>NW_024610134.1:0-552348 GCF_016920785.2 Ixodes scapularis | reverse complement strand
TATATATATATACATACATATATATATTTACGGTTCAGTTCCGGTTTTCGATTCGGTTCGGTTCTGATTCGACACCCTGCTTCGAGCTACTTGCGTCGCACAAGAGGGCAACCTGAATGTTAAGATGTAAACTGGTGTAGGGCTCTCGATTTTTAATACACGTCAATTCCTTCCTTCTTTGCTGAAGTTACTGTGGAAATGACGTCACGTGACCTCTAGAATTCAATTCAGTTTCCTTACTACAGTTAGCGGCGAAATTGACGTCACGTGACGTAAGTCAATATTCAGTTTCCCTTCTAAATTTAGCGGGAAATTCACATCTCGTGACGCTACGGCACGTGGCCTAAATATATATTGAGCTTCTCGTCGCCTAAATTTGGCGACGAAATTGACGCCAGGCGGCCTCTACACAAATTAAGTTTCCTCGATAAAGATATCCGGGAGATTAAGAAAGAAATAGTTATACATGTCAAAAACGCCGAGTCTGCCGCTGAAAAAATTATCGCAAATAAGTTTAAACGGTTTCTTTTTAAATGCTGCCTTTTATACATTGTAGGACTTCAAAGGCAAAGAAGGCTGCCATTCTGTGTGTATGTCTAAATGCAGGGAACGAAGTTATAGAGATCATAACATTTTCAAAAAGAAAACTCGTCGCAGGCCTTCTTTATTTCGTCTGCAATTTGCGTTAGAAAGCCTCGAAGGCTGCACTTATCTGATCGGTGTAGGTGAGTTATACGGCCGGAGAAAAATTACGTAGGAGGCTTGTGGTATCAACATGTCTCGAATCGGCTGAAATACATGAATTAACGTTTAATTATTGAAACTAAAGATAAGGTTTCAATTAGGGTATGGGGGGGGGGGGGGGAAATGAGACATGCGCAAATCGCGGAAGTTTGTCCTTAGAGTCATCCATCTCCTAGACAAGCAATTCCGAGTACATTCAAGTTTCACCGAGATGTGCTGTGGCCTGTATACTTCGCATGTTTGAAAATTGAGAACTATCGGCAAGAGTGTTCCCGAGTAAATAAATGCGGTGTTCAGGTTGACGTGTTTACCCACCGCCAAAAAGGCGCAAAATTTAGCGCGAGGTTTCGCATCGAGCCCTGCACCCCGTTTGACACCCAGTTTACCGCCAAGGTAAGCTTTAATTTTATGGGCATAGTCAACTTTCCAAGGGAGAGGGGGCCGGTCAGGATGGTGACGACCGACGATGATATTCGCCCCGGAAATTCAAATAAGAAAAGAAAACTAAAATTGTTCAATCCCGCTGGACACATTACGACGTTGGTAGGTTTATAATGGCCAGTGTGGCCACCTTTATTTGGAAACGAAACGACAAGTCAACGGTAACATACAAAACTTCCAAGATTAAAACCTCGTACTTTAGTCCCAAGAACCGAATTCCCCGAGAATCCTATCGGCAGCCCTTTTCTAGACTCGTAGAGGCCTCCTTTCCTTCCAAGATGAACCAATCACTTCAAATTTCATCACTCCAACGTGGTACACTGTCGCCCGATGGTCGGCGAGGTGTCAGCCTGACGCTCCAACCGCCAAATCCACATTCCGTGTAGAGTCGGTCTCTGTGATTTTCACAGACTAGCTGGCGCCAACAGCTAAATTATTACATCGCGCAAAAAGCGACAATTTTACACTAAGCGGCCAAACCCTCTATATACAGCCACACTCCGTTAAAAGCCGCCAGCAGCTCCGCACGCGTGTTCTCCCCGCATCGCCTCTCGAAACCCGAGACGTTACTTAACGACCGGGGTCCGACTCTCCTCCACCGAGCCCGCGGCTGCTCGAAGCCGCCCGCGCGTGAAGGCGGAAGACGCCCAAAATGCAGACACAAACATAGGCAGATAAAAAAACACTGCCGACGCAACTGTAGAAGGATAGACTTTTCTATAACAAATCTTACTTATTTCTAACAAAATCCTCCGTTACTTAACAGGCATGCTTTATTAGCTCCATGCGGACCAAACTTGAGGAATCTGTGTTTGCGTCTTTTAACAAAATAATGATTTACGTAAAAAGATACGCGCAGGGTAGGACACGACAATCTGACTATCTATGACGAGCATGTCAGTAACACGCGGCGGCTCTACAATAAACAAGCTGAGCTACACAAGGCACGTTCTTTCCGACGTTTCATGTTAGAAGAAGATTTCTTCTGTACCTAACGTAGAACATAAAAAGAGAACAAGTAGGTCGGAGAGCAGCACTGTTCTAACGACATCTCCCCACATGGTGAAACTGATGTTGGCGAAACCCAACAGGAACCGGCGTTCCACTTCTCCTGCACCCCCCCCCCCCCCCCCCCCGACCACCCCCCCCCTCCCCCCCAGAAAAAAAAAGAGATGTTTATCCGAAGAAAAAGGTAATCAGTGAACCACCGAAGATGCGCGCAGGTTCCGAGCGTTCTAGAGACCGTGCGATGCACACCGGAAGGGGCTGAGCAGCGCCTGGCATGCAAAGAACTTTGGAGCCAAGCAGCCCCGCATTCAATATGGGTCGAATGTATAGAATGCAAGGAGGGGGCTCATGAAGAGTGCGTTGAAGCTCCCACGGTGCGCTTCAAGTGTTTTTATTGCAAAAACTGAACGCATATCCTATGTTCTCTTTTTTTAAGTGTGTCTCTTTCTCATTTTGCTTTACAGGGTGGGGCAAAAGGAGACAGTGTGGGACTTTCAAATATTCTAGTTTTGTTTAATATTGCTCTTGCTCCAGATAAACAATATTTACTGAGCATCGAGTCAAGACATCTCAGAACATCCCATGCCCTGTTTTTAAAATATTGAATGAAAAAGAAAAATTACCAAGGAAATTAAATGTTTTTTTCTCATTTTGCCCTAACCTACCATAAAACTCTCTCAGTTTTAGGGTAGGGTGGGGCAAAATGCGAAATGCTGGAAGAAACGCTGGAGTTACTACCCGCGTAACAGGCACAGGGATAGGCACAAGGCTAGCAAAGCAAACATGCGACTGATAATACCACCACGAGCTTAACAACCGCGTTTTCCTGCAGCCGGCCTTGAACCTGTTACACGGGTGGTGAGTTTAGCGCACCTCTGTGTTTTCAGCGCGCTCCAAATCTTTCTAAAATAGACTGATCTAGTGGTTTTTGGTCTCGGGCAGTTTCTGATTAGAACCATGTGTTTATTTTAATTAATTTAAAAATTAACACGGCTTAGTTAATCATTTGAATTTTTTTATAATGATTATACCCCTATATTATGTCTTGCTGGTCGTGTAGCTCACCTACAAATACTGCTCTAGTGTAGCTTTCACCGCACTTTTTTTTTTAAATATGTAAACTAAAAAAAACAAAAGCGCATTGTATAAAGGTTAATCATGAGAAAGGTGTCACGTTCTTATACCCAGTGATTGCATTTCTGTAATGCTCGAAGAAACCACCATGTTCATCAGAGGTAATTACCTGACTCGTTTAGCTCGCAATAAAATGATTTGCGTTCTTAATGATCTTGCGATTACGCGCGCTGAAGACAACTATGATGGTCGCTCCGCTTGGTTACGGGCCTTTCAAGGGAATTCGGGTCATACACCTTTTAGAAAAGTTAAGGTACTGCGAAAAGAATCCTTCTTACGTTAAGACTCCGAAAAACTAAATCAAGACTGTTACTCTCGCGATGTAATTAGTCGTGACACGGCCGAAATATAATCAGGGATCGAGATTCAGATTAGTTGCACGCTAGCAACGAATATTAGGGCGGTAATGAGTATTTAATGAGTACAATTTGATGCCGATTTTGCATACTCTATGATGAGCCGCTGAGATGTTTTTGTTTGTTTTTTATATCTGGTTTCTTTTTAGGTCGGTGCAGAAAAAGGAACAACTAAACATCTTCCATTAAAACATTAAAAGATCTTTAGTCCCGAAAAATAGCTAGAACAGAGCCGTACAATTTTAGTTAGTCGGCTAATTAACTAAATGTTTTATCTAGCCTTTAAAACTTTTATTTCTGGGGTCGATCGCAGTGGGTCGAAGATCGTCACCATTGTACACGGACAAGAACCCAACCTAAGCTCGTAAGGAGCGCTAGTGATACGCATTCCTCCAGTCCAGGCCAGCTCCGCAGGGGGAGCCGACGACTATAGCTGCGCCCTTCGCTCCTCGTCTCAGTTTGAAGCCGTGCATGAGGGTGACATTTCTCGCCCTGTAGAAAACACCCGATCATTTTTCCGCAACAGCGGTTACTGCGAACCTCCCTATCGTCGTAATGTCGACATAGCAACAGCTCGCCGCAAGCGGCCTTAACGTAGTCAAACGCAACTGTGTAAACAAGCCTTAAAGTGCCCCTGAAAAAAAAATTAAAAACAGCCTAATTGAAACAGGCGTGTCAAAAATAAATTTTACGCGAAAAAAAAATTTAGAGCAATATTGAGTGCGCCAGACGCAACTTTGTCGGTAGTCACCTCCTTTCCACTTTGTTTCTCTCTAAGCATTTCGGGCGCGTGGAGGAGAGGATGGATCGGCTTGGCTGCTTGGCTGCGCCCCGTACGAGTGCTATTGCTACATCCTGGCCGTGTTCCAAAATTTACTCGATCTTACTCCAGGGTAAGCGTTTTGTACCCTTGGCGTTCTAAAACCTACCCGCGTACAGCGTTTTTCAATCTGTCACGAAATACGATCCGCCGAAGTAACTCGGATCCATTTGGGTAAGAGATTTGGAACACAGCCCCTGTGTGTGCCGGTCGCACGTCGTACCGCGTCGTAAAGTGGTCCGCGTGGTGGTACACACAGTGCATAGTCGTCGCGATGGAGCCCCACCTGAAGCGTCGGTTGCTTCAACGCTGCCAGCAGCTGGGCCTTCGCCCGTACGAGGACAGCCGGAAGGCGTCCGCTCCGATCGCCGCGCGACAACCGCTCGCGAAGAGGCACCGGCTTCGCCGCGGATGGCGGCGAAGCGGGTGCCTCGACGAGTTCGTCCGAGTCGCACGACCGTTCAAGCCGCCGCGAGGAGACGCAGTGGTAACTGATTTTTTTTTTATTAAACGTAGAGTGCGGTACCGTGTGCCTTGACAAAATGCGTTACAAAACCGGCATCTAAAAAAAAAATGGGCACTGGCCCGCGCCAGCAAACAAACAAAAGAAATTTTAAACGGGACAAACTAATCACGCAAAAAAGAGCAGAAAAACAAAAATCTGTCACCCCGCGCCGATTCTAAGTACTTACGATGACTAACTAACACACGCTCCAGGCCCTCTTCAGGAGGTCTTCACATATAAACGCGATAAAACTATAAAACCACCCGAGGTACACAAGGTACGCAAGACGTGTTACAAGACGGCGACCATGACAAAAAAAAATGGCGAAGTTTTTGTTTCTTGTGGTACCCGAACAGAAGTTACGATTTTTAAAACGTTTGTGAACAATTACAACGTTCATTCGATCGATTGTTTTTTAAACCTAAAAATATGTGATTCAAAAGGCGATTTCAAGAGATCACGAAGATTTTATAACCAACACCTAGGCTGTCATTCATTCTATTGGCGAAAAAGAAGCTGATTTCAATGACCATCGTTACCAATGAGAAGCCGAGTTGAATCACATGGAATTTGCGCGCAAAATTTCAAATATATCTCTTGCCGTGAATATTACTCTAATTTTTTTTTTCGCTTAAAATTCATTTTTCGACACGCATGTCCCAACCAGGCTTTTATTAAAAAAAACTTTTTTTTTCTTTTCAGTGGCCCTTTAACGCGTTCGATGAGTGCAGTATAAGACCACGGCTACCTTTGTGTCCAATTACAGTCGTCGAACCCGTTCGAATAGGAAGGCCAAACGCCGGACGCGGGCGTTCCGCGTTCTAAGGCTTTCGACGAGCGCAGTAGAGAAAAGGGTATACCGAGCTTAACTCTACCCACTAATTACTACTTCAAAGCCCGGCGTTCTAACGTCCCTGCGTACTCTTCATCTCCTCCTCTTATTCAGTTTCTAGACGTATACATTTCATTTCTTTCTACTTGCTATAACGCTCCCGCGTGTTATGAGCTTCGAACACGCACACGACGCCAGAGCTGGGCAAATGCCCACGAGCTTGTGTTGGAGGCCGGGCGGTGTATTGGGATTTCCTCGCGGAGTAAGACCATGGGGAAAATTCGGGGCCCTGATTGGCCTATTTGAACGTGCTGTTATTTCGGAAGCAGCAAAAGGCCGTGACCTATCGCGTTCGTTGTTTGAGAAAAGAAAACAGCATAGGGAGCTCTGTTTTAAGACGAGTTAGTAACATTCGCGAATCTGGAGTTGACGCGGCGTCCCATATATGCCATATATGATACTATAAGCAGTCAAACATGGACATATATCGCCATATATGGGAGTAAATACGGCCAGATATCGCCTTGTAAGCGGGCAAGTACTGCCATAGATGGCCATCGAAGTGCGTAAATACGGTTATATATCGTCATATACGCGTGCGAGTACGGCCATATATCGTGGGATAAAAGTTCAAATACTGCCATATATCGCCGTTCACGACATATATGGTAAGAATACATCCCCTGATAATAATATTAGGGTACCTTGTTATGAGCTTAAGCTGAGCAAGGTGGTTCATTGCTTGTTAATAAGGCCAGCTGAACATGAAAAACACACAGAAAAATATAACATTCGCACCGCTGGTCCAGCGGTGCGAATGTTATATTTTTCTGTGTGTTTCATGTTCAGCTGGCCCCATTCAGAAGCGATGATATTAGGGCCCGTTCTGCCTTATCACTATGAATATAGTGATAAGGCAGTGAATGCTATGAATATAGCATTCACTGCCTTCATATCGATATGAATATATCACTATGAATATAGTGATAGTGCAGTGAAGGCTATGTGTGGCCCAAAGCCACACATAGCGTTCACTGCACTCTCAACCTTGAGTAGGAGTGACAAATCCTCTCGTTGTGGTCAATGTTGGGATCAGGACCAGGTCCTGGTTGGGATGCGCCCGGAAGATAAGCCTTTTGTGCGTGCACTCCCGTCTTGGCCTTTCATTTTT
Organism: Ixodes scapularis; assembly: GCF_016920785.2. Taxonomy (NCBI): domain Eukaryota; kingdom Metazoa; phylum Arthropoda; class Arachnida; order Ixodida; family Ixodidae; genus Ixodes; species Ixodes scapularis. The sequence goes on along the minus strand of NW_024610134.1, from coordinate 545,337 downwards.
CTCCTTTTCTCTCTCTCCCTAGACCTAGTTTGGCGTGTGTTGCGCCCTGCGTGGCTGCTGCGGATTCTGTTTCTGCAGTAAATTCGAATAGTCCTACCCATATATCGGCGACAAGCGATTTCTTCATAGAATACCAATAATTTTTTTGATGCGTTTAGTGTTTGCTTTCACAAATGACAGCTTGTACTACATCATGTTGGCTCTTCACGGACACTTTCCTTCTCGTTTTTGTGTTTGAGTGGTTGTCATGCCCGTGTAAACATATATCTCGGATTACAGCTTTCAAATCCGGTATCGTCAACGTAAGTGCGCTGCAACCTACTTCGCGACAAATGATCATTTTCCTACAGGTACTCTTCCAGATTACCTCTTGAATTAGGCCGTGTCTATCTCCTGGCAGCCGGGAGAATAATTTCTCCAAAATTCTACCAGCAGTCACCTGCCATTAGCCGTCTGAAATCATGTCAAAAGTGCTGGTAGAATACTGATTGTTTTATTCTCCCTGCATTTCGTGATAGCACGTTCCACGGCCACCTTCTCGTGGATACGCGTTTCATGGACACACGTGTCGAAGACGTTAACGTTTTATTGACATTCATTACGCGAATGTCGGTAATCCTACTTTTCCTGGGAATTAAGTTCAGCGAAATCAGGAGTGACGTAAAGCGGAGCTCATGTAAAAATTAATAAATTTGGTACATGCTCAATATCTATTTGGTATTTTTCTTATACAGATGAGAAGTCACTTTTGGTACATATTTGTAGAAAACAAAAATATATGTAAAGGTTGTCCTATTGATTGGGACATATCTGGCCTTAAATGGGAGGCAGATATACCGGTATTTGGCAGACCCAGCTATGGATATATAAAAAATTGGGCATATCCGGCCAGATATGCCTTATATAATCTGACGTGCTTTATATGGCCACATATAGCGAATTTGTTATATAAACATGTCTTTTTTATATAAAAGTTCATATATGCCATTTTCGTAAGGGGTGTCACGACAACTACCCAGCGCTGTGGCGACTCGACAGCTGGCGACATTGGCGGTAAAGAACAGCTTAGGCCGGTAGTCTGATGCTGGTGGCCCCTTACAATCCGTGGTTGCGGTTATCTAGGCTGTTATCATGGTGAACTGCGCTGGCTACAGTTTCCCAAAGTGGCAGCGTTTGCGCCCACCTCAGAAACCATGTAAAATGACGAATTTCATCTGCACTGTGTATAACTAAGAGGAAAATTGAAGAATCTGTCGTAAACAATAATGTCTGTGGAAGGTAGCTTCTTAGGTGGCTGTTCTAGGTCCAACCGTGTTGTTGTTTCTAGCAATATGTCATGTCAGCGAAACTCACGAAAACCTAACTGTACATATGGACCAGAGGTATCCATGCATGGTTTTTCGAGTTTTGTGTCGAACAAGACTGTGTCGAAGAAGTCTCATCAAAAGATGGAACTAAGTATCAGTTGTGCGAAAAACTGTCTGCAATCCTGTTTCCCAACACCGGCTGACATCGACCAAACGGATTCCCGGCGGCACCACTACAGCCACCCAACGCTCCAAAATGAACAGGAGAATGACGCTAAGACGAATATGGCTCACCAATTCCAAAATCGAGGTCTCATATTTATATAGAAGTTCCACTTTTAAAACTATTTGGTGCAAAGGGTTGTGGGGGCAGGACGCACCTAGCTGTGCGATGCCTGCTGAGGTAGGCGGAATCATCGTCGTGCGGATTTGCATATTTCACTTCAGTTTTTGCACTCTGGTATTCAAATCGTCTACCTTCGGCTGGGGATCACAATTTCTCATGGTCCAATCGAGACTAAGTAGCAAGAGGTTGTTGCCACAAAACTGGGAAATATTTTCTGCGTATTGAAATGGACAGATGCGGGCAAACTTTGTCGTAATCACTTGACGGTTTAAGCTTCTGCCTAGGCCGCAACAAGGCAAAGATAGCAGCCCAAGTGCCCGCAGCAGCCCATGTGACCGCACTAGCAGATATGAGCAGCCTCTGCCCTTAAACGTATGCGACATGTGCCGAGTGGTGGCAGCCTTCCCGGCACGGCGCTAGAGGAAGTGCTTAAAAGCCTCTTATACATATATTTTCTCACGTGTCTTTCTCACAAGTTGTCAACTGTGCACCAGTCATCAGCATACTTCGGCAAACCTCACTCATGAGGGCCCTCACTCACCCTCACTCACCCTCACTCACCCTCATCTTCACAGGTGAGGTGAGGGTGAGTGAATTTCTGAACCAGGAAAATTCATGAGTGTGAGGGTGAGTGAAGGCCGTGAGGGCTGTCAGGGCGGTGAGGGCCGTGAGGGCTGTGAGTGCGGTGAGGGCCGTGAGGGCGGTGAGGGCCGTGAGGGCCGTGAGGGCCGTGAGGGCCGTGAGAGCCATGAGGGCGGTGAGGGCGGTAAGGGGTATGAGGGCCATGAGTGCGTGAGGGGCGTGAGGGGTGTGAGGGCCGCAAGGGCGGTGAGGGGCGTGAGGGCGGTGAGTGGCGTGAGGGCGGTGAGGACCGTGAGGGCGGTGACGGCGGGGAGTGGCGTGAGGGCTATGAGTACGTGAGGGCCGTGAGGGCGGTGAGGGCGGTGAGGGCGGTGAGGGCGGTGAGGGCCGTGAGGGCGGTGAGGGCCGTGAGGGCGGTGAGGGCCGTGAGGGCGGTGAGGGCCGTGAGGGCGGTGAGTGCGTGAGGCCCCCTTCAGATCGAGTATCTTTCTCAGCAATTTCGGTCTTAATGGCGGGTTGTTCTCTAGCTTTCCCTAGATCGACACGAATTGCCGAGATCTGGTCGGGCTCGAAATAAGCAAGTAACTCGAAGCAATTCGAATTCGTTTGAAGCGGCTGCATCCAATCAGGGATGCAAAATTTCCACGTGATACCTCGTGACGGTGATGATGACAACGAAAGACTTGGTTCTGGTTTGAAATCGATCGTTTTTTGGAAATAAACTGTTTCAGAAAGGTGTATTAGTATTCTTAACGAGGTTTAAATGCATAAAAGCACGTTTATAACGCGTAATTGTGTCTTAATAGTGCAAGAAAAATTAAATTTTATGACGATGGCAAATTGCAGCAATTGGTTGCTGCATGTGATCGCGGGCGGCCCGTGTTGCTGGTGTTGCGACGTAAAGTTTCTGGGCGAAGTCGCCCCATCTGAAGCTGGCCTGAGTGGCGTGAGGGCCACGAGTGCGTGAGGGGCCTGAGGGGTGTGAGGGCCGCAAGGGCGGTGAGGGGCGTAAGGGCGGTGAGTGGCGTGAGGGGGGTGAGTGTCGTGAGGGCGGTGAGTGGCGTGAGGGCGGTGAGTGGCGTGAGGGCCGTGAGGGCGGTGAGGGCCGTGAGGGCCGTGAGGGCGGTGAGGGCCGTGAGGGCCGTGAGGGCGGTGAGGGCCGTGAGGGCGGTGAGGGCGGTGAGGGCGGTGAGGGCGGTGAGGGCGGTGAGGGCGGTGAGTGGCGTGAGGGCTATGAGTGCGTGAGGGCGGTGAGGGCTGTGAGGGCGGTGAGGGCGGTGAGGGCCGTGAGGGCGGTGAGTGGCGTGAGGGCGGTGAGTGGCGTGAGGGCCATGAGTGAGTGAGGTGCGTGAGGGCCGTGAGGGCGGTGAGGTGCGTGAGGGCCGTGAGGGCCGTGAGGGCGGTGAGGGGCGTGAGGGCCGTGAGGGCGGTGAGTGCGTGACGGTCGTGGTGAGTGTGACTGTGAGGGTGAGGGTGAGTGAGGGGTTGAAGGTGTGTGTAGCTGTGAGGGTGAGGGTGAGTGAGGGGCTTAGGTCAGTGCGGCTGTGAGGGTGAGGGTGAGTGAGGGCGACCTAAAATGCCGACCTCTGGTCATCAGGCGCACTGCCACCCTGGACGGTGAAAACCTGAAGTGCCCCCAAATGCACTGTATAAGACCACTCGTCAACTTGGCAGAGCAGATGGTTGTCATGCACACGCTGCTGGGCACCCAGCCGTGCGGCAAAAATGTTATAGTTGTTGAAAAGTGCACTTAAAATCCAAAATTGGCTGGCAAGCACTGTTTGGAGAACTGTGGGAATAAAGCCTGTGTAACATGGAACTAACGAGTTACTTTAGGCTCAGTTTCTTCATCCCTGCTTTATTCAGCTGCATCCAGAGCAGCTCGTGCTCACAGCTTTTGTTGTTTGTTCAACGTAATAAGAAAGAGCTGAACTTGCACAGCGCAAAAAGAACTGTCGGAACGAACCGTCAGCTTGTCACAGGAAATTTGCGATGACAAACAGGTATAGCAGTTTAATTCTAGATCACATTGCATTATGTTTAGCAAGAAAAAGAAAGGCTCTGAGCGTGAGCTGCTGTCTTTGGAAGGAGGTTTACTGAATGTGTGCTTGCAGAGCACCTCAAGCTCTCGGCTTTCCAAGAAGTGTAAGCATTGATAAGCAATTTGCTGCAGTTAACGAGCCCGTATGAAACCCGATACATCAAAGCAGGTAACGAAAAGGAAGGTGAATGCTGAACTCTTGATTTCCTTCTTTTCATTTTCTGACCATGTGTTGGTTTTCAGATAGACCAATTTCCACAAGCTTTCCCCTTCCTATATTTTCATACGATTGACAGAGCAGACTTGTTTACTGCAAAAGCAATTAGATCAAGCAAGATGCACATTGCGGAGGGCTGCTGGTCTTATAGGCTGTGTGCTGTACTGAAAAACCCGCAACTTGAGTGTGCTGAGTCGCTTGCATGAACTAAATGTATTTGCAGAGTCTTGTATTCTTACTTTTTTCAGCAGTGCATGAGAGTTATCAAAGAAGGTATAAGCAGTGGCGAATCATACACTACTGCTCACCACACCGCTGGTACTCTATTTTATGTAATTTCTCTATGATCCTGCATAAAAATGTAAGTTTTTATACGCAGATCCCTTTTCTTGTACTATGTCTGCAGGCAATGGAGGGACAAGCATCTGCACATGCCCAGCAGTCATCTTCACTGGCCACACTCGCGCTGCACTTTATGGCGCTGCAGAATTGGCATCCGCAATAGAGCATAATCCCTTGGCACACTTTTCGTTCTATCATGATTTCAGTATCGCAAGGAAAAAACATTTGCAGCAGTACCTTGGCCACACCCGACAAAATTGTTATACAAAGAATAAAATTTTTGGGTCAGAAAATTTCGGTGCAACTGTTTGTGTACCGAGACTCTTACCGCGCCTTCTGATGTCAATGAGTATTTCATAAACAAGGAACAAAATATTGCACAACAAACGGTGGTATGGCGGTGGGACTCCAGTCGTCCAGATACCGGCAGCCAAAGTGAATACTTCACAGCTTCTTTCTCTTCTTCCTCTATGCTTGAAAGAACATACTGTTCGAGCCGGAATGTTTATCCAGTCAATGGGAAACGAGCTGCCACCCATGAGGGGGCCCTACTTTCGTACTCTCAGGTGATGCTTCGAGGTCTCGCTTTTGCAAGACCTTGAAGTGTTGAAACGTGTTCTGTGTTAAAAAAAGGAAAAAAAAACTTGTCAGAAGCACCAACTTACGGCGAACACAAAATGTATTTATTACCTTTAGGTGCCATAACAAAACAAAAAAATCCCTTTGACAGCGCATGTTTGGCGTCCTGCTTTTTATCCCAGATATCACAGGAACAAAAGTGCTAAACAAATCACTAAAACATTCTAACACAAAACAACGTTTTCGAAAATATTCGATTCCCCGCCATGGGCTTGGGGTAAGTTGTTTTGATGCATATCCAACTGCTTCAGACCAAAAAAAAGTGTACTGATATCAAAGTGCTTCTTCCTCCATAACAGGTAGTCGATAAAATACCCGACGGAATTGTATGCCGCTCGGGGTGTCTGCTAGGTAGACCACTCAGCAGTCAAAACTGACTTCCCATGTCTACTAGATTGGACAAGTTACAAATTATGACATACAATCGTAAGAAGATGTACACAAGTATATTTGACAAAGGTAACGAGTTGAAAGAGAAAGGTCATAACAGGCCCCACAGCTGCCAGTCTTCAAGTTTGAGCAGGGCGACCCTGGTAGGCAGCACATATATACTTGGCGTGCAGAGGTGGCCAGCTCTCAGATTTTCAACGCTGCACAGCTTGTCCCCTGCTGTAAAAGCTCACACCGTTTTCGGAGACGAACTCTTCAGAAGCAAGGGGGAGGGGAGAGAGGCCCCAAAATAGTGCTATACAAGCCCGCATTCTGCAGAAAGGCAAATGATGTTGATGTACCCAGTACCTTAGCAACCACCAGAGCCTGCTCTTGAGCATACCTATACACCGTTCACCCCTAAGCTGAGACTGTGGTGGAAGCTACGAGCACGTTGGAGCAGTCATACGTTCATGCGTTGCGGAGAGCTAAGTCAGGGGACGAAAGGAAAGAGGTGGAATGGTACGGCGATAGCGTAGCTTCGACACAGTCTGAACCTCGGGATGAACGGAGTATATTCACTGTTATACAACAGCAATGCTTTTTGTGAAGCTTGGTGCGGGACAGCACAGTATCCGGTGGGATTGCGAGGAATCGGTGTGTAACCATGGCTTCAGAGATTAGTCGCTGCCACCTGCACAAACCAGTGAGACGGTATCCGACATGAACGTTTCATAACCTTTTCAGCTCTCCAAAACCGCATCAGGACTAGATAGAGGTTGTTTATGCTCATGCAGCCTCTTTTTTTTGAGCTAGTAGCAAGTAGGGTTTCATAACATCCCAAAACGCCTGCAATAGAAGAGCTCTTTGCAAGAAAACAATAATGTGGAGATATTTTACTTCGCATGCACAATACTAAAAATTATGTTTTGCATAGCAAAGAGGCGCAGTCTTAATTTAAGTGACTATACCACTTTAGGACTAAGATCAATCGAGTAAAATTATTTGTCATAATCAATCCACACAAACAGTTTGGCAAGTGCAAAGTGAAATCGTACACAGCGTGCCGCAGCTAAACAATTTACTGATGTTGGGGCCAGAGATTTTTCGATAAATGGTGCACATGCAATCGCGAGAGTAAGTTTAAATGCGCCCGCTCAAAGGTGTGCTCCAGCGCTTTGTTTATGGTCACGATTTGTCTGAAAATTTTCTAAACAGAGCAACTCACATTTCTGAAAACGTATCCAAAATACTAGACAAAAAAGTTTTTTTTTCGTGAGGTTATTGAATTTACAATTTCGGTCCTCAACACGTTTTTCCAACTCAAAGTCTCTCCTGGCAATAACGAAAAAGTGACGGCAGCGGCAGGCATGAGCTCACTCTTTGAACTGGGGAATTTGTTCCCAACTGATCACAAGCAGCTTCGTTGTGTCAAATGAATGGTTTGAAAGCTCGCTCCAGCACCCGAGCAGCAGCACAAAAAAAATGCGCGTCACAAATACTTTTTTAACTACCTGCACTAGAGGCGAGCCTTCGAGTCACTGACGTCAGGGCACTGACTTGAAAGTGCGAGTATATTTAAATGTTGGCTTTGGCATCATTTTCGTAGGCCGATTTTATTATAACTATTCTGAATTTTGCGATACTAAATAGCATGTCTAAAGGATAATGAACGGAGATTAACACGAGTTAGTTGGTTAGGGCAGTTCAGAAATCGCCAAAGTACCCGTTTAAAGGGCCACTAAAAAAAACTTTTTTTTTTTAACAGACTGGTTGGGACACGCGTGTTAAAAAATAAATTTTTGTCGAAAAAACAATTTTGAACAGTAGTGACAAAACAATATTTATTTTAAATTCTGCGCGCAAAGTTCATGACGTCACGGAATGGTCATACACTCTTTTCACCTTAACGAGATTGTCATTCAGTCTCTCCACCTGAACGTGATGGGCAAGCCGATCCAACTCTTCTCCACGCGCCCGAAATGCCGAGAGAGAAAAGAGGTGGAAAGGAAGTCACTACAGACTAAAATGCGTCTCGCGGCGTTTATATTGCTCTACAAAATATTGTTCTTTTTAGAGTAGAATATTTTTTCAACACGCGTGTTCCAACCAGTCTGTTTAAAATTTTTGTTTTCTTTTCAGTGGCTCTTTAAAATGATATTGCACAAAAGTCATCAAGTTTAATGAGGCGGCCGTTTTCTTCCGGAAGCTATTTTGCAAGCACATTGAAGAAACGTTTTATTCAGACTGTGTTAGCACACAGCGTATTGATACGTAAAGGAGTATTTACGGAGCACACCGCAGAATTCACTTCGCTGAACTCCTTTCTTGTCGTCTTCCCGTCTCCCGTTTGCACCGAAGCCCACCAACCTTAAGCACCGGGTGATCAATTATCGCCGCTGTAACATACAACAAAACGCGACTCACAGCGTAGCGATTCATGGTGATTCTTTCGTCACAGCAAAATGTGCCGCCAGCAACGTAGAAGCTTTGAGAACTTGCTGCTCGGCTGTCAGCACATGGGGCCACTCGCGACGCTGCCAAAGCTTCCACGTCGACTCTCAGAGCCCGCAATTATCGGGCAGTACTTCCCGATTACGTCCCTGAGGAACTTTGAACCGAACATATAAAAAACATAGCGATGGTTTGTGAAAGTTTGCTTTGGCTCGTCACATCCAGGAGCATGAATGTCGCCATCTTCACTAATTTTGGCAACTCCGGCTGCCTGATGACTACAAAGTTATATCCATCGCCAAACTGAGTCGTGACGACATTCTGGTGTCGCCGAAAACTTTATTATTCCACCAACACACCTTGTACTTCTTTGAACTTCAGACGGAAAAACTCAATTTTAACGCCACGTCACGTGACCGAAGGCGGCAGCCAATCAGCGACCAATTGAGTTAACTTCATCGTTGAGTTTGCGATCTAGCATAGATAGACTGAACAAGTAATTAAGCCGTCGACGCCAGAGGAACAAGGGAAGAAACCCTAAACCCGGAGAGCAGTGCCTTTGACTGGGTACGCTATTAGTGAAAGTGAAGCTGCAGTACTGAAGCTTTTTGTGCCTCTTGGGGAATTTCCTCGTGCAGGGTACCTACCGTCTTAGAGAAGCGCAATCTCCGCGCTGGATACCACGCTCCTGCGTGTCGCGGACAGGTCGTGGACGCCGTCGGCTTGCGATGCTGGCCAAGAAAAGTCAGGTGGCCTTTTTCTAAATTGAACACGGCCCTCAAGTTTGAACCAGCCCTGGCTTAAAGGGATGTTGAAATGAAATCTGGATTCCACAAAACACGGCGGGAAAAGCGTGCAACGTGATGCTACGAACACCAAAACATCACTCATACAGCGATATCTCGAACGGATGACGTATTTTTTTAAAAAAGAGGCGCATTTGACAGAAATGTTTACGTCGTGTTTCTCCGAGAAGGAGAGGGAACGGCCTCGCATCTTTTCCGACTGGCCGCCTTGAGGGGGTTGGTCCAGCCTCAGGAGAAACCAATAACACTAAAATGGCGTTCTATTAGGTGAAGTACGTAGTGAACCATGGTCGAACATCTAAATTACCTCAATGTTCTTCTGTCAGAAGAATGCAGATTATAGACGAATATTGTTTGGTTGATTCAAATGGCATAATGATAAACAGTGTTCCTTCAATATCTAGGTTATAGATGGGTGATCATTTATTGCCCTGGTTAATACAGCCGACTCTTGTTTGGACGGACCTGGTTTGGAGTGGACTGGACTGAACTGTTTTTATTAGGCTGATTTGCGGTTTCTGCCTTGCTCTTTCGCTCCGTTCCTTCCCTCGCTACGTCCATTTTCCCTTTTAGATGAAAGAAAGTCTTCTGGCACGCTTCCGATGACGCTCCGTGGGAGCGGGAGATGAGGGGATCGAGCGGCCGTGGCGGTGGCACAACGTACGCGATAGCGTAAAACCTAGGTAGAGCGATGACGCCGTTTTTTTTCACGAAACCGCCGACACCCTGGTCGAAAGATTGGCTCTCCGAAAACAACAGTATGCGGACCGTTGTGAGGTTGGAATTTCCACCCTTCGCTGAGTTGGAAGAAACCCTGCACAAAAATTCTAGTGCATTAATCCGGGAATCAGCGTTGCGACAGCAGCTATTTCGATAGCCATATTTATTTTTAACGTGAAACATTCTTTGGATAGTTGCTCCAGATTTCGTGTAGCCACATTTCGTGAAGAGCCGCATTTTGTGAACCGTAATGTGACGTCACATGACTTTAGTTTTCCCGGTAGATTTAGCGAGAAAATTGTCGTCACCTGACGTCACATGACTTCAGTTTCCCAGTTAAATTTAACAGAAAGAACGTCACATCACTTTGTTCCACGTGACCTATAGACAAATTGAGTTTCCCCACTATATTTAGTGGGAAAAATAGGCGTCATGTGACGTCAATGCCCATTCAGTTTCCCCGCTAAATGCACCGGGGAAACTAATGTCACATGACTTCATGTCACGTCACCTGTACACAAAGTCAGTTTCCCCGCTAAAGTTAGCAGAAAAATGACGTCACATGACGATGTCATGTGACCCAAACGCAAATTGAGTTTCCCGCTAAATTTAGCCCAAAAATTGTCGTCACGTGACCTGTACATAAATACAGCTTACCCGCGAAATTCAGCGGACTTATAACGCGGCCGGCAGCAGCCTGTCATTCCCTATATTTTGTGGACACAGGCTCAGAGTATCCCTAAACGTTTGTAATGGAAGAACTTTGCAGTATCCAACATATTTGCCTAGCAATTTGCTATAGAATTTTAAAATACGGAAATAAAATGTAAGCAAGGTTCTGAAACTACAGCGACCATGTCGTTCTTGCAGTATTAGTCTTTGATGTATGCTAGGGGTTGTACTTCCGTGAACCTTGCCCTGCAGATAAGTATTCGCACTCTTTGGGCAGTGGTGTGCGTTTCCAAAATAAGGGATTTTGCTCGCAATGCGGGAACCGGATGTGCCTCATTTCGAAGTAGAGCCATGCTGGGTAACATTATTTTACCGTTCTCCCACTTGATACACGGAGCAGCTCGCATTCGTTGCGGCAATTAACGATCAATCATAGAAGGAAAGAAGTAAAGCAGCCTTATTCCGCATCACAGGGTCGTCCACCCCTACGATACACGAGACATCTGCGTAGGGGTACCTTCCAAAGTCTAGGAGGGCAGGGCCTCCCAATTTGTGGGGAAAATAATAAGGCAACGCCAATTCGGTCCATCCGCCGGAAACGCCAAAGACGGGGCAAATTATCATCCTTTCCCGCGCACTGGGCACTGTCGCGGATGATTGGGGCTAATCCCCAGTTAACGAGGGATTAATGATGTTACCATTCCCACGGTGAGGCACCGGATCCTAATGACCTCAAGGAAAAAAAAAACAATCGTGTCGCGTTTGCATTGTAGTGAATTCCTGGCCTCGCACATTCCGCCCAAACAAAGAAAATGCAACTGGGGACTCTGCCGTTTATCATGAAACCATTCGTCTTGGGCCAGTGGCAATTCTCCTTCCCTCTGCACAGAGCCGCTTCCTCTGAGCGCGTCTTGCTATGTGTGACACCATACTCACTGAGAAGGTTAAGGAAGGCGGGACGGGGCGTATTTTATTGACGTTCTATCTTCGTGATATTTTTTTGAGAATTAATGTCGGCTAATGCCTTAATGTCATGGGCTGCGAAGCGATGATAGTATGCTCACACTCGTCATGCCCGGAGTTTACTTGAGCTCACAGTGATTACAGCAAACTACTTTAAGAGCTACATCAAACAAGAACATTATAATTGGGGTCCAAGGACCAGCTTTTTTGAAGTCCGAACTCTTCACAGAATTGCGCAATTTTTGTAAAGTTTATTTAGTTATGAAATTCAAAGCATCCTGTGTAAACCCTAAGGCATTACTGTTTTTCTTAAATTTGACGAAATTAGCGTTAACGATTTGTCATAATATAAAAACAAAGCTTAATGAATTTTTTATGCCACTCGGATATACGGCAAAGTATAATAGTAGTTCGAAATGCCGCAACACTTCCCTACAAGCAAATATTGTAACGTGGGAAGCGTGGTTTGTATATTTAAGCATTGGTTCCAGACTCTACGAAAGTTTCCTATTGAACCACTGTTTTTGTTAGTAAAATTGCCTACTAAAATTAATTCTTGGGAACTTTATCTTCAAAGTTATATAATGCATGGATGCAAAATTGAAAGGAAAGCTGAAGGGGTTGATGAAAAAAAAAAGAGTCAGGGGTTAATTCTAGAGTATTCCTATCCCGCAAATCTTAATATCACGTTGTTTTTTCCCGAAGATGTATAACTAAACGCGAAAAAACACGAATAACCTCCGACCAGACGTGACGTCATACTCGGATCGTTCGACCGACAAGCGCGTGCCGCTCGTGTGGGCAGTGGTGCAATTGCAAGCTCGGCAGGCATATTCCCCCGCACTACCCCCAATCTTGAAGTATTTTTCTGAGATTCTTAAAATACCAAGAGTGCGCGTGCATAGTTTTGATAAACGCTGAAGATGCTCGAGAGCGGAAATTCTGAAAACACCTAATATGACATCACGCTCCGGGAAGGAGGAGTTTCATCGGTACTTCGAAATTTATTTTTGCAAACCCCGTGGTCCAAATTGAAAAAAAAAAAAAATTCTCGATATTTGTGATTTTGGAGACCAAATGAAGACTACTTAAGTGCTTTTCCTCAAGTATAAACTGCTTCAGTTTCCCTTTTAAGAGGATTTTCTATAGTTTTGCTTTGTTACGGTGAGCTTTGGGTAATTTTGGATGTATGCACACTCGACACACACATGGGCTCACCGAAATCATTATATTGATTAAGACAAGTTAATATGTAAATCTTTTCATGTGTTTTGTAAATACTTTACCAAGAAATACGTCTTGGTAAAGGTAACGGGTAATTTTACAAGCACGTTAAAGGTTCCCGTTACCGTGCTGGCGCTCAAATTTGAATGCCATTTGCTTCCACTGCAGGAGTTAAAATTCAAGTTCAATATTTGTCCTCGGAAACTGCTCGGAACATTTCGTGACGTGCGCCTTTAGAACTAGGGTCTGTATAGATGATGTTTCTTGCAAATGGTATAAACAGTTCTTGTTCAAGTGGGGCACGAAGTTTTTATACAAAATGATGTGTATGTTGCGCTCATTACACTTACCCTCTGGCAGTAGTTTAAAGCAAAGATGAAACAAAAGTACAAAAAAAGAAACGCGCTTCGAAGACTGACAAAGAAAAGGGGAAAAAGACGTTTCAAACAACTTTTTTGAAGAGACCATGAAGTGCTTTTCCAACTACTTTATCCTAATATTTCCTCCTCAGTTCATAAGGAAAGTGAAAAATCACAGGGTCCTATTTCCCTGGAACCGAAAGCTTTCCCAGCAGTCTGTCATTCTGCGAGGACAAGGCCCTCGATAAAATGGAACTTCACATTTTCGCAAGTGCCGACATCCGTAAGTGTGTGAACGCGAGAGACACATGTCACGAGCGAGTCCTGTGCTGCCATTCACTTCCAAGAGCCTTTCATTTTAGGGCTACAATGACATTTGATTCCAAGCGCTGCACGGGCGTCGTGCGCTCGCGCTTTGACACCACTTACGAAACTAACACAAACACATCAAGGGGTTTTAGGCGGAATTAGCGATCCTACAAAATGGTCCTTCTCAGTTAACTCATATAAAATTCAAATGAGAAACACTCTTCATTGATAACTGATTCACACGACCGACTGGTCCGCAGACGAATTTATCATGTTCGGGGTTCGTCGATCTCCTAATCGCGTCCACACGAAAGAGCAGTCGCGCAAACGACAGCCAGGACGAACCGAGCATGTTCGCGAACCTACAGTACCGGGAAACTCTAACGTTGCACGATCCCACAATGGCACCATTGTCCAAGATCAAAGTAAATATTTGATAATTCGAAAAAGAACTTTGCGCCACTGTTACCTGCACAGCGAGACATAATGCCATGACAGGCTCAGCGCGAAGCTCCCTTACCTTTACTAACCCAAGGAATGTAAGTCACACAAGAACGGTCCTGCTCGCAGAAACTTCGGCGTAGAGGAGACGAAGTCCTGGAAACGCAAAGAGGCATTTGGATATGCCTTCAAGCTCTCCGCGCTCGTGCGTGCAGCACACCAGAGCCACAACGATGGTCTTGCTGGTCGAAAGGTTGATTGGAGATGCAAAGTGATTGCAGCGTGATAGACGCGGTTTGACAGGAGCTTCTCGACGCAGTTAAGTACCAGAATATGCGTCGTGTCAGCCAGGCTAAGTTCCTCATACGAACCTTTTTGGTATGAGAAAGAATGTTTCGTTTCAATAGTTTGGGGTCATGTTTCTTTACAATTCACACTTGCAACTTTCAGGAAGGCACAAGCACCAGAAACCAGCTGCCCTGTCATGCGCCCCCCCCCTCGTAGTTGCAGTCGGTGAGCAACCTGGTAGCCTTGATCTTTTTTACCCTTCTAATAGAAATGAACGGTTGTTGTACGTGTACAAAATTGAAAAGTGTGCTACGGCCAAGTTTCTTAGTTGCAACTCTTTAATCCCTCAGACCGAAAATTTGTCTCCAGCTTGGTTACCGTGGACAGAATACTTATGGTATGTATTGAGGCACTGTTGTATCCAGACATTTGCTATTGTGGCTTGCGTGTGTATGTGAGTGTGCGGGGGGGGGGTTATTTTGCTGTTTGAGTGGGCAGCCAGGAGGTTGCGAGAATGAAAAAGGTAGATGACATACAACTATTAGTTTTGCTATGAAAACCTTTTAATACGGGACTGACGAAAAAATGAGAATATCAAGAGATACGTCGTACTGTCTTGTTACCTTCTGTAACCTAGTCTTGTCATTTAGAGTCATACACTGTCACATAAGATTCAATTGCGTGGAAGGTGCTGATGCACCTTAAAATGAACAGTGCGTGACAATTTTATGCCGTTTCCTTGTTTCTTCGAGAATATTTAATTGGATACGAGCCACACTTTCATGACGTGCCGGCAACGTCAACAAAAATGTCGAGTGAGTACAGACTCCAGAGTCCACTTATGACCGATTCGCACGACCAACTAATCTGCGGACGGATGGATCACGTGAGAAGACTTCCACAGTACTTCTGTCCCCCAAGCGCATCCGCACGGAGGAGACAAGCAGACGACAGCGAGGACAAACTGAACCTATTCGCGTCCCTACAATTTTGCGAAACGTCAACGTTGCACTAAGCAGTTGTGGCCAGGCTTACCCGGCCTAGGAGCCGCAAACAAAACCACGAAACTTCCAAGAGCCGGGGGGGGGGGGAGGGGGGGGGGGCAAACTTTCGTCCAGAGCAATAAACGAAACGTGGACTACTTCCAATCTATCCGAGTGAAAGGCAGTACAACTGTACGTAAGGTAGCACTAGCACACGACTACCGAACCGCAATCTGTCTTTCGTTTTAAAGCGCGTTCCATTTGTCTTTTTGGGGAAGTGCTCATGTGACCGGGAGGGAGGGGGGGAGTGGGTTGGGCGGGGGGGGGGGGGGTTAGGGGAGGGAGCCGCGCGCGAGCCGCACTTTAACACGAGAAGGGCAGCATGCGGCTCGCGAGCCGCAGCTTGGCTACCCTTGCACTATGGCATTGTTTTCCAAGAACAGAAGTAATGTTTGCGACTACAATCACGACGCTATAGTGAAAATGAATAGTTGTGTGCCGCTGCTAGAAACCGAGAGAGACAAAGCATTAGGAGAGGCTTAGCGCGGAGCCTCACTAGCTTTGCTAACCACATGAGACAAGTACGGTCCTGCTTGAGGAGGCTTCAGCATTGAAGCGATGAGGTCCTGCGGTCACGGAAGTGCGATTGAAAATGCCTTTATCCACTGCTTGCTAGCGCGCCACTCTTCAGCACACCACATCCGTAAAAATGCCTTGCTCGATAGAAAACTGGGTGGACGTGCAGTTTGCAGCATGCTAGTCAAGCTTTGACAGACGCTTCTTGACGCCGACCCGGGGGAGTACCAATACCTGCAACGTGTCAGCCCAGCAAAGTTCTTGCAGCTTCTTTCATGCGTGGAACAAAGAATGGTACCACGAAATGAAGCGGTGCATGAACAAAACTCACTGGTGTACTAGTTCTGGTGCATTTGAAAACAAAGCTATTGGTTCCTTGTTGCTAAACTACGGTAAACGCGTTTTCAAAAACTCACCCGCCAGAAATCTGCCCATGAAGATGCACTCGGCCCTTTCAATCTGAGCGTGCGCGGACGAGGCCCAAATTGCAGGAATCGCCGACATGATGGTAACGTAATTAGCGGTCCACGGATGAAAAATGCGATTTGATTTATCGGGTAAATCTGCCGTTATTTGACAATTATTCTTATATACGATATCGATCTTAATTAAAAAGAAAATTTGTTCACTGAAAAGTATAATGAAAGGAAGTATTTATAAAGAATGCCTGCTCCTTTCACAGTGAAATGGCTCGAGGCTTGGTGCAACGGAAATCGTCCGTAGATCCGACACTGCAGAGTGCAGACGTATGCTTATTACATGCTTTAAGTGTAGACATCAGCATGTGCTGGCAATGCCAAACTCCTGTGCAAGCTATACAATAGACTCCTAATGACGTGGTCAAAGGAGAAATGTTTCTACTTTCAAGAACAGAGGATGAGGTGAAAGGCAGGTGTCTTCACGAACAATGAATGCCCCGGGTAACCCACTTTGTCAAAGTTTCTGCAGCATGAACCGCGCTCTATCAGAAAGATATAGCATAAGCGCTTCAATATCTATAGGATTAGCCAAGGGATCAAAATTAATTAAATGTACGCAAAAGCAGGGCGAGGAGATTGTCAAGAAAATTTTGCGGCTTTTGTTCTTACACTTAAATGCTTGTGCAGGAAGCATTCCTTAAGCAGCACTTCTGAGACAGCACTTCAGACTTTGGGGCAGTAAGTCATAGCAAGTCAAAACTCGTTTTCTCACATGCATATCATGTGAACACCTGCTTTTTTAAAGCATGATATGCTTTTTAACATTGCACTCCAATTCAAAAATATGTCCATCCTCCGCATTTTTGCAACTAAATTTAGCAGGGAAATTGAAGCCGCGTGTCCCCTAGTGACGTCCAGTTCACCCTCTAAATTTAGCAGAGAAATTGACGTCAGGTGACCTTTGCACCAATTCAATTTCCCCGCTAAAGTTGGTAAGAAAATTTATGTCACGTGATCTGACGTCATGTGATCTATATACAGATTCAGCTTCAAATAATATAAAGAAAATAAAAAACGACCACTTATTAAATACTGCATTTCGTGCATTATATCACTTTAAAGGTAAAGGTCACTGCCAATTTAAACAAAAAAATTCTCTTTAAAGAAACATCTTTTTTTTTCTTTGTTTTAATTGAGCTTTAGTGTGGTCAACTACTCCTAGAAGCCTTGTAGGGTAAAATATGCACATCAGAAGGATTTTTAATTGTTAACAGGATGTTTTTTTCTGGTCCAGCTACACAAAATATGTGCATAAAGTTATTACTTTTTTTTTACTGAACCATCTTTTTAGTTCTGGAAGCATTAAGTCATTGCTACTATATACCGGATTCCACAGATGCATATCAGGTGATATGCATCTGCATTTAACAAAACAATTTTTTCCCCATACCTTTAATTTAACACTGGCCCGGAAAATTGCTCTAGGAGCCTTGAACTGCACAGTTTGCACGTGGGAAGGATTGGTCATTTTTAATTAGATGTTTTGTCTCGTTCAGCAGTACCAAAAAGTGCATAACGGTGGTCGCTACTTAACCATCGTTTTAATCCTGGGGACAATGAGGCATTGCAAACCAAGGCCAGTCACTGATATAGTCAAAACGAGACTCCGTAGGTGTATATCATGTTAGTGTATTTTGGAGGTGTTTAATTTTTAATTTAAGGCGACAGCTGCCTCTTAGTTTTCTAACCAATTGGTAATGCAAGATAATCAACCCCAGCAACCTCGATCTGCAGAACAGAAACAGTTGCACAGTATACATAATTTCTAATTTCAGGTGAATAGAGCTCAATTTTCCAAAATTCAAAGTCAAAGCACGAACTGCTGTGGTTACTGTACCAATTTTTGGCCAACGTCATATAGCTTTGTTGGTTCTCTTTTTATAATGAGTGATTCAACTGTGCTGGTGCAAGGAAATTAATAGATTTCTGGAACCATTTAATAAAAATAAAGCGTCTCATCTGGTGTATGGCTTGTTAACCACAAATTTATGTACTGTACGTTCTTGCAGGTACTGGGGAGGGTGAGTTCGCGCTCCTTTACCCCTACTCCGAGTGCAACAACTAAGTGGAGTCTAGCATACAGGAGTGCAACCCACAGGATCAGTTGATGAGCCACATGAGCCCCTCCCTATTGCACTGTCATGACTAACTCGGTATCTCGTGAATAAAGATGGCAGAAACCTAAATAATTTTAAGGATAAATTAATTAAGATGTGTGTGGCACGGCAAAGTGTTGTGTAAAGGAGATAGTGACGATATAAGTTTCTTAAAATAGTTTAATACTCCTGAGACTATTTTTATAAACTCGCTTTGAACACACATGCGCAAAGTTACTTTGGCTGATATCTTTCTTGATGGAGCAACCTGCTCAGATTTAAATGAAAGACAATATAACTTTCTTTTCAACGCAGGAAACTGTCAGACTTGTCAGACCTGCACACCAAATGGCGCCCACTTTCAATTCGTTTTTAAACAATATGCACGAACAAATATTTTCCAGAATGGTACGTAATGGCTTCCGGACTTTTAAGTCAAATTTTCTTTACCTCCTGGATTCAGCATTCTTCACCTAAAAATGGGCAGCAGTTTGACTGCACCATTCGTCTGGACCACGTTTCTGTCAATGCAGCGATCTTCTTTGAAGACGTAGGGGGACGGAGCGCGAAAAAGTCGTTAAAAATGTATGGTCAAAGATCGCGCTCGTGTGTTTGTTATAGAAGATAGACAAACAGTGCTGTTTATTTCTTACTCTGACGTTCCGAGTTTCATAGTCCCAGCGCAGAAACTAAACGTGACATAGAGTACAGGAGCGCGACACACCGAAACTATCGACGAGCTGCAGAGCTACTTTCGACCGCACGGTTGTGACGAACACGGCATCTCGTGGATACGGACGGCAGAAGCCGAAACCAGCTAGAGGATGCAATAATTATGGCCTGTGTGAAGCGACAGAATGTAAGATAAAAACGAGAGTGACTATATAAAATTGCTAAAATGTCTTAATATGCGTAAAGGATTTTAAGGCTCGCTTCAAGCACATATGCGGAAAGTTACCTCGGCCGATATATTTATTGACCACGAATCTTGTCCAGATTTAAATGAAAGACAACATCCTTGAACTCACTTAGCGACGCAGGAAACTTCCAGACTTGTCAAATGTTCCGCGGTCCCGTCTGAGCGCCGACATTAGAGCGCCGACAGTAGAGCGCCACGACGTTAGCGCGCGCGGCTCGAGAGCGCAGCGACATTAGGGAGTTTTAGTAGACGTGTTTCCCGCTCCGCTAGCCCTCCGCTACGAAGAAACCGCCACTGCGCCTGCGCGCCGATGGCCTTGGCTGTAGAGTTCCGGGTAGCGGAGCGGCTTAGGAGCGGGAAACACGGTCTACTAAAACTCGCTATTAGCTCAAGCTTTATTAGAGCGCCCGTCACGAGACCGCACAACCAGTTCATCGCAAATCGCCCTTGCCGACAGCATATTGTTAACGCGAAAACTATGCGACCCGACCGACCGTTCGGATATCCCGTGCTTTATGTGAAATTGGCGGGGATTTACGCCGCGGCGTTCAGCGAGGACCTTGCGAAGTTAGTCGACGAAAATTTGGCATGGGACAAACCAAAAGTGCTACAAAAAGCTAACAGCAAACAAAAAAATATTAAAATAAAATGAATATTTGTAGCGTCCATTTCCGCAGAAAAAAACAAACAAAAACATTGCAGTTGACCTAGCTTCATTAGTTCATTAATTTTATATCTCACAGATTTGCAGGGTAGGTTTTTGTGTATCTGTCAAAAGGCTGGAGAGCTCTGCATCCGATCAAATTGCGCTGAGCTTTTCTTTGATGAGTTTTTACTGATAGTTTTTTAGTGGTGAGCTTTCTTCATTACGGTCATGGACGTTAGAATACCATTTAAAATTTTGTGAGGGATGTCTAAATATCCACCAAATAGATCCGAGCCCAACCGCCTTGAATTATCTAATTTGTATGACAACTTTTTGTGTCCAATAAACACATACAAATCATAGAATATATATAAGTGCATACAAGAACCATATAGCAACAATATAAGAACTATATAAGATATATGAAAACACATAAGAACCATAAAAAAACTTGTGAAAAGTTATGTTCTTATATATATTGTATGATTCATATGTGGAACACACCGAATTTTTCATCCTAATGGGATTCTCACGAGGGAAATGTCTGTCAAGAATAGACGAAATATTGCAAAACGTAAACTATTTCTAGTATGTCCGAGAGGCGCGCCGCAGCATCGTGAAGAAATCTTATGCTTGCCGATCCACCCAACTGCAGACATTCCAGGTACCTATGTACCCCACCCCACTCCCCTGCCCACTTTTCTCTCCAATGTCAGTAAAAAATTGGTTAAAAAAAGAATCGTATCCGTTTTATTTTTATTTTTTTATTAAAGGCATACTCAATTGATCCAGACATCACCAGTGCTCCGATCCGATGAGTCGAACAATTTTGTTCTCTCTGTGGAGCCGCGGGTAAGCACACATTTTGCGGTGTTCTCTCAACTGGTGTGCGCTCTCGTGTAGCGCGCTCAACTGGTCATGCGCTCTCGTAACTTACGCTCTAGTAAAAAGCGCGCTACTGTCGCAGGGCCCTCGTGTCGCGCGCTCTAACGTCGACGCTCGAGTGTCGTGTGCTCTGAAGGCGATCTCCGATCCCGGCACAGCGTGAGACAGAACCCGTCGATGTGCTATACACCGGCACACTACTGTTCAATAGATTAGCATGTCAATTCGTTTTCGGGCGAGATGCGCAAACGTACCTTTTCCTAAATGCTAATTGCTCTCTTTTCTTTTTCAAGTCAAATCATTTTTACTTGCTAGGTTAAGTACTGATAAAAGCGAGCGAGCTTAACATATATACTTAAAATCGAAAGAATAAAAACACGGGGGGCAAGCACAGAACAACCATGTTCTTTCATCTTACCGCGGTTGCTTTAGAACAAAATGAATTATCAAAAAGAACGTGGTTGTCCTGTGCTTGTACTCTGCGTTTTTATTCTTTCGATTTTAAGTAAGTTAAGCACTTCTCAACTGAAATGGGCCAGTGGTCTGACTACTCTCTTCGTAACGACAACGCTTTCGTCAGAGCAGACGTCACGGAGCACGAAGCAGCCCCTCGCGCTCGGACAAAAACTGCGTGCACGAAGAGGGCGCTGGAGTGTCAATTGTTGAAGTCGCTCCTGTCCGTTTTCTGAACGGAGCGCCAAACTCGTGCGCTTCGGAGTACAGACAACGAGCCCATTATATAAGCCTAAATAAATCTTATGCTCAAGGAAGCAAACACGGATGACGCTAGCTCAACAGTTTGTCTGTTAATCCACTCGTCTAAAAAGTTCCCTTAATCTAGAGTTTCCGCCATACTGTAATGCCATCATGCCAGTCAGTGCTTAAAGTCACCTGTTCGTTTCTATAGACTCTAATTTTACTAGTTTCATTCGTTGCACAACAAAACTGTTATGACTGGGGTATAAACGTAACCTGGCTTGCTTGTCTTCCGATTGCTTTTCTTGTTAACAGTGCCTTGAGTATATTGGAAATTAAAACGTGACTTTTGGTAGCACATGATTGGCATGAATACTAAACAAAACTTTAATCGCCGAAGAGCTGATCATGGGATGAAAACTTCAGTACTTATCACTATGGCATGGTGGGTATCGAATCACCAACTAAAATCAGGGATCCGAGACCCCTCAAGAACCCCCTGACTTAAGCCCTGATGCTATGAATATTGGTAATTTGAACTTGGGGGAGATAACAGGCGCAATTTCATTCCAGGGAACCAGTATTTGAGGTTAATGAAATATTTCATAGACATTATGTTTAAAAAAAGCTAAAGAGGTGATTCATGGTAATAAAAACCCGAGACTCAGGAACACAGAAGGGGACGAACACAACACAGCGTCTCAATTAAAGAAAAAAGTTGTAATGTAGCCACTTTAAAATGTGTCTTAAGTTTTCTATTAATCTTGTTGGTAGGAGTGTCGTAGATGTTTGTTAAAATTTCTACGTAGCCCTTCCCGTTGCGACACACCGAAACAATTCCAGCGCGAGAACGGAGATAAAAACTAGCAAACGTGACGTCAATGGCAAAGTCTCCAGCAATTGCACCAGCAATTGCCTGCTCATATATTTTGAAAATCGCTACGCACATTTCAAAATAAATATTGTTTACGTCGACTTTTGCCCAATTTTAGTGCGATTACTGAATTAACGGGAAAACCTGCTATAGAAGTCCGCTCCTAACTCAGATTTTTTAAAAGGCGCTTCAGCTTCACTTTAATGCTAGTTGCACCCGAATTTTCTAGTGCAAGAAGCCAGAGGAAATACATTCCTGTACAATTTTTCTTTTCATGCAGTGCCAGTAGAGGAAGTTTCAGATTCCAGTAAGTCCAAGAAGCTAAATCATTAATTTGATTGTAACATACAGAAGAGTCTCATTAATTCATACTCGAGGATGCCACACATTTTTATGAATTATCAAGCGTTGGAATTATCATACGTTCTTTTAAATATGCTCCAAGATAAATTATGATTTCTATATGGTAGGTTATGCACACAAAAGAGATACTTGAGTTCTACGTAGGCTTACAAATTATAAGCGGATATGGCACTTATGAGACATTGCTCAAATTTATGACATATTTTTATTCATTCCTCAAAAATGTTGTTAATAAGGGACTGTTGAGCCAGCACATAATACCTCACAACAAATTTAAGTTTGTTCATCCAGTAAAAAAGTTTTTCACAATGATCTATTAAGGGGGACACATGCGCAATGCAAATAGGAGTCGTGCTGCAATTTCTATAGCAATTTGCGCGAACGCTGTGACGTAAACCTATGCGATGCCGCCACGTCACTGAGTCCGCGCAAGTTGCTGTGGAAACTGCCGCGCGGCGCCCGTTTTTGTCGTTCATGTGTCCTCTTCTGGCTTCAAAGCCTATATACAGAGAGTTCAACCATTCATTGGCATATATAGGAGGCAAATGGGGAGGCACCATTGGCCGAAAGTGGGCTGGGCGTATTCCATAGCGTCTTCACAAATTCGAATGTGGCCAACCAAAAGCCGCGCACAAGACCATGGTGGTGGCTGCGAGAAACAAAAATGATAAGTACGTCCGAGTAGCTCTTGGTGACTGGAAATATGGCGCACGTGAGGTTTCGACGACGGCCATAGAAAATCGTGGTGGAAGGTATATAAAGATATAGAAGATACAAAAAGTATGCTTGACTATCTGAACGATTGACGTAATCTGTACGCCAAGTGTCTAGTGCCGGGAATCTGACGTCCAAGTGGTCAGACTCCATCTGAGAAAAACAGAATTTCAGCGGCACATTTGTTTCTTGTATATTTTTTGCATTATCATAAATGAAACATCACGTGCATCATATTTTCAACTATGAAGAGTTACTACATATAGCTCTTACGCAGTTATTAGAACTGTTTGTCGCTACCATGGCCAGGGGATTGTTTTCAGCTTCTGGTTGGCCAAGAAAGCTTGTCAAGCCCTCTGCCTGCGTCTAGTGCACGCCCTGGATCTGCTCGCTCCTTTCATTAACTAAACTGATCTGCTTTAGACCCGTTGAGTGCACATCTTACCAAGCACTGCGGAAACACAATACTCGTGAAAGCGAGCTCTACGGGTGTTGTTTCTCCACAGTGGACCGGTGCTCGAAATAAGTGCGCTCAACTTGGCCGCCAGAACAAAAAGTTTGAATTCAACGAAAACGCCGTTCGTATTAAAGGCCGGTTCGTTTGTTTGCAATTGTTTACGACAGGGTGCCTTAAACCTTCTACGGGTGTCTTGCAGCGAGAGAACTTAAACGGCTTATGAATTCATTGAAAACGTGTCGGGACATCCCGACTTTTGAAATTTGTTTGAATGAACCAGAAGTATGAAATATCAGAGTTTGAATTATCGCGAGCCCACTGTATGCACTAAAGGAGATGTGGCTGAATTGAATGTGCTTAATATCACTGAATGGCTATGTAATTTTAATCTGGTAGTTTTATTTTTGAAGCACATGTTGTTGGTTTTACATGTCATGTACAATTTGTTTTGATTGTGTATTGATTTCGAGTTCTCCACTGCTGTTATTTCAAGCTGCCCTTACATGCATTATAAGACACCAAAAAGATCTTCAATTGACGGACAACTATAAGCAGAAGAATTGAGGGCCTCTAGACGGCCAGAACAGAAACAAGCATAGTGTAAACGTTCTTCAAACTTAAATCTACGTATGCCTTCTTTCAATAATGGTATTGTGTCAAAACTTTTCAAATTGATTTGCGTGTTCAGCTACCATCTATAGAAACCGCTGATTTCATACATACAAAATACTAGCTATGTGTAAGACAGGTTGTGTGTTCTTTTACTTTTGCTAAAGCTGAACTCTTGTATGTTTTGTCTGAGAATGACAAATTATACAAGTTCATATATTGAATGACGGAGCTATGAACTCTTCATTCCAATCTGTACTCTAAAGCTTCATGTGACTTCGGCTTGCTGAAACATGGACGCTGTCCGCACTAAAAAACGAAGCACTCTACCTTTCTGTCTTTGTGAAGGCCATAGCAACGAGCCATCCGCCCAAATCCTGCACCTCCGATACGTCAGGTGGCCTCCCTGGTAGAGCTCGGGTTCTACCATGGGAGTCACTTGATGTATCGAAGTGCAGGTGGTACTGATGGCCCGTTGTTTAGTGCGGACAGCTCTAATATTCCCTACGGATATCCATCCAAAATGTGGGCAAGTTCCGTCATTTTACGAAATATATTCCTTGTTCGTTCCGTACCACTGACGTCACTGCCACGAGCTGCTAGATTTTTTTGTGTCTGAAAAACACACGACTAATGAGGAGTAGACTGTGTTTACTGCTGCCGGAGGACCATTTCCTACTTGCATAAACAAACGTGCTTATAACGGCTGACCAACCAATTAGGTCCGAGCAAAACTAAAAATAAGAGTTAAGTAAGACGAGCAGATAAGCATATTTGAGAGTCGCGGTAGAGCCAGGTAAATCTGAGTCACGAATTTTTCGCATCCCCGTGCTTTGTAAAGCTGCGCCTTATTTGTTGCGGAAAACATACTATATTGCGTTATTAGGAAACTACGACGGTGTGCTTTTTCTTGACTCATAGGAAACCCATATGCAAGATCGAACGCAAAACAAAATATCCTCGACAGACTTAGGACAAATATGTGAACATTGTGAGGTTGCCCCTCCTCCGGTTAAAGGAAAATCGCTGCTCAAATAGAATCTTGCAGATACTTAGTCATTGATAAAATTAAATTTTAATGCACGCTTAAAAAACATATTTTCAAAGGACCACGCCAATCCGCGTAATTAGAGCGCTATGGAGAAAACGAACTTAAAACTGCCATAAAAGTTTATAGCGAAAGTCGGTTCGGTGTCAGCAGGCTGCATACAAGATTGCACATTTACATTTTAGCATTCCTAGATACCTCAGTAATTCTGACGCGATTACTGTCGCAGCAAAAGTAGAACACATGCAAATGAGCTTTTCCTGCTGAGGCATGCATTAGAGGTTCGGCGAGGTTTACGATGTATGCCGCATCCCGTAAGCCCAAAAGGACAAATTTTAAAAAACAATTTTTTATTTTATTTTGCACGCGGTAGTGCATATTAGCCTAATCTTATCGCTATATCTTTTTGTCTTTTGTATAATTAGCAAGGCCTGGATTCGGGGCAAGTCGTTAAAGGTTCCGCAAGGTAATAAAACGTACTGCTAAACTTTACACGCGCCTGATTTGATTATCGCTTTGTGGGAAGGTCTCGCCGGTTATTGGTTTTTCACAGGACGAAGCTGTCAGGGGTGCGTGGGCGGCACTATTTTGCGACTCTTTCTACTGCCCACATAAATTCGGTCGGTCTTTTTTAACACAATTAAAGATCGTTATAAAAGATATCCGGCGCAAAAATAGCAACTACTACAACGCATAATCTGTGTCGAGGCCTTAGAAATAAAATAAATAACTGTTACCATGAGTGACTTAAAAAAATTGTTTAAGAACTTTTGTATCTTCAGAGCTCTTCCAACCAGAAGAAGGGCAAAACTTTTCCCGCATATATTGAGTGTGGTTATCATGAGTCATACGCTAACCAAAATCTCCCCAATGGGTGGCTCTATATAAAATTAAGATCAAAATACAGTTTTACCCGGTTTCTTCTTTATATATAAGTTTTATAGCTGTTTACATATTTGTGTTAGTCTGTACAAATAATGTGACAAAACAATATAAATATTGTAGTTTGTAACATAACGAATCCTTATCTACGTTTATTGTGTATGTTTTTACCCTCAAGACACAATGCAATAAAATATTCTTGCCGCCACAGCGCCATCCAACGTATTTAGCCGAAATTTGGATCATTTTTGAGATCGCCCCTTTTAGAGGTTTTTTTTTTTTTTTTTTTTACCCTAACGGGCAGTACAACAGAAGCAAATTCCACGTTTTGTTCAAACACGAAAACTACAAGCGGGAGGCAGATTCCAAGGAAATCTCCCAGTAAAATTACAACTGACGAACATATGTGACAACACCATGTCGTGCGTTCATCGACTCTATTATACTTGTCTACAAAAACAATATAGAATGTTTTTTTCCGCCACAAAAATAAACTCTTTATCGCAGAACTCTCAGCGTCCGCGGGACTGTAGGGCTATCGGTCCTGACTAGATGACAAAGTTTCAGAGGTAGCCGTGATCTTGTTAAAAATATAACTTTTTTATGAAACTTTTAATGTACCTCTTGCAAAACCGAAGCAATTCTAGTGGCGTAGGGCCGTGCTAAACCTATTGGGAAGCCTTTGGACCCATTTTCGGTTTTGATTTGCCAACCTCACTTCACAACATCCCGTCCCGACCAAGTACAGTGCTTCAATTTTCAAATATGGGATTTTGCCTGTATTTCTAATACTTTGGCTGGTGCCCACCAATCAGTGTTGTACACGTTCCTCAAAAAAAAAAAAAAAACGACAGAAAGCTCGTTCTTTGCTCCTTCTGATTTTCGGAACGCGTTCCCGTTACAGTTAAAAAATTGAACGTGTCGTTACATATACGTTACATTTGTGTTTTGCTAATAACCAGGCGTAATTAAATTAAGAAAAGTTTTTGTTTTATCTATCCCATTAAATGGTAACATAGGAAACTGAATGCAGTGATGGAAGTGCACCAGGAGAAGAAGACAAGCGAAAGCATGGTTTCATTGGTTGATATATTCACCTTTAAAAATCTCAGCTTTTAACCATCTTGTTGTGGTGCGCGAGTCAGACGAGCCAAATGTACTATTACCACACATTACACGAGCGTTTTACAACAATCTCCCAAAGTAACAAAGTACCTTGTTCGAACTTAACAATAGTTGCTTCTCGATATTGCTGTCCGGAAGACGAGCAAGTGAAGAAGGGGGTAGGGCTTTTTAAAGGTCAGTCTTGAAAACTGCAAGTCCTTCTTCGTGAAAGTTTGATTTGTTGTTCAGTCTGAAAGTGGGGGACAGATGAAGAATAAATAAAGAACAAATTTTTTGTATCTTTTAAGTGACCCATATTCGGGATACAAGGGTGCGTTCAATGTCAAGTAAGATCTTATTTTGTTGTAAATGTAGGTACCTTTGTGGAAGCTCAGTGATAGCTGTAGTCGGCCTTAGATTTTTAGGTGCATAAGGATTTGTGAAAGCAAAGAAAGTAGCTGCGTTTGAAACGTCCCTGCTTCTGTGTCTTTTCCTTCGACTAAAAGTATTGCTTTTTGTACCGTAGTCTCGGGCACTGAAAACATAATGTCCACTAGCTCTCCTGTACCCGGCTGTTACCAAGCGAGGATCACACAAAATAAACTTTAAGATAAGTAACCAAAAAGTTATCAAACTCCTACTCTTCGTAAAGACATCGTTTTCATACTTTTAGAATATTCCACATAGGAATAAAATACAAATTAAACCACTGGACGAAAAAAAGGAACGCCGTTTCGTTTTTTGTGCAGTAAAAAATGTAACGAGTTCCCGTTCCAGTTCCGCTGATTAAAAATGGAACGGCGGCGTTCCTTCGTTTCTCCTAAAAGGAACGTGGTAAAGGAACGCTGTTCCTTAGAACGCCGTTCCGTACAACACTGCTACAATTAGATAAAATGCGGGGAACGTTTCTTGGGGCTCCCGACATGCCAGAGTATCTGGTTTGCACCCATGTAAACATGACTACGAAGGCATATGGAAGAAGGAAAAGTGTAAGGGTTCGGTCACCCTGTTCCATCTTCTCCTCCAATTGACTTGCTAAATTATCTGTGAGTCGGGAGGGCCATGCTGCACTCTGGAGTGGTGGCCAGTATACAGAAAGCTATGGGACACGACCGGCCGTACTCCTACTCCTCAATAGGCCTATCCTTATGGCCGCTGAAGGTCCGTGTTTCAACGGAAACTCTCACGAAGATGACTGGGTGCATTGCAAGCGAGCGCTACCTTAAATCTTATGCAATGCATAGGAGCACTACTTCGTCAATCGAAATCAAAACTATGCCACTCATTTCCATTGCCAAAAAGGCCCCATAACGCAACGCGCGAAGTGCTGCTTGCAGGGATTTTTGGAAGTACTCGGCTAAAAACGGTGCTTACTGGCGGTAGTTTGCGACATTCAGCCCCTTGTATTCATGGATATCGTCGGCCGCCTTTTTCCCGTTGAAAATTTTTGGAAATCGCATATTAGTTTTGAATAAGAAAACGGCTTGTTCTAAAACTTTGGCCTCTGGTCCGGACCGCCTGCACTACCATCCCCTGAAATATGTGCCATCGTATGCTTGCGCTATCTCTTAGCGGTTTACGGGAACGCTCTCATAGACGCCCATGCATTTCATATACAAATATGCCCGTAACGCAGAAATGTTACTCTTTGAACAATTTGCCACGTTACCGCTAGTGTGAAAAAATTTCAAGATGTCGACGTGTAACCTGCAGGTTCCTGAGTCAAATAAACTCTTTGATGCATTGCCACTGCGAAAAGTATCCAAATTAACCGAAATGTATAGTTTATTCCCAGGCAGAAAAAACTCGTTATGATTAGGGGTGTCGCGAACATTTGTCGAACTTCGATTTTGAAATAATTAAAAATAGCGCAAGGACGACGGAGGGTAGGACGAGAGACAGGAAGGAGCGCTATTTTTTAATTATGTTTACCCAACTAGCCCATAAGATGATTTTATTCGATTTGGACGTCGAACCTTATGGTTGGACTGGTTCGCCGAACCTTAGAACTGTCCCTGAAGTTCGAAGGAGTTCGACTTACGGACAGAGCATTCCGGCTTCTACACCAATATTTCAAAATTTGGAAAACAAATTTAGAAAGTCGTTTATTTCATATTTTATAAAATGGTTCCCAATGTTTACACCATATATAAAAGCGAAAATATGCGCTTTCAATGCATTTGTTAGTTGGTAATTTAAACCAGTGATGCCATTACATCCAACAGTAGGGATAGGATTAAGATTTTAATGGCGCAGCGGCAATGGTGGCCATAATGCGCCAAACAAAATGTTTTAAAGATCGAATGAAACAGATGCTAGGCTAGAGAAACATTTTATAACTGGTGTAGATATACAGTTTTATTAATAAAATCAAAAACTCGTCCGAGTGGTACTAAGGCATTGTCTCCAAGTAAAAACATAGGATGAAAGGGAAGATGGTTTCTAAAGAGTTCAGGAAAACATGATACGCGCAGTTGATGATAAAACCTACATTCCCATAGAATGTGTAAAACTGTAAGTAATTCCCCACAATGGGCACAAACTGCAACATCGTCACCACTTCGAAGGTATGTATGTGTCAAACGTGAATGGCCAATTCTCAGGCGGCAAAGCAGAACCTCAAGGTGGCGGTTCTTGTGGAATGAACTTTCCCAGATGCCTATCATGGGTTTTATCACGTGGAGCGTATTATTGGTTTCAATGTCCCATTCTAGCTGCAAAGTCTTTAAAAGAGATTTCTTTAGAAGTGGTTTGAAGTCCTGGTAGGGCAGGCCAAAAGATACCATTGAGTGTGTGGCAGATGCAGCCAGGCGATCTGCATTCTCATTTCCTGCGATTCCTACGTGACTCGGTACCCAGCAAAATTTGATAGTGCATCCAAGGCGAAGAGCTCTGTTTACTTTAATACGAACATGTTGTGTAAGTATATTCTTTGTAGAAACTGTGGAAGAAATAGCAGATAAGACACTTTGCGAATCGACAAAAATGACTGCGTTCAATACATTGTTGTCCAGAATATGTTCAAAGGCTAATAAAATACCATAGAGCTCTGCGGTGAAGATGCTTGCCATTGAGTCAAGCTGCACAGCTCTTCCAAAGTTACTAGAATAAACTGCACAACCAACGTGACTTGAAGATTTCGACCCATTGGTATAGTACTCGTTGCAACCTCTAGATATCCTTTCTTGCAAAGAGAGAAATCCTTTCTAAAGAAACTGTGGAGCAACGGTCTTCTTACTGTATTTGGTGAAAGACCAGTTACAACATACGGGTAGCTCGTTCCAAGGGGCAATTTTCTCTATAGGGTTTAGCAAGTTAATACCACTTGCGGAAGGGACAGGGAGGTTGAGAGAGCTACAGATACTTTGAACTCGAAAGCCTAGGGGGCGCAAAATTGTTGGCTTGTTCTCAAACAATTTACAGAACTGAGGGGTGTGTAAAATACTATAAGCAGGATTTTTGGGAACCGAGAGGACTTTGTAATAATAACACAGGCTCAAGTACTGTCGCCGTTTTCCAGGAGACATTTCATGTGTGTCCACATACAAGCTTAATACGGGTGATGTGCGAAATGCCCCAGTGGCAAGCCGGAGCCCAAGGTGATGAACCGGATCCAACATCCTTAGTGTGGAAGGTCGTGCTGAACCATAAACGATCGCTCCATAATCCAGGCGTGACCGAACTAAAGCATTATACAACCGTAGGAGGCATCGCCTGTCAGACCCCCAAGATACATGTGACAGCACCTTAAGGAAGTTAGAGGATTGCAAGCACTTCTGCTTTATTTCCTTTAAATGAGACTTAAATGTAAGCTTTTTATCAAAGATCATGTCCAAAATTTTATGTTCGAGCTTCACCGATATTTCTGTGTTATTCAATTGTAAGATTGGATCCAAAGATAGACCTCGTCGCAAAGAGAAGGGCACACACACAGTTTTTTCTGGGGAAAATTTAAAACCGTTTTCATTTGCCCACTTGCTCATCCTATTTATCGTGAGCTGCAATTACCGTTCACAACTAGAGAGATTGCAAGACAAAAAAGATATTTGCACATCGTCCACGTAAAGAGAGTAAGAAACGGATGACGGTATAACTTGAGCCTGACTGTTTATTTTAACTGAAAATAAAGCGGCACTTAAGACTCCGCCCTGGGGGACACCATTTTCTTGTAAGAAGACACTGGATAAAGTAGAGCCTAATCTAACTTTAAATGTACGTTCACTTAAATAGTTCTGTAGGCAACGGAGCATGCGGCCACGCACTCCAGAGTTGTACAGATCTTGAAGGATACCATACCTCCATGTAGTGTCGTATGCCTTCTCTAAATCAAAAAATACGGACACACAATGCTGCCGGTGAACAAAGGCCTCGCGTATGACGGTCTCAAGTCGGACCAGATGGTCTATAGTCGACCGTCCAGCCCGAAAGCCACACTGGTTAGTATCAAAAAAGTTTTTCTTCTCTAAAAAAACATAAGGCGGCGATTTATAAGCCTTTCATAAGTTTTCCCTAAGCAGCTTGTAAGTGCTATGGGGCGGTAGCTTGTAGCCAGAGAGGGATCTTTTCCAGGCTTCAGCAAAGGTACAACGTGGGCACATCTCCAAGTATGCGGAAAAGCAGCAGCTTCCCAAAGGTAATTTAAAAAAGATA
This sequence comes from Ixodes scapularis, assembly GCF_016920785.2. NCBI lineage: Eukaryota > Metazoa > Arthropoda > Arachnida > Ixodida > Ixodidae > Ixodes > Ixodes scapularis. Next base: position 513,277 of record NW_024610134.1, on the reverse strand, counting down.
GCAGGTGGTACAAGGATTCATGAGAAAGGTGTTTGAGCATCTCGTAGTGAACTCTGTCTGGACCAGGTGCAGACTGCTTTTTTAAGCTGAGAGCAACTTCGAGTTCACACATTGTGAATGGTTTGTTGTATCCGACAGAGTTAAAGCCTGACATAGTGAATTTCTGTTTTTCAGCGGTAGACCGGAACTTTACAAACTCCGTACTGTAATTGGAAGAGCTACAAACACGATGAAAATGTTCTGCGAGGAAGTCTGCTTGCCCCGTTAGAGATGCCGAGATCGAAGGAAAAAGTGGAATCCTCAAAGCATGGTACTGCCCGCGAACTTTTTTGAGACGATCCCATACTTCTTTAGCCGTGACAAAACTATTTAAGGCTGAAACATAGTTTGTCCAAGAAGCCCACTTTGCCCGTTTTCGCGTCCACCAAGCTTGTGCTCTTTTTTTCCTAAACTCGATCAAGCTAGGGAAAGTTTGATACCGCCGAAAAGTTCCCCACGCCTTGTTCTGGCTTTTCCGAGTGGAAGTACATTCCCCATTCCACCAGGGCGTGCACCTCCGGGGAAGATTTCCTGAGGTCTGTGGAATTGAAGTGGAAGCAGCATTTATAATGCATTCTGTAACGTAAAGCGTCGCATCCTCGGGAGTCATATGAACAAAGAAGGAGGGATCAAGTGCTGCTTCTAAACCAAAAGTAGACCAGTCGGCCTTTTCCAACTTCCATCGCGGGAGTCGAGTTGGTATCGATGAAACTGGTAAAACGCTCTCTAAAATTATGGGTAGATGGTCACTGCCAAAAGGGTTGTCTAAAACGTTCCATGAAAAGCATGGAAGCAGAGATGATGATGATAGTGATAGGTCGATTGATGTAAAAGTGTTGTGGGCAGCACTAAAAAATGTAGGTTTTTTCTTATTCAGTAAGCAGATTCCAGTTGATAATAAAAGTCGTTCAACAACTCCACCTCGGAAGTCCTGACGAGAGCTTCCCGACAAAGGATGGTAGGCGTTAAAATCACCAAGGATTAAAAAAGGTTTGGGGAGTTGGTTGATGAGTGCTTGGAGTTCATGAAGATGAAGTGGAACATTAGGTGGCAAGTAGAGTGAGACTAGAGTGATGAGGCGGTCCAGAAGGATGCGAACTGCAACTGCCTCAAGTGAAGTTTGTAATGGAACTTTGGCACATGCCACACCACTCTGAACCACCACTGCTACATCACCCGAAGGACTTGAGGAATGGCGGTCCTTTCTAAAAACTTGATGATGACGCAAAACCTGCGTGTGCGAGTCAGTTAGATAAGTCTTCTGTAGGCAAATAGCAACAGGGCGGAGCTCATCAAAAAATGAATTGATGTCATCTATGTTACGTAGAAGGCCGCGACAGTTCCACTGCATAATACCTATATGCTTACCCAGTGCGAAGTGACTATAAAAACCGGTAAAAAGTTAAATCAGATGACTATGGGATAAAATCTATTTTTTTTGCGCGGTGCATTTTTCTTTTTTACAGCCTCTTTCTGCTGGCCAGTGGAGTCACTGGTGGCAGAAAGGGAGGAGTCAGATCCCGCGAGGAGACTTTCCTCGCCGTACTTGGGTCCACCCTCGTCCATAGGCTCCTCAGGGAGAGCCGGGGGGAGACCCGCTGGGGTCGGCAGCCTTAACGGCTCACTGGCTCTCTGCTGGCTCAAGACACGGGGTTGCCCCCGGCCTTTCGGAGGCAGGGAGGTAGGGGCGGCGGGGGGTGCCGTCCCCCGCTTCAGGGTGGACGTTGAAGGAACAGCGTCCACCGTGTGGTTGGGGCGCAGTGCAGCTGGCACCGCTCCCTTGGGTTTTAGATGGGACACTGACGGGAGACACACTCCTTCTGGAGGAGTCTGTGTTCCCGCCGACGCCATCATAGGCCGTGCGGGTCCCCTGCGCACGACCTCGGCATATCCTCCTTTTGATAAGAAGGAAAAACGTTTTTTCGCCTCATGGTAGGAGATGTTTTCTCTGGTCTTCAGAGTCAATATTTTTTTTTCTTCTTTCCATTTCGAACAAGAGCGTGAGTAAGCTGGATGATGACCTTCACAGTTGACACATCTTGGATCGTTCTCGCAACAGTCAGCGACATGCTCTTTACTGGAGCACTTCGCGCAAGTATCACTTCCTCGGCAGCTCCGTAACCCATGGTCGAACCTTTGGCACTTAAAGCACCGCTGAGGGTTCGGCACATAGGGACGAACACGGCACTGGATGTAGCCTGCTTTTATGGTGTCTGGAAGTGTAGTGGCGTCAAAAGTCAGTATAACATGTCTTGTTTCTCGCTACACGCCCTCACGACGAAGGGTGATGCGTCGAGCAGCTACTACTCCTTGGTCTGAAAGGCCTTCGAAGGTTCCTTGTCAGATGAGTCCATTAGGTCGTCCTCGGAAATAACTCCTTGCACTGTATTAAGTTTACGGTGTGGAGTAACATTTACTTTATAGTCAGACACAGCATTGAGAGAAAGAAGAGCCTCACTTTGCTTTTTGGTGTTGATCTCAACTAGAAGGTCACCGGACGCCATCTTTTTTGCAGAGTAATCCTTTCCAACCATTCCTTCCAGTACCTTGGCAACCAGGAAAGGGGACAGTTTAGAAAGTGCTTTTTCCTCTTCGGAGTGTAAGACAAAAAATTTTGGAAATTTTTCAGGTACAATGGATGTTTCGAGAGTGGCTTAAGCTTCGGTGCGACCTCTTTTCAGAGGCCGATCAAGAAAGTTTTTGTTGCGCAGACCCTTGGAATGGGAGGAAAATTCAGTGCCCGGGTGCACCGCCCACCACGGAGCCCAACAAGGGGGTAGGTAATGTGCCATAGCAAGAAGGGCTTGGCTGACACAATTACTCTACCAGTGCTGCCCGGGCACTATACCCTAGTGTGTTTGCAGGGACAGGACCTGTTTCCACTCAAGGTTGGCCCTTGCCGCCTAAGAAGGTGAAAAAGGAAGGAAGAGAATGTAGAAGAAAAGAGAAAGAGGTGGGAGGAAAAGTGAAAGAAGGAAGAAGAGGGTAGAAGAGGCGACTGACTGAATCATCCTGGTCGGGCCAAGCCAGGACACCCGTCTACGAGAAGCAGAGGTCGAAGCGGTGTATTGCGTCGCCCGGTTGGCCCCGAAGGGTCCAAACATACCCCGGGCTCAGCTCAACCACCAGGGTCCCCTTTTCCCCGGACACGGGTTAAGCCACGCACAGCCAGGCGTGGGTGGGTAAACCCACGTGGCTCGGGGTTCGCGGTGGCGCCACTCACCAAGCACCTACCAAGGCAGGTGCCCCCTGCGTGCGGGTATGGTGGCCCGCGTGGCTGGGGTCCGTGGTGGCGCTACTCACCAAGCACCTAACACCGAAGGTGTAGGCGCCCCCTGCGGGGATTACATCCAACAAATATTGCACGTTTCCTCCGCCAGGTGGAGTCACTGCTATTTTTTTTTAATTTTTGCCCACGCGCACAAAAGTCGAACTTAAGTCGAACTTTTGTCGAGCACCACGTCGAAAGTTTGAAAAGTTAACCTTCGCGGAGCTCGAACTTGCTCAGGCTCGCGACATACAATCTCCCCCCCCCCCCCCCCCAAAAAAAAAAAAATGGTCTATGGTCGTTTATAGAAACTTATATGGCGGGCTATCACCCCGTATAGCGCTCTATGGTCGGCCGTAGGAATCCATAAGCACAGCTACAGCCAGCTTTAGAAATATTTATGGCCCTGTGCCTAAAGACTGGGGACCAAAAAATATTGTTTACCCGCCCATAGAAAATTCTATGGCCACGAATTTAAAGTCTAGGAACAATAAAGTTTCTTTACACGTGTATAGAAAATCGCTACCGGCACTTACTTTTTTAGGAAAAAAGCTCTAGGTTAGAAACTTAAAGCAGTACTAAATTTCTATAATGCCGGTAACAAAGCATGACCCAAGATATGTTCTCTGCTGCTGCAACGAGCCGTGAAAACGAGTAATATTGTTTCTTCAAAAAAATCTAATGAAATAGTTGTGCAACAATAGCGCTTGATTGCAATCTTCAGCACCTGTGTACTGCATTTCATCACTGCATTGTAAACATGACCCATCAAACTTACTAAAAATATAATTATTAAATTTTAGTTCATTGGCCTAATGATCTAAATTTGCTTTTTTCAGGGTGTTGAATAAAGAGACGGGGGCTATTCCAAGAGACTATCAAAAATACATCAAGTACGAGTAATATTTGCTCTTCCCCTCCGTATTTATGCGACATATGACGGCAGTCAACGGCCAAGTCGGATTCGAAAATAAGACTGCTAAATATAGAGACAGTGCGAACTTAGCCTACGTAGAGAGGGGTGGGGGTCCGGTGTCGCTGACTTGTTGATGTCGTGTGGGGGGTTGTACTGCTTGTGTTCGGTGCATTTTGTGTGTTCAGTGATGTATCTGTATCTACTATGGGCGCCGAAAAGACGAGGGAACATTGAAAATAATTTTTTAGAGTGTGCTAGCTAAAGAGAGCCATAGGAAACCCGTACAACCTTTTTTAACAGATCATATAAATGGCTGACGACACCAAATGAGAAGCGATAGGCAGCTATAGCATGCTGTCTCTAGAGTTCCAGCCACTACAAAAGCTAAAGAGCGTTATGGCTGGACAGTGATAGGGCCATAAACAAAGCTAAAGAGTCCTATAAAGACGATTATAAGAAATGATAAAGACAGCCATAGAAAATTCTTTACCTATTTGGGACAAATAGCTAAAGCCGACCATATAACAAATTTTCTATAGCCGTCTGAAGAAGCCTGTTGCAAATAGTCTTTAAACGATGGGAAAATTTTGAAAAAAAGAACAACCGCATCTCCACGTGGTGAATGATGTTGATTGGGGCAAAGCTGTGGTGGTGCTTGTCTGCTTAGACGCTGAGCCGCAGCATTCCGAGCCTTTCGTTCGTTTTCATCCACGTCAAGCTGCGGTCAAATGCTCAAATGCGAATATAACCACGTTCCATACCACACATTCTCTTTCTTACATGGATGAAAACGAACGAAAGGCTCGGCAAGCTGCGGCTCACCGTCTACGCAGAAAAGCACCACCAGAGCTTGGCCACAATCAACATCATTCACCACGTGCAGATGCGTTTTTTTGGCCTACACGAGCACGGGAGCACAAGCTCACGTGCTCCTGAGCACGTGAGCGCGTGAGCTCACGAGCAGGAGCACGTGCACCCGACGGCGGACGGACATACGGACATGGCTAACCCCTAAAGGTGTATCCACACGACGGACCGGGCCGCGGACCGATTGATCACGTGATGCGCGGCCCGCGGGCCGCCCGGCTGCAATGAGCATCCACACGGCGGACCAAAAGAGCAGACGACAGATTGAACGGGCCGGTCTAACCCTCGACCTTACAGCTCCGCCAAACGCATGCAGCGAGCTGCTTTGAGGCTATTTGTAAGGAGCCAAGATGGAGGTTGAACGAAAGAGATGTTTGGCCGCGGTGACCCTGGCGTTGACTATTGAGGACGAGGAGAACTTAAGTAAACCGAAAAGGGCATACAACTATTGTCCCACAGAGCGGGGAATTGCTCCACGAGCGCGATGAAGTAAAAAGTTGCATCGTCGCACCATGACGCCATCGTCGTACGACAAAAGGTTCGTCTTCTTCGTCTTCAATAGTTGGCGCCAAAAGAACACGACTTTGGATTTGGATTTCAATTCAAACAACAAAAGTCAGCTTGTTGCCAGACTTAGCACTTCAATTATACTAAAAACGCCGCGGTCCGCCACCAAGGTCCGGGCGAGGAAAGTCACTGGCATTTCTCACAAGCGCGGGCCGCGGACCGCCGGCGGACCTCGCAAACCGGTGACGTAAGATCACGTGATGCGCGGCCCGCGGACCAAAACAGCAATTTGGTCCGTCGTGTGGATACACTTAAGGAGCTTCGCCCCTAAAAAAAAATCTTGGGGACGTTTAAGTTTCGCCTCTAAGAGTGGAACACGATAGCATTATCGGGTCCCGTTTGCAAAGCCTCGTCATATAAGCGCTTGCTCGTTGCCGAGCCGTGCAAGAGTGTGTGGGTGGTCTAGTCGGTAGCGTCACGTGTCACGTGACGAACAAGGGGCTAGGACGTCATGAATCTATCGACCCGCTAAATTTGGCAGGAATATTTTCGGCCAAATCTTGTGGGAAAACTTTCCGCTAGATTTGGCGGTAATTTTCTTTTTGTTAAATTTGGCGGGAACATTTTTCTCTAAATTTAGTAGGAAAATTTTCAGCTATATTTGGCGGGAAAATTTTACTTTAAATTTGGCGGGTAAATCCCATATGCAACGCGCGCAGCCAAGTGCGACACACACGTTGCATTATAAAATTTGTTGTCCCACCGACGCCGACACCAACGCCGGATTTTCTACGACACGAGCTCCTATACGCTATCGCGTTAAAAATGGAGAGAACTGGCTATAGCGTTTTGTAAATCCCTTTCTTGGGTGATGTTTATACATTGAGCACGCGACATATCTTTATATCCCATGATGCAGCATCGCATGTTACATATATGCTTCACAAAGAAACCTGCCTTTTTTGCCGAAATCGTGGCCTCGGACACAACTTTAGCCAGAATTTCGCCTTTTGCATTCTCGTTTCTATCAAAAGCATAAAAAACTTGGGTCCGATTGCCCACGAGCGTTGCGAACATTACCACAAGGCTGTGACTGCAGGGCAGTGTTTTCTTTTCTTCAGGTGTCCAAGAACAACGAAGCCTTCAATTTTGGCTCCTGTGGTGACTGAGAGGTGCTAAGAGACCTTGACTGCAACAATGATTATTCCACCGTGCCGCTAACACTCGTCGAGTGGGGATGCTGTTTTCTTCAGTACGCTCATTATTTTTTTCATTGAAGCCGTAGAAACTTATGTATTGAGCTGTGTATTTTTGATTGTTGTTTACATTGGAAGGATCACAATACCTTGCCTACTCATGTATCGATAGAGCTTTGGGCTTCACATTTTAAGCAGAATGCACGCCCATTCTGTATCATATTTCATCCCACGTGGGTTTTTCCTCTTCGATGCGTCAAAGCCTTTTAGCCAGCTGCTGTTTTGGTGGCAGTTACCTTGTCGGCAAGAATACTTTCAGCTGTCGTGGCGCATTCATTTCTGTTGAGATCTCGCGCAAGCTTGCCAAGCCTCAAGAAAAGCCGCTTGTTTTTGTGAATCCATGCTTGCAGCCTTCGCGTGGTGTTCCCACCAGTGTTGCGGAGTTGCCACTCCGGAGTTGGATTGATTCCGGAATCATTCCGCATTTTCGCGACCCCGGAATGGAATGGGAATGGAATTAGATGCCTTCTGCCCGGAATGGAATGGGAATGGAATTGGGCCCGGTTCTTTGCATTTTTTTTTTTTACGTTCAGCTATACCGAGCCAGTCAGGGAGTCGGTTGTTCAGAAATAAAACGAGCAGGAAACTGCGAACCCGCGTAAGGCCCTAACAGACTTATACGCAAAAACAAATGCAATTTGTTTTTGCGTTTCAGTGAAGTTTCAACGCGTATCCGAATGCGTCTGCGCCTGTAATATTGCACGGCTCAAGGGTACGTCGATGTCGGTGTAGCCGACGTGAACGTGACCCGCTGCTCTGGTGATCCGATACCCAGGAAGGAGGCCAGACGTGGCCTCGCTGTGCGGACCCAGACTTTGTACACCTGCGACTCGTCTCGAGCGCGCTATTTTTCGGAGAGCTCGCACCTGTGCCGGCCATCTCAGGTCGCAATCCGCGAGCTCTCTGTTTGAATGATGCTAAGCGAAACTTGAAGACTGCTATTCATGCGTTGGAGGCGGAGAGTCGGCAGGAAGGACAGTGACAACAGGGATGCCACCGTATCGATTTTTCAACCGTAACAGGAGATAAGACATGTGCTTCAGGATGCTTCAGGTGGTCCGCTTTTCTCGAAAATTCCAAATGCAACTACCTGCTAGGTCTTCAACGAGGTCACCTTCAACGAAAGTACGTATTGTCCTTTCATAGAGCAGCGTGGGTAAAGTTTTATGTTCAAGGCAACACCTACAGACTCAAGAATACTAGTTCATCCCACCGTGACGTCATGTGATCTGTGCTGGCAGGGGATGCCCTTATTGGACAGGGAAGTGGTGATGTTTTGATAGAATTTATTTAGCGGTCGAAGTCTTTTCGCATCACTGGTCAGTCAGACAGGATGCCAGGGAAAAGACCGCGGTTAATCCTTGATGGAACGCTTTTTAAACCCATTGAGGACTCTTGGTGCGGAACCACTACCTTCAAGGCGAAGTGCCAAGCCTGCAAAAAAGTAATTTCGGGACCAAAAAAAAAAAGAAATAAAAAAGTTCCACTTTAAACTTAGTCTCATCCCAGAGATGGGCAGTATTTCAAATTCAAGTATTTGAAATACGTATTTCAAAGACTTCGTGTATGTTGCATTTGTATTTAATTACAAATTGGGTAATGTATTTGACGTGTGTATTTAAATACTAAAACGTGGGTATTCAAATACAATAATAATTAAATACAATTTTGTGGGCGAAAATACATCCCTCAAATTTATTGTCACGACGCATTTTGCTCATCCTAAGACGTGTCCCTGCTGTGAAGCGCGTCTTTCTAAGGTACGATACGAACATATGTTCGCCTGCCCCCGTAGAGCGTGTATTTTCCCTTGGCAGCATTATTCTGTGCCCCAACAGAAGTCGTCTTAGCGACACGTTGTTCGAAAAGCTTCTGCTGCTGAAGTACTAGTCGAAACTTCACAAATTAGCTCGCACCAAAATTACACTGTACTGAGAAGATCTCCTTTTTAATGTTGCACTTGCCTCTATTACGTTAAATAAATGTTATTGCCAAAGTTACAATTCTTGTTTTTATGCACGTGGTTGTAAGATATAGTCTCCATCCTTTATTCGGCCATGGGGCTTTTTTTTTTCTTTTTCTCCTCATCTTTATCTCAAAGGCACTGTCCAGAGCAGGAAGAAAACTACGTTCTGCACCGAATGCAGTGTCTCTCAATCAAGCACAAGCGTTTTGTGACTTTGGGATTACGGTGCTAGTCCAGGGCAAGAATAGTGAAGAAATCGACGTTCACAGGCAGACTGGCTAAATAAGTGCCTGTGACAACTTGTGATGCTTTCCAGCCTGATTTCCTTTCGTATATTTGCCTGCAACATTCTTAATGCCGGGGGTTGTCCAGATTTTCATAACTGGTGCGAGTTGCAACAATAAAAAAGTCTCTAGCTAGTGCTGCGGGTCTTGGTCGTCTCGGTTCTTCGTTGGTCTATACCAAAATGTAATCGACAAAAAAAGCTGCTTGAAGCTCTGTACTTTTTTCACATATTACGTTCAAGCTAATTACATTTTTTTTGTGATTATATTTCTATTATGTTACTAGAGCCTCGCACACTAACTCCCGAGTGTGCCATGCAAAATTAAAATGAGATACCCAGAGACCCGTTGCAGCTGCCCTAAAGTCGCTAACGGAAATTTTGAGGAATGTATTTAGAAAAGTATTTGGAGGAGACCAAATACATTTGGTTGTATTTGTATCTTGTACTTAAATGCTCTTTTGGAAATGTCATTAGATTTGTAATTAAATACATTTTTGACGAAGTATTTTGTATTTGTATTTCAATACATATTTGCATGTATTTTGCCCATCCCTGTCTCATCTCAGTTGGCGTCTGAAAGAAATTTGATAAGTGTATTGCATTATCAGTATTTATATTTCTGCCCTCCCTAAAATGTATTCTTGTATTTGTATTTCCAAAGACTTTTTGCCTCTTTTTTAAAATGTATTTCCGATACGTATCGCGATACATTTTTACAGATATATTTTGAGACTTGAGTATCAGTATCTTAGCAGCTATTTTCATCTATCCCAGTATTTGTATTTCCAAATACATTTTTAAATATTTCTACCCAACCCTGCAACGTAATGCAGCTGTCAAGTGACACTTTTAACGTTTCGGAATCAGAGGAATGGAATGGAACGATTCAGCCATTCCAGGAGTGGGAATGGGCCCAGTGTCCCGATTCCGAGGAGTTGAAAGGAATGGAATTATCGAAAACTCTAATTCCCCAGAATGGAATTGGAATGGAATGGGGGTGCCCATTCCGCAACACTGGTTCCCACGTGTACATCCGAGTGTTTGGCGACGTCTTCTGAGACGTGACCGCGGAGTGAAAAGGTGTTTCCTCCATTGATTGCGGGCGATGCAAGCTATCCCCTCTTTGATGCCCTTCCTTGCCTGTTCACGCTGTAAGCAGCTCTGTGCTTGCGTTAAATTTTGCCTTCCAGGCTCCTCATGAGGTTGCCGAAAAGTGAAGCTTCGTTCAGTGCCGCAGCCTCCTTGCAGAGGTTCATTTCACATGCCTCCTGAAATACGCTGGTTGAGGCTTGCATGCTTTGCACTGGCGCATCAGCCATCAGCTTTCCTTTCACGACAGTCTTCGCGTGGAAAACGCCGGCACTGTCCAGTAAAAACACTGATTTTTCCTTATCTATTTCAGCAGTGAGTTCATTTGTTTTGCATGAAGTAAAACACACTGCCTCGTTGTGTTGAAGCTCGTGAAGCACCCAGGTCCGGCCTTTGGGGTGGGCGACCTGTGCAGCCGCACAGGGCGCCATTCATAGGGGGGCGCCGAAAGGGCCGCCGACTGAAAAATAATATGTGTAAAGAACCTTGGATTCGTAGCTCGTTCTTTATCTGTGTGTGAGCGACCAGCGACAACTCCGGACTTGCAATGCCAATCAGTGTTGCCATCTCAAAGTTCAGAAACCCGCCGCAAGAATCCCGAAAACCCCTAAATTTATAATGTTGCGCAAGAATGACTTTTAACGCATTTTATCTCTTTGATTATTTTAGAATACGCATAAATATAGAAAATATTTTAAAAAGTGCTCTTCTTTTACTTGTCTGACCAAAAACTGGTGGCAACAGGTGGTATTAAAAAAAAGATGTCAGCGGGAAAACTGCGGGAAAACTGCGAAACTGGCAACACTGATGCCGATCGCTTTCGTTGCTGTTTTCATTTGGTGAAAGACTGACCATTTCATTTGTCAAGATAAGACATTGCATAATTACGTTTGCCTTATATTGGCAAGGACATCCTGAAGTGCATTTGTTCCAATTCCAGTGGACTGATCACTGCGTAACCCCTATCACTGTGCGTGCACACCTGAGTAGCTTAAACTCAATTGGTGTGACACGAACATACGATTACGTAACGACTGCTAGCTTCTAGAGTTTTAATTGTGAATGCTCAGAGCGCACGTGCTGCTGAATGTAAACTGGGCGAATTTTCATCTCTACAGCCACTGTCCTTTGCGTTTACTTTGACCTTCGGGGTCGGTATCACGTAATCTGGTGCTATGCCTACGGTACTGCATACACAGGTGTCACGAGCTGCTCAAAAATATTGTGGGATCTACCGAGGTCACATAAGGAGCGTCTCCTGCTTCTTGTAGACTATTCATTTTTTCCACGAGTCTCGGTTTTTTATTACTATGAATCATAACGAGACACCTTGTTTTTTGTTTTTTTTTAAAGTATACTTACGATATGCATTACGGGTCAGGGTGGCTGGGATAAAATTTATATTTAGTCTGATAGTAAAAATTTCAGTGATATGCCACTTCCTCGAGAGAAACCATCAGGAGCGCAGTACAGAAAACGAAAATTGGAACAAGGTGCCGAATCCAGGAAGAGCGCAGATGCCCTGAATATCTATGTAAAAGTACACGAGGGCCCTTCAAGGTCCGGTGAACCAGCAGAGGGAAAAACATTGCACGAAAAGAGCTCGACAAGCGAAGATTATTTCCAGACAAAGGAAAGTGAGACACCGCAGCAATATCCCGACGACGCCGAGTGCTCCACTGCTAGAGTAGTCTGAGACACTAAACAAGATAATGATGACACATAAAAATGAGATAAAGGCCGCCAGCGACGAGCTGTCTGATCCTGCATTGTGGCCTAAGCTGACACCACAAATCCGGGACGCCATAGTCAGCCAAGAGCCTGCGAATATAGAGTAGCGTCGTTCTTTTTTAGGATGTGGTTCTCGACTGACAACGACAAACTCGCGACCATTCGCACTGGGTCACTCTGGCATGTTTACTAACAACGTGATGTTGGATGCGAAAATAAAGGGAGGGGGGGGGGGGGGTCGCCACGGCCGCAGTTTGCCCAGGGCGCTTGCGGCTCTGAGGCCGGCCCCGGAAGCAGCCACCACTTGTTGGGCGTTTGGAACTCCTTCAACGCGGTGACTGTTGTGACAGCAGTGTTATCTCTGCTGGTGGCCGGCTCGTCCACAACTTCGGGTTCGTTTGAGGTCGAGGATTGCGCCTTCTTTGCCATCGCGGCAGCTTCATCGCTTTCCTCGGGTCTGTGCGTCCTCCTGTGCGTCCCGCGTGTCTCGTGCTTGCTTAGAGAAGCCGGATGGCTCAGTTAAATTGTGGGAACAACGCGCTGAGTAAGCGTGGGCGCTCCTCGTGGAATTCAAATGATGTTAAATCAAAAAGGTTTTTTCTTCATTTGTTATTTGTCTCTATTTGGAGAGGGAAAACAAAGAAAAAAGCATCAGATTACTGGGTTGACAGGTCTCCATCTCCCCTCAGCATCAGCAGAGACAAAGCACACGAAGCAGTTAACACGCTAAAGGAAATGGTATATATATAGAAGTATTTGTTTGAAATAAAAATAAAAATAAAATTACCACACGTGATGCACCTACACTAACATTGAAGTCTCAACGAAAATGACAGCAAACATTTGTTTATCCTAGACAACATTTCTATGTTTAATTCCATCAAACGATTTAAGAAACGGGGAAGAGTATTTCGCAACATCTGATTTCCATAATTTATTCTGGGGTGAGGCACTAACCGCGTACCTGCGCTGCGTGTATCATAAATCATTTCTCTAATTGTAAGCTGGGAAATCGACAGAAATACGTTTTCTTTGTGGTGAAAAGACTTTTTAGAGGTGATGCCAAATTTATCATTATAGTGTGGAATATATAAAATATAAAAATAAAAAAAAAACGCTTCGTATGAGCATTGTATGCAGTATGGCATATAATACGCACAACTTTTTCTTTGCAGAATTTGTATCTGCCTAATATTTGTGGGCGCTGGATTTCCCCAAACCAAGAAGAAGTAATTATAAGGCACGTAAAAAGGAGAATGATATATAAGAAGCATTGCTGACGCGGGGAGTATATGACGATATTTGTACATAACACCTACGGCCTTTGAGAGTTTTTTACGTGTATAACATTCCATTTCATCCCATGACATGCATTGGTTAAATATTACACTCAAAACTCTAACACCTTGGACTATACCTATCCTGCGGATACTGAGGGCGTGAGCAGAGGTATGAAAGCAATTTGTATTTCTTGCTCTAAAAGAACGGGTTTGGTCTTACCACAATTAATATGTAAGGATTTAGACATGGTTCAAGTAATTAATTTATCTAGAAATTCGACGTACTTATAATCTGTTCAGTATCCGTGCCTGAAAAAAAATACTCTCGTATCATCCGTGGAGGTGATAGAACGAACATTGTCATCAACATTTGCTATGTCATTGACATACAAGTTAAAAGTAAGTGGTTCCAAAATACTACATTGTGGCACTCCAGCTGTTAATAGTTGCAATTGACATCGCGTTTTATCTGTTTGAACACATTCGTAGCGATACTGAAGTTACCATTTCACTCTACTTAGGGCTCTACCACGCACACCGTACATATAAGCTTTTGGAGCAAAGAGTTATGATTGGAGCGGGCAAAAACATTTGAAAAGTCTATCAATAGACCAAGTGTTAACAGCTTATTTTGTATATTGCTCAAGAGTAACTCCTTTTATTTTAATAATGCACGTTCTGTAGATTAACCGTTTTCTAATTCCATACTGACAGTCAGTAAGAATAAAATATCTGTGGCAAAATCTATACTGTTATGTATTTATTTATTTATTTATTTCAATACCCTCAGGGCCCATAGGGCATTACAGAGGGGGTGGGGCATATAAGAATTCACTCAAAAGAAAATACAAACGTAAAAGGCAGTGATTAAAACACAATCATTTCGACAAAATATTAACAAAAGTGATTAGTAAGCGCTTCTTTAAATATATCAAGTGATGGGATAGCTGCTAAAGATGCTTGAAGGTGGTTCCACTCAGAAGACGTTCTTGGCATGAAGGAGTCGTTGTATGCTGATGTCTCACAGTGAGGAATGCCGACCTTGAAACGATGATCAATGCGTGCAGAGATATATGCGGGATTACGGAATAACTTATCCTTTAGTGAAGCGTTGAAGTGATAAATTTTGTAGAAAAGGCATAGACGAGATACTTTTCGCCGTAAGGAAAGAGGAGGCAGGGACAATGAGGTTTTCATAGATGATACACTAGCGGTGCGATGGTAGTTAGAATAGATAAAACGTACTCCACGATTTTGAACAGCTTCAACGTTAGTCACAAGCGTTGTGTGACCGGGGTCCCAGATTGATGAGTCGTACTTTAATTTTGAACGAACTAGAGTTCTGTACAGAAGCAATTTTAATGATATTGGGGCTAAAGAGAAGTTTCTTTTCGGATATCCAAGCATAGAGTTAGCGTTAGCGATAATATGATCAGTATGTAATTTCCATGAAACGTTAGAAGTAATGTGAGCACCAAGATATTTGTACGACGTCACAGATTCCAGTAGGTTGTTAGAAATTGAGTATGGTGATGGGGACGTCTTCCGAGGGGAAACCCTCATGGATTTGCATTTGTTAGTGTTAAGAGTCATTTTCCATACGTTACACCATTCGGATAAAGCACACAGGTCACATTGAAGTAATGTTGCGTCAGAATCGTTAGTTATTTCACGATAAATTACACAGTCATCGGCAAACAAACTTATTGAGAATGATACACTCAGTGGTAAGTCATTTATATAAATAAGGAGCAAAAGAGGCCCTAAAACGGAACCTTGTGGGACACCAGAGGTAACAGGACTAAGGGAAGAATTAGTTTCATTCGCACAAACATATTGAAATCGATTAGTTAGGGAACATGTAATCCACGACAAAACATTAGGATCAATGTTAAGTTTGCTAAGTTTAAAAAGTAATGATTTATGAGAAACTTTACCAAAAGCTTTGGCGAAATCAAGAAACACACAGTCAACCTGGGGTCAAGAATGGAAAGTAGGTCATTAGTGAAGGATAAAAGCTGAGTCTCACAAGAGATTTGCGAAAACCATGTTGTGAGGGTGAAAAGAAAGAATTTGAATCTAAGAAATTAACTAATTGAGAATAAATAATGTGCTCTAAAAGTTTGCAGGGGGTGCTGGTTAACAAAATGGGTCTGTAATTAAGAGGAGTATGTTAATTACCTGTCTTGTTAATTGGAACCACCTTTCCTTTTTTCCAATCATCCGGTAAGACACTAAGGTTGAGTGACTGCTCAAAAATTTTTGTAAGAAAAATTGACATGTAATGTTTAGTGTTCTTAAGAAATTTAGAGGTAATGTTGTCATACCACACGAGGAAGAAACTTTCAAATTATCAATCAACTTTACAATCCCGTTGTAATCAAAAGCAAGCGGATCCATGGGAAAGAATGCATAATCTGGAAAAATAGGATAATCTAAACCATCATTATCAGTAAACGCCTTGACAAAGACGTCGCTCAGAATGGATGCACATTGAGCTTTCGGAATGTCAATACCCTCAACATCAGTAAGCGATACAGCCATTCCTTTAGGCCCGTTCATAACACTCCAAAATTGTTTAGGGTTATTTGCTAACATTAAAGGAAGGGTAACATTAAAAAAGTGAAAGCCGTTTACAACTCCCTGTAACGCCGAATTGAAGCGCAGCTCTTGAGGAGGAGGAGGAAAGGGTCCTGAGGGGAAAGTAGACCCCTCCTTCTTCTCCTCCTCCTCTCCTCATTCTTTAATATGCTCCGGGGGGGGTTGTCACGTGACTTCGGGGAGGGGGGTCACGTGACCTCGGGGAGGCGTGACCTGGGGGTCACGTGACCTTGGGTGTCACATGGGGGTCACCTCAAGGTCACGTGAGCCCCAAGGTGACCCCCACGTGACAGGGGTCACGTGACCTTAGGGGTCACGTGACCTCGGGGGTCACGTGACCTTGGGGAGGAGACCACGTGACCTCGGGGGTCACGTGACCTCGGGGGTTACGTGACCTAAGAGGGGTCCGCATCGTCATCGTCATTATCACTGATGACGTCACTGGCATTCGCATCGTCATCGTCATCATCGCTGATGACGTCATCAGTGACGTCACTGATGATGTCACCGGCATCCGCATCGTCATCGTCATCATCGCTGATGACGTCATCAGTGACGTCACTGACGACGTCACCGGCATCCGCATCGTCATCGTCATCCTCACTGATGACGTCACCGGCATCCGCATCGTCATTGTCATCATCACTGATGACGTCATCGGTATCCGCATCGTCATCGTTACTGATGACGTCATCAGCATCGTCATCGTCACGTGACCCCCCAAGGTCACTTGATCCCCCCCAGTACCCTTCCCTCCTCCTCCTGATGAGCTGCGCTCTAATTCGGCGTTACAGGGAGTTGTAAAGGGCTTTCACTTTTTTTCTTATTAGCAAGGCGTTTAAGAGTTACATTAAACCAGGGAGACACGTGGTTAGATACGATATTCCTACACGGAATGAATAAATTAATTAGAGAAGTTACTTTGTTTTTAAACATGTTCCAATTAGTCTCAATTGTGCGATCTGACAACGCAGGCAGAAATTCGTCAAGAAAGCAAGCCAACTCGTTATTTATTGCAGCGAAGTTTGCTTTGCTATAATCGAGAAAGTGTTTGGTAGATTTGTTAGCAACATGGCGAGGAAGCTTGCAGGCTGAAATTCAAAATAGCATGGTCGCTAATGCAGGGTAAATAAGGTATAGAAGAAGCGAGATTAGGGTCAGTTGTAAGAATAAGGACTAACACATTGGCCGTCGCATCAGTAATCCGAGTAGGCTCAGTGACACATTGAAAAATAGAAAAATCAGAACAGAGACTAATAAAATCCGAGTAATCAGAAGAGCTACTAGATGCAGCGGGAAACTGTCCGGACCAGTTGATCAAGGGAAGATTAAAATCACCTAGTAAAAACATGGGTGCAAGGGGGAACCTTGTACAAATCATATTTAAAGCATCATGCAAATCTGAGAAAAAATTTGCAGGAGCGTTGGGAGGACGGTAACAAACGCACAAAATTTCTATAAGCGCACCGTAGGCGTACGCAAACAAGCTCCAACGGGGAAACAATATTCTCGTGATAACATTCAATGGCTTTATTCACTGCGATTAAAACACCTCCCCACGCCTATCTGTTCTGTCACACCGATAAAAATCGTAGCATTTAACAGAGTCAAAAATTGTATTATAACGGACAACACTTGAAAGCCACGTTACTGTGAAAACAACAATATCGCTTGATGATGCATCAATAACTATTGACAGGTCATCGCGGTTGCGGACTACGCTTCTTATGTTAGGAAAAAGAACTGATATCTCATTTGGCAAAGAAAGGGAACTACGCGTGTGTTTACCGGCGTTCTTTTTTAGCTCAGACGGGACAGATTCAAACGCGTTATCTCTAGTTAGTTAGAAGGCGGCTTCATAAACTTCGTTTGTGTTATGGTCGAACAAAAATTGCTTATCGCCAATATACGATTTGTCGACACGAAGTTTGTAACGACCCCCCTGGGTAAGGGCAAATTCATGCAGCCGTTTTCTGACAAGTTGAACATTTTGTAAAAACTCCTCGCTGATAGAAATACCCGTATTTTTTTAGCTCGTAGCACGACCCCAGCCCCGCATCCTTATGTTTAAAGAAGGGAAACTTTACAACAATAGGCCTTTTCTTGCTGGTGTCGAACTCCCCGATGTGGTGAGCCCGTTCGATTGTAGCAGGATCAATTTGTACGTCAAGCTTATCTGAGCACATATCCAAAACCAGCTTTTCCGATTGAGCCCACGTTTCCTTAGCCTTGTCATCTATGCCAAAGAGAAGGAAGTTGGATCGACGGGAACGACACTCTGCGTCATCGGAACGACGCTTGAGAATGGCCAATCCTGAAAGTACCGACTCGAATTTAGCCTCAAGTTCGTCTGTTGAGTTTATTTTCGATTTGCAACTTCCGAGATCACTTTCAATCATTTCAACACGCGCAGTGACAGTGGTTATCGAGTCATTTGTTCGCTTTTGTTCGTCCCTGATTTCTTTGAGCTGAATCAACACGCTTGCTTGGCCGGAATGCATTTCGCAGACAAGCGACTCTATTTTCGCTAGTGACTCGGCTTCAGGTTTAGTCCTGGGACCAGCGTTACGCTCTATGTCTCCACTAAGAAGTAACAAGTCAAGAAACCGCTTCAGACACATCCGTGGGCACGGCAAAACAAGACAAACGTAATTAACTCTAACGGAGTACGAAAGTTTTCGCCTACTAACCTGCATAGCAAACAGGAGCGGTATGTTAGGCGTCATTGCCGTAGCATTTTCGCCGTGCCCACTGGTCGAAAACGCCTGCGAGAAGGCTTTTGAAGGCAGTGTGCTTGATGTCGATTCTGGTGGGGCTTGCGTGTCAGGCGACACTAGCAGCAGAAATCCTGGTATCGCTCCAGCGTTGAATTCATCGCCATCGAGGGGGGCGGCCAGGGTAATCAGCGGTGCTGTCTTCGTCATCACGGGCGTGGCGTTGGTCGCTCTCGGGCAGGGTGTCCAACCGGAACCAAACCGAACCGAAAACCGGAACAGAACCGTTATTTTTAGCCGAACCAGAACTGAGCCAAACCGAAATCGTCGCCGCCATCTTGGAACTGAACCGGAACCGAACCGAAAAAAATATAAAGGTAACCGTTTCAAAACGGTTCAAGGTAATTTATTATTTTATTTTTTGCTAGTATCACAAAATGAACATATGGGAATAAAAAATTGGCGGCTGTATTTCTATTGATCAAATTGTCCTACACAGAATTGCAACGTATGGTAAATTGTGGGTTTTCATGGCGCTTTTGTATTGGCACCATGATTAACCATGTGTCACGTTGTCACGTGACGTCATGGTGTCAATACATGTTGTCAAGTAGTGTCACATGACCTCGTGGCGTCACGTGACTCACTGCGTCAACTCGATTTAATTTGAGGAAGTCACCACATGCATTAGCATTGTTGACAGCGTGACGTAACATGACGTCACGATTTTGCACCGACTCACGAGACATGTGACGTAGGCGGTTTTCATAACATCCAGTCGAGTGCACGGGTTCTTGACAGTCAGCATCGTCAAACATTCGGGTAACGGCTCATGTCAATTAAATAGGATAATAGCCCAACACTAAAAAATATCTGAAGCTCAGCCCAAGCTTTTGTTTTCCAAACCCTAGCCACCTAGAGCATGACTATGATGAACACTGACGGTATATAATCAGCGTCAGATCACGTGGCCGCTTGTTCAGATTGCGAGTTGAGGAGGGGATCGACAGCTGTCTTTTTCCTTTATTTTTTCTGCACCTGCTCTTGCGCGGAGAGTAAAACTAATGCATATTTTTGCAAGCTATAAACGTCAGGAGTTACTTCTTAGCAGTATTTATTGAAAGTACAAAAAAATGTTGCAAGACCAATTTTACATCATTAAAGCACAAAAACATTTTTTCGTTCCTGCTGAACTGCATCCAAAAGATGTCGCCGAGAATAGAAGTACTCAAATGACTAAATGCGACTTATCAATATGACGTTCGATAGAACTACATGTGTATACGGAAGGAATACTTTTTAGTGACCTCAGAGGGGCAGCCGAACCATGGCAGTCGCTGTAAGTCTCACACGAGCGTCGTTCTCACGTTATTGCCCAAGTTTCGACCCCCTCTATATTCCTCTTAAAGAAGCTATAAAACGATTCCTATACATCACTAAATTCTACTCAGGATCACTCCCTAACGTTAATAACTGATTGAAGTTGGCTTTGCTTTTTTTTTTTAGCTAGGCAATGGCAGTCGCCAAAAAGTTAGAGAAATATGAGCATCGTTCATCCCCTCAACTCGGAGCCAGAAGCGGCCACGTGGCCTGGTGCTTGTCTTATTCCGCCAACGTTAATCATACCCCCGCGCTGGGGTTGGAAAGTAAGAAAACGCGTGCTGGGAGCTCCAGGCATTGTTAGAGTTCGGCCATTCTCATTACCGCAGTGGTTGGACACGAGCCACTACCCAAGTGTCCACCGAGGCATTGCTTGTTACGAGCCGATGTACGGTGCTCACGCAGTTCTCCTGTCCAATCCATGAGCCGCGCTCGCTGTCGTGAGGCGGGTAGATTTGATCCCACAATTACGTCATCAATCTTTGCGAAGGCAAGACTAAAAGAAATAGTCTCATTTTTGGCCTCGCAATTTCACCGCGACAAAGAAGCTTCTGAATCAGTGGCGGCCTTTGCGAGAATACTTGGGTCAGACTAGGACCAGTACGCCTCTGCAAAGCCATGAACATTCCAACCCGATATCGTTTTATGACCCCTTTAAACTTCACGGGGTGCAAAATAAAATCAGTGAAGGGTTGCTGTTAAGAAGTGAAAACTCAAATTGTCGAATTAGCACACACGAACGGAGGAGACAATTTCTGAGGAATACCATCAGCCTTTCCACTCCGGTGAAGAAGGAAGACCAGCGAAGCTGTACTATGGTGGAAATGAAGTAACTGCCGGCCGCAAGTCGGCAAGCCAGAGTGGAAAGGCTGGAGAGGTTGCCGCCATCTATGCGCGACGGCGGCAATTAGACAACTGGCAAGCTGGATGTCTGCTTGCTGTCGTCACTTATAGATGTCGGTAGCTGTCCAGAGTTTAGTGTCGTCATCTGTTTGCTGACGGACACGATACTGGGGCAACTAGCCCTTAATAGCTCCGCTGTAAAAAGAAGTCTGTGTGTGTCTGTGCGCGTGCGTGTGTGTGGGGGAGAGGGGGGTTGATTTTAAAAACCTACTGTGTTGTAAAGGTTCCTCTTCCCCGCATCTTTGGCTCCGACCAGAAAGCGCTAGCCCGGAAACTACTTTGTGTGCAAAAGGCTCTTGCCAAATAGCACGTTTTTGTCTTTCCAGACGCTCGCGGCGTTCCTCACAACGATCCACTAAGAATAGTAATATCGTGATTTTAAAACGCTTGGCTTTCACTGAGCTTCAACGTTATGCAGCATGCATTTTGCACCATCGAATTCGATTTTCCCAGCAGAAAGAAATCACAATGACTACCAGCCTATAGTGTGATGACGTCGCTTGCATACCATGTTAAACAGTTAAGCTTTCTGGTGAAATGTGATGTTTGCAAAATTAGCAATACATGTCCTAATTGTAAATTTGTGCAATTTTTATAGCAGTCTCGTGATGATATATGGCAGCCTAGAGAAATGTTTGCGCGCATAGCTACTCAAGCATAGGGTTCTAAAGTGAGGGCCAAAATAAGTGCAGGTAAAACCGAATATAACATATTAGCCTCCCGAGGCAGTATTTGGCGAAGTTCATGGAAGCTGATAAAATGTGATTTATACTAAGATTTTAAGAATCTTTGTCTGTCCTTCGCCCTATTTATGTAAAATTATGAATTTCATTGCGTGCATTTTTACGCATATCTTTTTGCAGTAGGGCGTTAAGTAAGGGATTGTTTAGAAAAATTACATTAATTATCTCTATATTCTTTAACATTTCATGTATTTGACTTACAATCTATTATGTGAGCACAGAGCACTTTTTGGCGTACCCTGCAACCCGATGTTTCACATTGCCAATCAGCAAACAGAAAAACACTTTTACGTAGACTCCACAGCTCGCGTAGTTTCGAGTATCGTCCTTCCGCGTCGGCCTCAAGCGGTTATGGGAACTTTATAAAGTAAAATTTATTGATCGTTATAAAAATATATTTAATTACTAGCTGAATATTTGACAACATAAATAAGTGGCCGACCACCCTAAAGCAATGCCCGCCAAATTATCTGAAAATTGTTCTGCCAATCTTTTCCGTCGTTTCTATCGTCGACAGCAACGTTGTAAGTGATATGGGACAGCCTTACACACATTCCTGATTTTGAAGCTAATTTAAATAACTATGTGTTCCTCACACATATAACTTCTCAAGCATATAGAAGTGTGTTATTGCTCTTTTATGTGGGGAACATTACTTTTATGGTGTCTGTGGGCTGGACAAAAACAAAGTAAACAAGGGCGCGCGGCGGAACTGTGACGATTACGCACGCAAACCGTCAGAAAGTGTTCAATAAAGTAGCTGGCATGTCGAGTAAAATATGAAATACTATTTCGTTTTACGTAACAAAAAAGAATCTTGGAGGACGCTTAAGCTTCGCCTTTAAAAGTGGAACGCGATAGCCTTAACAGGTCTCGTTTGCATCGTACTCTCATTTGCCACGAAAGCGTGACTCGCGTGGCCTAGTCAAACGCGTCTGACTCGTAACCGAAGGGTCGTGGGTTCACATCCCACCTAAAATTCTTAATATTTTGCTTTAAGGCAAAGGAATTACTTTAAAAAGTAAAATCATTTGAGACATACGGCAAACTTTAATTCGCATTACATCTCATGTTTTAATCACTCTCATTACACGCGTGATGTTACGTTTTACATGAGCATTGTGGGTTGTTTGAAATTCTTGCGTGAGGGCATGTAGCTCTGACGTCATCACCCTATCGACCAACCACGATTTTCTAGTCAGGGCACCGACATCGGGATTTCTGCGACATGAGCTCCTTAACACTACCGCGTTAAAGTCATCAATTAGCAAGGCTGATGCTCATTCGCAAATTAAATTGAGCGGCATCTTGTCAAGAACAAACCTCAACAGCCAGGCTATGCCAGCTTGTCCTGTATAAGAAAATGTTCATTTGGACAAGCGCTATTTCGGGCCAGATTCGATCGGAGTGCGAAGGTGGGGCGATTACTCCTTGCTGCATGATTAGACGCATGCATACGGTACTGAGTGTAAACAATGTTTGGTTAGAACAACAAGCAGTTTGATTGCCGCTCGGTGTTTCTATAAAAATTGTCCGAAAGGAATTATTCCAAAACTGTTATGACATTTCGAAAATTTCATTGCTTTTCGCTCAGTTGTGTCGTCATCTTATACACATATATTGTGAAGTGTACTTCGTAAACAATATCTGGTAATATATATGGCCACGAGGTGCTCATTTTATAATTATATGTGATGTATTTAATTCCTTGGTTCAAAGACACAATCACAATTTCACTTTTAATGCTGCGACATAAAGTTGTATCAATCACGGGTATTTTAGGCGACCTACCACACTTCGCGACAATATTTTATACTGTGTAAATAAATCCTCGTGAACTTCAGAATTTTACTTAAACACGAAGAAAGCACAATAAAACACACTATAGTTCTAAATTTCAAGCCGATCTAATTCAAGATGTACCAACAAGCTGACCTCGTCACTCCTGTACTTAAGCATTTTGATTCAGGTAAAATATGTTTCTACTGGTAAACAAAGGGATGTCGAGTCGTATGAACACGACGCTATGTGCGCTAATGTAGATTTTCTTCTACTCTTGCGTCAAAATTAAATAACTGAATTTCATATTTTGGTACCTAAAAACAAAAGTAAATTGCACGGACGATCGAAGAAGCTCAAGAGTTAAATGTTTTACGGCGTAAATAGTGTATATGGCCAGAACAACGTGGAAAATATCTTCACAATTTAGCGGTTCAAACCGGTTCGAACTTGTTCGAACCGGTTTGAACTGTTATTTTTGGCTCCCCGGAACTGAACCGGAACCGAACCGAAAGCCGTGAACCCGAACCGGAACCGAACGGATAAAAGTTTCGGTTCGACACTCTGCTCTCGGGTAGAAGGATGGAAGGCCACCGTCACTCGCCACGAGAAGAAACTGCAGAGCAAACAGGAGCGGTATGTTAGGCGTCATTGTCGTAGCATTTTCGCCGTGCCCGTTGGTCGAAAACGCCTGCGAGAAGGTTTTTGAAGGCAGTGTGCTTGATGTCGATGCTGGTGGGGCTTGCGTGTCAGGCGACACTGGCGGCAGAAATCCTGGTATTGCTCCAGCGTTGAATTCATCGCCATCGAGGGGGCGGCCAGGGTAATCAGCGGTGCTGTCTTCGTCATCACGGGCGTGGCGTTGGTCGCTCTCGGGTAGAAGGATGGAAGGCCACCGTCACTCGCCACGAGAAGAAACTGCAGAGCAAACAGGAGCGGTATGTTAGGCGTCATTGTCGTAGCATTTTCGCCGTGCCCACTGGTCGAAAACGCCTGCGAGAAGGCTTTTGAAGGCAGTGTGCTTGATGTCGATGCTGGTGGGGCTTGCGTGTCAGGCGACACTGGCGGCAGAAATCCTGGTATTGCTCCAGCGTTGAATTCATCGCCATCGAGGGGGCGGCCAGGGTAATCAGCGGTGCTGTCTTCGTCATCACGGGCGTGGCGTTGGTCGCTCTCGGGTAGAAGGATGGAAGGCCACCGTCACTCGCCACGAGAAGAAACTGCAGAGCAAACAGGAGCGGTATGTTAGGCGTCATTGTCGTAGCATTTTCGCCGTGCCCACTGGTCGAAAACGCCTGCGAGAAGGCTTTTGAAGGCAGTGTGCTTGATGTCGATGCTGGTGGGGCTTGCGTGTCAGGCGACACTGGCGGCAGAAATCCTGGTATTGCTCCAGCGTTGAATTCATCGCCATCGAGGGGGCGGCCAGGGTAATCAGCGGTGCTGTCTTCGTCATCACGGGCGTGGCGTTGGTCGCTCTCGGGTAGAAGGATGGAAGGCCACCGTCACTCGCCACGAGAAGAAACTGCAGAGCAAACAGGAGCGGTATGTTAGGCGTCATTGTCGTAGCATTTTCGCCGTGCCCACTGGTCGAAAACGCCTGCGAGAAGGCTTTTGAAGGCAGTGTGCTTGATGTCGATGCTGGTGGGGCTTGCGTGTCAGGCGACACTGGCGGCAGAAATCCTGGTATTGCTCCAGCGTTGAATTCATCGCCATCGAGGGGGCGGCCAGGGTAATCAGCGGTGCTGTCTTCGTCATCACGGGCGTGGCGTTGGTCGCTCTCGGGTAGAAGGATGGAAGGCCACCGTCACTCGCCACGAGAAGAAACTGCAGAGCAAACAGGAGCGGTATGTTAGGCGTCATTGTCGTAGCATTTTCGCCGTGCCCACTGGTCGAAAACGCCTGCGAGAAGGCTTTTGAAGGCAGTGTGCTTGATGTCGATGCTGGTGGGGCTCGCGTGTCAGGCGACACTGGCGGCAGAAATCCTGGTATCGCTCCAGCGTTGAATTCATCGCCATCGAGGGGGGCGGCCAGGGTAATCAGCGGTGCTGTCTTCGTCATCACGGATGCGGCGTTGGTCGCTCTCGGGTAGAAGAATGGAAGGCCACCTTCACTCGCCACGAGAAGAAACTGCAGAGCAAACAGGAGCGGTATGTTAGGCGTCATTGTCGTAGCATGTTCGCCGGTCCTTTCCAGTCCTTTAGAAAGTACTCGTAAAATGGGCACTGGAATAAACTTCCCAAGTTGTTTTTTTTCTCACCTTTGTGCAGTACCATCACCTTTCAAACATGGATGTCATTTGCAAAAGTTCCATTCTCTAGTGCTAGATTAACAATATACGTCAGACAGGGAACAATGCACCACAATACATATTTTATAGGTTTAATGTGAAGGTATATATACAGTGCTCTCATACTATTATTTAAATTTGGGAACCTGAGTAAACTTCATCTTCGTCATTTGGGAACAAAAAAAGACCAGGAGAAAGATTTTGCACATATTTAGAAGCATCCGCATAGTATATACACTTTGAATAAGGTTTACAAAATATTAATTGAATGTTTCCGCTAAAGTCGATCCTGTTAAGTTGACACCTCCGATTTTCATTTCTGTGACCCGGCGCCCACAAGATGCTTGCTTAATTAAGCCATTCAACTTCTTCCAGATAATATTTCGTCGCTTAGTATCTAGAGATATCACTACGATTTAAATCACTACAATTTAAATCGAATATATTGTAACCATCCAATTTATGCACTTCATCATTATTTTTATACCACTTTTCTCTCAGCATGATCACATGAAATCGAATACTGAAACTGTCCAAAATATGTTTAGTTCATCAAATTTATTCCGGACTGATTGTACATTTAAGTGAGATAAAGAAAAATACACTTTTGTTTGCTCCGTAAAGATGAGCCCAACTTCTTTAGGTAACAAATACTCGTTGTCACATATGGAATAAAACAAAATAACTGTACTTTAAAATCAAAGGAAAAAACACTCAAACGTTTTTATATCATCCTTCGACTTGACCACACGTACTTGGGCCCCCTCTTTCTCTCTTACAAAACCTTTTCCATTTTTGTACCAGACATACTGGAATCTTTTCTCTTTGGCCAATTCCTTCCCTTCCCAGAGTTGCGTCTTATCTTGCTGTGTGAATCTTTTGTACTTTTTCTTTCCCCTGGGAAATGTATGTAACACCGTATCACGTAATAAACCAACATTTATAGGCCACATGTTCTGTTTTGTGTAACACTGTCCGAAATGTTTCAGAACTAACTAAACACAAACAAGTTCTTTTTCTCTTAAAAACAATGAAGATCGAGATACACGTTTGTGTATTCAGACTTTATGGGAAGCGTGTGATAAGACAGTGACGCCACGGCACGGTTTCTAACAGAAGCATTTCCCATAAACATCGTATGTAGAAGCCGACCGTAGTTTTCTAATGAATGTCATATCACTTCAGCACCTCATTATTTATACCTCTCGAGTCCAAAGTTTGCATTAACTTCTCGTGCACTAGAGATTACAAGTAAAAACAGATATCACTTCTATGTGCTGGCAAAGAAACAGCCTCGATGACCTCATTCCCAACGGGCCAACTCGATCCGCCAGCGAGCGAAGAGCGATTTCATGAAAACGAGAGTCAGAAACACTCATGTACAGTCTGGTGCCAAAAGTCCCCAGGACGTCCGAGCTGCGGCTGAAATAATGCTGAAACGCATTGCTCTGCCATTTGCCGGCGAGTCGCCTGGTTTCGAGATCACACAAAAGCGCATGGGCGTCCTACTCTGCCTGCAAACATGCGTGTTTTCCCGCTCTTCTGGGGCACAGCACCAGGAATCGGGCACGTGGTACCGCCTCGGAAATAGCGCTGGCGGCTGACGAGCGTCTGTACATATTCCGAAACTCGAGATACCGCCTGGGGCATTGCGCCGCATATCGCCGTGTCAGCGCACCTTGCTTTATAACCAGTTCAGCTTATCGCTCAGTTGAGCTGCCGCGACTTCTTGCTTTATAATTGTCATGTCAGTAAGCGCTATCTCCGAGGCGGTACCACGCGCCCGATTCCGAGTTAGGCGCCGCGCCGCAGAAGAGCGGGAAAGCGCACATGTTGGCAGGCAGAGTAGGACGCGCATACCAACGAGGTAGAGGGGCTTAGAGTGATAAACCGGAAGTTCGGAAGTGGCACCCCCCCGTTTGCCGCCATATTTTACGCAAATGTGACCACTCGTCACATGACCTCCCAAGAGCCGTGACGCCACAGGTAAGATGGCAGCGCCCAGAGCTGGCGGATGCGAGTTTGTTCGGTGCGCGGTAGCCGTGATCTGCAGCTGCTTTCCGACGACTTCGGGCTTCTTCGTGCTCGCTGACGCAGGTATAATGTGAAAATATGAAGGAATGATACTTTATACCGTTTTTGCGCAAGATCTCTCTGGATCATCTGGATATTAACGCCTGTGAGACAGCATCAGCTCTGCATCATCGTACCGGTGCTCGGATTCCGGGATGTGTCCGAGGATCGATAGAACTTTGAGTGCTTTTAACATGAAATATTCGCATTCTCTTAGCTTTGTTTGAACGTTGAAATATCTGAGAATCTACGCGAAATGTATACGTCACGTTAGGGCCTAAGGGAAGTTGTTTCAGCCCTCCGTCACCGAACAACCATAGGAACTTTTAGCGAGGAAGCTCCTGCAATTTTAACCTTTTGTGCTAATCCACGATTCTACATTCGATCGCTTTTCTTCCTTTTTTTTGTGTGTGTGAGTGCGAAGTGCACCCTTATTTTCAGCTACGAGGATGGCGTTTTATTGAGTATGAGGAAGAATAAATCGTTGCAGGCACCTGCTTCAAAGCTATTCGACTTGCTATAAGAACAACTGTTTTGGTGCATGCATAGATTAACTGCGCATTTTTTCTGTTTTGTAGGATTTATTGCATCTATACTCTTTTCCATCAAGAGTGCATTGTATTAGTCCGTCAATTATTTAATTGTTCTAATTACCTGGATAAGATGATTCATATTTTTGTTCATCCCTTGCCTGGAGAGCAGTCTTGTTGAAAAATGTTGACTACCATTCCTTTCGGTCTCTTCAATAGACTCTTTTTAAAAGTGTGGGCTGTCAATACTTCGCATCACCGTAACTTGGAAAAGGCCAACCGCCACAGCCCCCTCGAGCCAATCAGAGAGACCGAGCGAAGGTGTGTGACAAATCTGTGCAGACGAGCACTCTGGTGATATGTTGTCATGTGCCTCTGTCCAATGTGTGTATTGACTCACCGAGACTGTAGCCTTTGCCGTCTGCCAAATTCTGATGAAACAAATGACAGTAGCTACTACTGTAATTACCCCAGGATTTCATACTTTGGGTATTTGTTCGACAAGGATGTTATGTCCGCCATCTTTGTGAATTCGGCTCAGCACCTATTGGACTCGAATGCTGCATTAGCGTTCAACCTGAACTGGGGCCCATTCGTGTGCTTTACGCCGAAAAAAATTATGACAGTTGTGTTGCTTGATAAGGTTCTGCAAAGGGTCTATTGTGTCATACATATAGGAAGTGTCATGCTATATAACAATACATCAACACAAACTATTAAACTATATGCTCAGAGTTGTGTTTGTTTTTCCAATTAACAAGTTACAGCAGTGTGCTTTAATGCTATTATCATGTGTGTAGTTTTAAGTATCCTCTCTGCAATGCCTACGAAGGCCCCTGGAAGGAATAAATTAATAAATAACATTTTCACATCACTGGAGTTGGTTTTCGGATGCACCACATGTTCAGGAAAGGTTGAACGAGTGCAGCCCCTTGCAAGAAGTCTGCCAGTCTGGTATGACCCCTTAATTAATATTGAAGGGTCAGAGATGCGAGTATCCTCGTAAGGTCCAGAGCGTGCAGTGGACAATTCTCGGTGTGTAGACTCTCAAGGCATGAAGGCAAGCGGAAATATGTTTATCTGGTTAGTGTATCAAATATGTTTATTTCCACTTGATTACATAATTATTGATTCTTAGTAAATGGTTAAATAACGAGTTCTTTCTGCGACAGTCTCGTGTCAGGCGCTCAGTCGTAGTACCTGTGGACCTTGTTGTCGGATGACGCTCCTGGCACGTCGGTGTTCAGTTTGGTCGAGTGGCAACTTTGACCGACTGATGCTGTCTTGTAATCATACGTCATGTGCGGCCACTGACGTCTGATGCAGTGAAGCTGCAGGGCTGGCTTCTAATCCGAAAATTTTCCTGGTAGTTTTCGGCATCAATGTAGCAAGCTCGGGCATGTATTGCTTACGTGGCTGTGCCGTTTGCTGTACCGTTGACTTGATAGCTGGCAACAATTTTTGTTTGCTATCCAAGTCTGGTGATGCTTGCAGTTCACTCTTGAGAGCAACCAACCATTCTATTCCTTCAAGTCACTCAGGGGCATTTTCCCTCAAAGTTGGAAATTGTGTGCTTCATTGCATGGACACAGATGAATGGTGTCGGCAAATTATTAGGTATTGTCCTTGGACGACAACTAACACCAAATCAACTGTCACTGCATCGCCGCTCACCTGCTTTGTCGTGCTTACCTCTTGTTGAGGTGATGGACATGAGGAGCTACGGGGTAATCAGGGATTCAGAATCTTCGATTCAGCACCTGCGGCATCAGGGACAAAGGTCACCGAAGGTAATCCTTAATCTCCCGTGGTCGCTCCTCGAGACGTAATCGAGGGTCATTTGGCACGAACCCTCGCAGACCAATTCATTGGTACGGGCTGCTTTGGTAGACATGGTCGGCTTCATGCAGTGGTAGCAAAGTGGTTTTCGGTCGCACATTCGCATCACCTACGTTTTCCTCGGTGTACTTTGTTGAGCACAGACCTACACACGATGTCGGGAATGCTTCGGCGTTAGAGTGTCTCATTGAATTGGCATTGAATACTAAGGGGCAGCCGGTGGCGGTCGTCGTGCCATTGTGGCGTAAGTTGCCCTCGGTTTGTCAGATGCCGCTTCGCTCGCAGAAGTCTCGGTTGAAATACCTGTCAAACTTGTTCCGAAACAATCTTGGCAATCAAAATAAAAGCCGGGCAACTGATGGCAGGAAGTAGCTTCCTGATCTCCTCCCAGACAACGTCGTGGATGATGTCGTGGATGTCTGGGAGGCTGGCGTCGAAGTAGAAGCTGGACAACTCGAGTGTCGAGACGCCGGGAAGTTGTTCATAGTGGCAGGCTCGGGCATGCAGTGCACATTCCATGTTGGAAGCCTCGGTGATATGAACACTTCGACTGTTGTTGGGGGGTTGCGGACAAGGCTGCCGAAGGTGTTGTCCCTCACGTGAGGGGCATGGGGTTCTTAGGTTCTTGTCTTCTGTAGCATCAAGGTCGGCGTGGGCGTAGGCGCTCGATCAAGCGCAAAACATCCTCTACGAGTGCGGTGGCGCTCTCGTTGGGGCAGTGTCCTGGACAGAATCAAGAATGCGACTCTCTCTCGTTGATGTTGGCTGACGAATGCGCGCTTCAGCTCGATCTTGCAAACTTCCCATGACGTTAAGGAGGATCTATGGTTCTCAGACCAGCGCCGGCAGTTTCTTCCACGAGAAGTAAGGTTCTGCAGGAGCTGGTTGTCTGTCCACCCAATGTGGCGGGCGACACTGTCATATTGTTCAATCCAGTCCTTGACGTCTTCATACAGCTTGCGTGAAAAAGCGTCGGAGTGTGATTTGCGACGGGCATGCAAACAATGGTGGGAGGGGACACGGTTCGCTGCTACAGGTTTGTCATTGTTGGCTTAGTAAGCTTCGGATTTTCAGACAGGAGACCGAATTCCGGTGGTTTTTCCTGGTAGCAGCAACTGGCTCGGATTTCAGGTGCTTCGTGGTGTATTTCCGAGGTTACTCTTTGTGGTACTCGGTCGTCTTGAGGTTGTTCTGCCAGGCTCGGGTCAGGACTTTGCTTACGGCTCGACGGGGGTATAAGACGCAAAATAGTCCGCCAGCCGTGTCCCATTATCGGGTAACTCGGCTGACACACAGAGTGAACGGCTAGGGGTAAAGTGCCCAGCACCTCCACCAGAACATACGATTACAGCTGAGCATAACCTGCAGTGTCCCAGAATAGCGAATATTGATAGAAGATAGGACTAGAACAAGGATCTGTGACAGTATAACAAAACTCGCAGAAGTGAATCTATCCTGACCACTGAAGAAGCTGCATTGCTTTAGTGGCATTCTGTCCGAATAAATCCTCTCCTTCGGGGTTTGGCGACTGCCGTGGACGAACTGAACTGAAATGGATGTGGGACCACTTTTCTGGTAATGAGCCACTGCAGACTGTTGCCACAAAGCGGCGTGAGCTGGGTACGTAACATGCTCGATGAAATGTCCGGACAGCTTGCAATTCGCGTAACGAGTGTGAATGAAACGTTTGTGTTGACGAAACGTGCGACAGACCAGCGGGACCAATACCAACTGCAACACCTGTGCTCCGTGAAAGTGCACGTCTACGCCGGAACAATTTCGGAAGCAGCACAGCATCACCTAAAGCATGGCACAGGAACTATCAGCGTAAAGGCAGCTCTTCGGTGCGCCGCACACCTGTGCTCCGTGAAAGTGTACTTCTACGCCGGAACAATTTGTAAGCAGCAAGGCATCATTCAGCACGGCACGGGAACTACCAGCTTCAAGGCAGCCTTCCGGTGCGCCGCACAACCGAAGTGAGCCCTCGGTCATTTGATTGAAGCTGCACCGCGATTGCACACCGCCAAGCACGACTCACGCAATTTCCGTTGCTAAACTGTGTATCCAAATATATTACACACGCTTCAGTGCAAACCTCGAAGATTCCGATGGTCAACGAGAGCACAGAAACGTCGCCTTAAATTTTATCCTAGCGGTATCCGATTCAATCCGAGGTCCGAGCAACGTAGGTCAGATTGTCTCTTCCGTGGCAATATCCCGGTCGGTCACCAGCGAAATGCACACCGTTCCTCCGTATTTTCACGTTATACCTACGTCAAACACCACGCTGAACTCCGAACTCGCTTTCGACCGGCCTCACATGACGGCTTCCGCGTCTGAAATCAACTCGCCGAGACGAACGACAACCAACAAAGCATCCGACAAGCTCCGGCCCAGCTGGGGCCAGCCGCTGCATGGGCGCTGCCATCTTTCCAGTGGCGTCACGTATTTGGTTTGGTCATGTGACGTGTGGTCAAATTTGCGTACAATGGCAGCCTCCTTATGGGGGTCACTTTCGAGTGCAGACCGGAACCCCGGTTTATCGCTCTAAGCCCCTCTACCTCGTTGGCGCATACGCTATTCTGTGATCTCGAAACCAGGCGACCCGCCGGCAGATGGCAGAGCAATACGTGTCAGTCGCAGTTCGCGTGTCCGGGAGACTTTTGTCCTCGACTGTACGTTTCATGAATCAGTGACACTGGGGAATGGCGTTCCGTATTAGTTACGTAACTGCAAAACTCCAAGACGCTTCTTTGAAGCGTCTTCCAGTATAAATACGCGAAAAACAAAAATCCGAGTTGCTAAATTTTAGCGTTTATGATGGTGGTCCGCAGTAGCACGCACATTTCGTGCATTTTAAGAAATGTGCAAACTCTGCTCATCAGGTGTACGGCGTAAATATTCACATACTACGGCTGAGGCCTACTGTAGCGGGATGGAAACTACAAGATAAAGACCCGGTGTTTTCGACATATGAGCTCGCATGTAGAATTTAAATGACAAAAAACAAAAGACGGGCTCGTCCGGGATTTGAACCCGGGACCTCTCGCACCCGAAGCGAGAACCATACCCCTAGACCAACGAGCCATGAGTACAAACGTCTCGATCAGATATATATACGTGTTAGGTTACACACAAGACTCAAGCTGCCTTTTTGGCACTTATCCAACGTCCGGGCGACTGGCACGAGTATCTAGGCTGAAGTCCTAACTATTAAATGAACGGCAGGATATCGCGTTGAGGACCAACGTTTACAGGTAAGCCAAATATTTTATATTAGAAAGTATTGTAAACTTGTTACAGTGATACCTTTAAGCACACATTCTTTTTTTAAAACAGTTGGTCAGACACTCCTAACACAGAAAAAGACTTTCGCAGTTTGAATATTCAAAACATTCTGGTGGGTTTCAACAAAGTTTGAACGTTACGTAAGAAATCGCATCGTAATTCTATAATTCTATAATTCTATTAACTTCTCACCTCTAAAACCTTTTTCGCGGCTAAATGACTCGAAATTTTTAGAACTAATATGAAATATGAGATTTTTTTTTTTAAATTAGGGCTCCAGTCCACCCTGTGAGCATGGCTGGACAGCGAAGCTGCGGTGTCACCTGCAACGATTGGCCACTGTACTACAGACCCTTTATTTGGCAAACGCCTCCAGGTTGTGCTCCAGCCTTTGACCCCAGAGAGAGCGTCCGGTTTATTTTTATAATATTTTTTATTTAGTTTATTTCAGTTTTCGTTTACAATACACACTCCAAGTCAGTCTCCCTTAAGCACATATGTGCTTGTGAGTAAGAACGGGCAGAACATGTGTACAAGTGCTTCCTTCCCCTCCACTTAACCCAACCCTTTACTGCAGAAACAAGGGAAACAACAAAATAAAATGAAAACGTATATTTATAAAAAAAAAATTATAAAATGAATGAGCGACGAGTTCCCATAGCAACGTGGCAACCTTAACACCGCTGCTTGAAATGTAGATGGAATGTTTACCCACCAATTCTTAAGGTGAACGCGAAGAGAACGAAGGAGGGAGAGACCTGTTAAAATGTTTCGAGCATTCTTGCAAGCCCACTTGCCTCCTCGAGGATGTAGTATTGTACAACCGAAGGCCCTCGTTAAATCTCTAACTTTGTTGTCCGTGTAGCATGGATGCTCTGTAGCACTGTTGACATACGGAAGCTCAATAGGCCTGCAAAGACGGTGCGAGCGGAAGCCGCTTAAGGCGCAAGCGGCATTTTATGTTTGTAAACAGCAAAGAGGTCTATACCAAAGGATTGACAAAAGAAAAGTTAATGCACTGTACCAGAACGTTTTTATATATGAACGTCTTCGTGCGATGCCGTTACCGCGGCAGCTTATGCAACCGTAATCTATACCGACAAACGCATGCGGGGAGAGCTACGTGCTTCGCATTGTTAAGGGGGCTCGTGACGTCACTCCCCACTTCGTACTCTGCCGTTGGCGCGGCAGCAAATGCAACCGCAATTTTTCCCGAGAAACGCATGCGGGGAGCGCGCGCTACGTGCTTACTATCTATCACGTGGTTTTGACACTTTTTTGTGGTGCTCTTTTTGAAATACGTGTCCAAACCACATGATAAGAGATCAAGCGCCCGCGAAAGGTGTTAAGGCGTTAGCTTAGATTGTCTGTTGACTAACACAAAAAAAAACCTGCGAGATATATAAAGCTTCGCTGGAAATTTAGAGTGATGTAAAAATTTCCGTGACAAATGTGGTAATCATTGAACTCAGAGCCAAGACGCATTATACGCTGTATTTCAAACAGGTTGGACGAGCGAGAATATCGAGCGTGCCGATGTGAGTCTAGACGGAGGGCCGGAGCAGCACAAGAATGTGTTTGTCATCAACAAACAACGATAAGCGAGCGGCTGTGGCTCGAAGAAAGTTCTTATGTTTGACCTTGATTTGCGGAAGGAAGTAGAATCTCGGGTTGCTTAGGTTGGGCGCTCGGCAACCGCGTTTCTTTTGCAAAAATAGCGATGCACCAAGGGGCAAGAGCTTGCCTCGGATAGCGCACAACCAGAGCGCAGATGTTCTTCTTTCTTTTTCTACTTCCTCTAGACATTATTGGTCGTATTGAATGTTACGCGCACGTCCAGAGTACTTTTCGTTCGTGAACTATTGATGACACGAGCAAATATTCATGGCAGAGTGGCTACGGGTATTGATTGGATTCACACAACTTGTTTTATGGCTCTAATATATGTTCTTTTCTCTTGAATAGATCCTGCTTATAAGATCGAATTTATATCGCACCAAATTATTCTTTGTTTTCAAGGTATGTAAGTACGCATATTTGAAGAGTGGAGTCGCCTTCCTGCACCTTTGAGACCAATCGAAGATCACTAACAATCCACGATCGCTTTAGCTAACATAACCAGAAAAAATTCCAATTGTTGCAACGTTCTAATAACAATGATCGGTTATTTTATCGAGAAATTGCAACTACTCTCTTTTTGCATAATATGTTCTCTTCAACACCCTCTCAAGCGACATTGGACATAACCAATTTTTGTTGCGTGAAGAGCGGGATTGGATCCAAATTCTCGCCAAATTCTGACGCAGCCCTCGTTCTCGATGCCAGCCAAACCAACTTCACGCCTAACATAGGCTCCGCCCTCGATTACAAAATATGATAAGAGTGCGTGTATAAGCAATTGCGGACTTCTATGATTTACGTATCAGCTACTAGACAGCGAAAACTTCTCAAGAGGGCCTATGATAAATATGAGGGCCTATGATATATATACACCTTTTCCGCGTAGTCGTCGCCATCTTGCGTGTTGCAGCGACAGCCGCGCCGTCTGGCGTACGGTTGTTGTGCGCCCATTTTGGTATGCGGAGAGCAGCGTTGATCCTAGCTCCCGCGTTGTCCCCATTGACCCCGTGCATCGTATTTTCATTGTTTTTCCTTTAGTGAGTTCTTAATTTGTTTGTTATTGAAAGTGTGAATTATTCTTGTGTTCTGGCGTGTTTATTCGCCTTCATGGCGCCCGCTGTTGCGCCAACAGCGCCGAGAGGTTCGTCGCCAGCGTCGCCGGTAATCGAAATCGGAGGTATGTTCACTTTTCCTGAGCACGTTTACCAGTCTTTACTCTTCGCGTGTTGTTGTTTGTGAAAAAAATTCGGTTGTGTGTGTGTTTATACAGCCTAGAACTTGGTCTGCCTCACAGGGGCGACGAGTCTCCCAGCTGTAGATGAGAAATTTAGCCAGTGCGGTACAGCGGCTAGCCTGGGGTCTTTAACGTGCACCACACAGTAGTGATACACGACCGCACGCCGGTACGATGCTCATCCAGATCGAAACGGGCAGGGGTGGGGCGCGAACGTTGTTTGTGAAGAATGACAGACTTCTGCGAATGACTAACGGAGGGTTTCTATGCGCGAGCAAGGGCGAGACCCTGGGCATAGAAGTATCATCGTTTAATCGTAGAAATACAATGGGAGTTGGCGACGCGGGCCGAGCGGTTTTTGTTATGGTGCACCGTCGAGGTACGATCGCTAGTTACCGGGACATCTCTACTTCGTATGACGCGCAGATGTGTCGGAACTATTCAGGAGATGGGGGTGAAAGGGGGGGGGGGGGCGGGGAGAACGACGACGATTTTGCGCCCTCCTTTTGTATTGTTTCCATTAACGTACTTTAACGGGCGTCGCTACCGAGCAACACACAAAATTATAGTGCACATCCTCGCCGGAATGAACGGAATGAAAAACAAAACTTGAGTAGCCAATAACAATCATTACACCCAGGGTCTTACATTTGCACCACAAGCTGCGAAATTCGTTCTACATTTGACTTGTCGAGGCCTATTACTGCACTTGTGGATGTCCGTTTCTATTCTGCCTATTTGGTTTTTTTATGTGCTGATATTGCATCGCTTCCTTGCTGATATCAGCGGGGAAGCAATGCAAAGTGTATACGTTACAGCCGCATTCGCTTTGCGACTTCTTGTGTTCGGTGCGCAGTCGTTGGCTGCTGCAGCCAACGACTGCGCAGGGGTAGCCCGATGACCAAATATGCGCGGACATGATACATCGACGTATTAACCCATCTTATTACAACTCACTTCGCTGTCAAGGGCTTCAAAACCCATTTAACGCGCACCACTTCAACACCTTGTCAGCCGGCTAGGCCTGCTCCCGCATACCGGAAGTGTTAGAACCGGAAGAACTATTCCCGCTGTGCGCCGAGTGGCCGAGTCGAGGCTACGCGCGTTACGCGCTGGGTCGAGGTTAGACGGAAAAGGCGTATATATAAATGGGAAGAACAAACCATAGAAAAAATGGTAAGGGTGCAGGCGAGCTGGTGAATATTAACCATGTTGAATTAACCTGAGACAGGGGTAGAAAAGAAACATCAAAGCGTAGAAGGGACAGAAAATAGACAGGACGACGTCCCAAACGTCGTCCTGTCTATTTTCTGTCCCTTCTACGTTTTGGTGTTTCTTCTCTACCCAGTCTCGGGTTAATTCAACATGGTTAAGAAAAACCCCTTGGTGAAAACCGCAATAACGGACGATTTATTCTTCGACGTTTCGGCAGGAGTCCGGCCTTCGTCAGGCCAGACTCCGGTCGAAACGTCGAAGAATAAATCGTCCGTTGTTGCTGTTTTCACCAAGTTTTTTTTTTCTTCCCAGTTATATATCCACGCCTTCAGCCTCCCGCCACCCATGCCCGTTATATATATATATATATATATATATATATATATATATATACATAGGTGAGGCAGAGTGGTTTGAGAACAATGGACGGGGAAATTGTAATAAGTCAGAGATCTGTACTTGCGGAGTTGTTATGCTAGTAGTTTATTGTATGTATTACGATAGTTTCGCCGAGAGGCTCGGCTTCGTCGTCAGGTGATGGCATACATCTCTTGATGAGTGTTGTGTATATATATATATATATATATATATATATATATATATATATATATATATATATATATATATATATATATAGATATATATATATACAGGGTGTCACAAAAGAAAATTAACATGATCATTTTTACCGCAAAAATAAACTAGGCATCGCCGAACGCTCATTCTCCGTCCAAAGGTAGCGCTAGAGGTCACAACCAGATGGCAAAGGTTCAGCCCGATCTGATAACTTAATCAAAAGTTATAAGTGATTTTCTGAAAATTTCAATGGGAAAATGGAGCCGATTTTTGCCCGTTTTCGGTGTCTGGTGCCATAGAGCCCCATGTGTTCGAAAACTCTGTCGGCCGCCATTTTCCCATTGAAAGTTTCAGAAAATCACTTATAACTTTCGATTAAGTTATCGGATCGGGCTGAAACTTTGGCATCTGGTTGTGACCTGTAGCTCTACCTTTGGGCGGAGAATGAGCGTTCGGCGATGCCTAGTTTCTTTTGGCGAAGAAAAAGACTGTGTATATTTTCTTTTGTGGCACCCTGTATATATATGTGTGTGTGATGCGTGTGATTAGGGATCGAGACGGGCTTCGCTCAAACGTCTGTTTTTATTGTCCGAGCGAACATCTCCGACTACTTGAGGAGGGGAGAGGCGCCCGGGAAACCCGGTCTGAGACGAGGGAGATTGAATGGGGCGGCGGTCTTGAAGAGAGGAGAAGAAGGAGGGCTCTTCTCGGTTGGCCCCAGGAGGAGGGGTGGGCTCAACGGATGCGCTGTGGTTTTCGGGGTGCAGGGCAACCTGCCGGGGACGGTCCGCACGGCTCTGGTTAGGACGTTGACGTTACAGGCTCTCCCCCCACCAGTTGGAAGTCAGAGGGAAGGCGGCATCGCCGCAGCTTGCTGGCGTGCACAATATCCGTCTGTCTGTGTAGTGTGCGCACAGCACGGTCGATCTCGTAGTTGACAACAGACACTTTTCGGAGAATCGCGTAGGGACCCTCTAAAACAGGGGCCAGCTTCCTCTTGTTAGGATGCCAGGCAATTTCAAGAAGAACGAGCTCGCCCCGGAGAAGGTCGGCTGCGCCGAACTTTTTGTCGTAGATGATTTTGTTTTTTAGGTGATACCTTTCTGAGTTTTTCACGGCTTGTTTTCTTGCTTCTTCCAAAGTGGGGACGGGATTCTCAACGACCAAGGCGTAGGGCTGGGAACCGAACATGAGAAAAGCTGGCGAAAATCCGGTTACTTCGTGAGGCGTGTTGTTGTACTCCTCGACGACTTCTCGAAGAAGTTTTGGCCACGGTGTTTTTGGATGCTCATTAATCTTGAATTTGGGTCTTGTGACGATCGTTTGATTCGTTCTCTCATTTGCTCTCTCATAAGTGGACGTCATGACGTGATGAATTCCATGACTTTAATGAACCTTTTGAATTTGTTGCCAATAAAGCAGAATCCGCGATCGGAAAGGAATTTCTTCGGTCTTCCGGTGGTGAGGATTTGCTGGAGGCATGACACGTACGCGTCTGACGTTTCGCTTTTGTGTGCGAATGCCCAAACGTATCGGGTTGCGTGGTCGACGGCGACATGGATGAAGCGTTTGGCGGAGTTGTATCCGGTTAGTCCTCCAACGGTGTCCATTGCGAGCAAGTCAAAGGGCACCTCGGCGGGCGGCAGAGATTCGAGGAGAGCGAACCTCTTTTTCTTGGAATGCTTGCATTTCTGGCAAATGTCGCAATGCTTGACGTAAGAGAAGATGTCTTTTATTATGTCGGGCCAGTAGTACTGTGGAGACAGTAGACCTAGCATCTTCTTTAGGCCGACATGGCCGTAGTCTTCGTGGGCTTTTTTGATGGCTTGTTGGCGAAGCGAGTGCGGAACGAAGACCTTCCGTAGTGCTTTTCTTCTCATGACGAAGATGCCGTTTTCCTTGCAGCAGTTTAGGTGATCTGGCGGTAGATCAGGCTGAGCTTGTCGAATGTCCTCGATATCAATTAAGCCGCCGATGGGTGATCTTGAGAGGGCATCTGCTTCTACGTTGTCGGTGCCTTTTGGGTGTTTGATGGCGTAGGGGTACACAGAAAGCTTGAGTGACCATCTAAATAGACGTCCGGAAGGGTTCTTGATGGTTTCAGCCACTTGAGGGCAGCGTGATCCGTAATCACAGTGACCTGGTGACCATGCAGATAGCAGTGCCACTTGTCGACGGCATCCACAATCGCGAGGCATTCCAGCTCTCTTATGGAGTAGTTGCGCTCATGATTCAGCAGCTTCCGGGAATAGCAGGCAACGGGGTGCTCGATACCATCACCATCAGTTTGTTTCAGGACAGCTCCAATTCTTTCTAGTGATGCGTCACAGTAGAGGGTGCACAGCTTTCCTGGGTCGAATATCGCAAGGATGGGTCTTTTGGACATTTCATGCTTGAGTTTAGTGAACGAAGTCTCACACGATGTTGTCCATTCCCACTTTGCGCCCTTCTTCAAGAGGTTGGTCAATGAGAGCGTGATGTTTGTGTACTGGTCCACATAACGGCGGTAGGCGTTCGTTGCGCCGAGAAATCTCTGCACGTCCTTGATGTTGTTTGGCCGAGGATATCGCAGTATAGCCTCTGCGTTTTCATTTTTCGGCAGGATGCTACCCTGGCTGAGAGTGTGTCCCAGAAAGTCGATTGTTTTGCAAACAAACTGGCACTTCCTGAGCTTGAGTTTCACGTTCTCAGCCCGGAGAGCAGTCGGAACTGCGTTAAGTTGCTTTATGTGCTCGCCCAGTGTCTCAGAGTGGATGATGGTGTCGTCAAAGTAGTTTAGGACATTTTTGAGCTTGTGTTTTTCCAGGATGCATTTGACGACGCGTTGAAATGTCGCTGGAGCGTTCTTGAGACCAAAAAGCATGACCAGCCATTCGTAATGACCACTGTGCGTTACAAATGCGGTTTTGGGAATGTTGTTTTGCTTCATGCCGACATGCCAGTAGCCGGAGGTTACGTCTAATGTGGTGAATTACTTTGAGGTGCCAACTGAATCAATCAGATCCTCAATTCTTGAGATAGGATGATAGTTGGGTTCGGTGACGGACTTTAGCTTGCGGTAGTCGACGCAAAATCGAGTTCGAACTTCGTCTTTCTTCGTTGCTAGCACTACAGGTGCGGCGTAAGGTGACAAGGACGGGCGAATCAAGTTTTGCTGGAGAAGAGATTCCACTTGCCTCTCGATTTCCGCCTTGTCGGCCTGCGATGTCCTGTATGGCGCACAGTGAATGGGGACGTGGTTCAAGACGTTGATCGTGTGCTGCTCGAGGTGAATGGCTCCAATGTCCGTTCGGGACCTCGAAAACACGGAAGCGTGACGTTCCAGGAGGTCTCTCAAACGCCGGCGTTCACTCTCCGGAAGATGGTCACAGTTGACATTGGTAAAGCCTGTCATGGCGCTTGCGACGGTTGGGGTTGATGATTCGGGTGGTTCAGATACGGAGGGTGTTGTGAGGTCCAGTGTTAGGTTGAAGAAAGTCATCGCGTCGAGACCAAGGAGTAGTTCAGATTTTATATTTTCGAACACGTGAACGTCCACATTCTTGGTTGTTGGGGCGATGGTGAGGGATACAGGTACGCGACCCAAGGTTTTTGTTGCTGTGTTCACCTGATGCACTTGAATGGATGAGTTGGTGATGAGTTGCAGCTTCAACCGCTGGTAGCCGTCCTTGTTGATACAGGTGATAGTGGCTCCTGTATCGAGGACTGCCTCCCTGTAACGTAAACGTCCTAACCAGAGCCGTGCGGACCGTCCCCGGCAAGTTGCCCTGCCCCCGAAAACCACAGCGCATCCGGTGAGCCCACAACTCCTCCTGGGGTCAACCGAGAAGAGCCCTCCTTCTTCTCCTCTCCTCAAGACCGGCGCCCCATTCAATCTCCCTCGTCTCAGAGCGGGGTTCCCGGGC
Organism: Ixodes scapularis; assembly: GCF_016920785.2. Classification (NCBI taxonomy): domain Eukaryota; kingdom Metazoa; phylum Arthropoda; class Arachnida; order Ixodida; family Ixodidae; genus Ixodes; species Ixodes scapularis. Next base: position 471,385 of record NW_024610134.1, on the reverse strand, counting down.
GCCTCTCCCCTCCTCAAGTAGACGGAGATGTTCGCTCGGACAATAGACACAGACGTTTAAGCGGAGCCCGTATCGATCCCTAATCACACGCATCACATATATATATATATATACTGTAAACAACTTCATTTTCGCGAGGACCAAATTTTCGCAAATTTCGCGGATCGCCTACGATTCGCGAAAAATTGGTCCCGCGAACAATTCCGGTAAAATGTAAACACATTGGAATCTATATTGATGTCCCACCACGTCGCGAAAATTAGAGGCCGTGAATTTTTCCAAAACTTCAGCTTTGACCCAAACCACGGAATATTGAGCCCGCCAAAAATAAGTCGTCAACAGTATATATATATATGTGAGGTACATTAGGTCGTTTGGTTGCTACGATGCGGAAACAACATTGCTGTTCTGGACTTGGCTTATGCGAGAATCGCGGCGTTCTGAACAACGATAACTCCAGTTCACGTGACGTAGATCGTCAATGAGACGTCATGATCACCTCCTTCGCTAACTCGCTTCAAGACACCATGCAAGTTCGCGCTTTGGCGTTGAATGTTTTATATCTGCCTCTTATAGACCTTTCCAGAAAAAGCTCTCTGGCCGCCGCCATTTTGCGAACCGAGCGACCCCTGTCAGCCAGAAATTTCTGCCACCTGCCTGAGCTGTGGAAACCCGGTCAGCGTGACTCTGCAGCTGCATTGTCCATTCGGAGTTCGCCAGGTTTTCTTGGAAATTTTTACTTTATCTGCCTGCTTAGGATGCTTACCCTCTGTGTGTTGTCTTCCACTGTGAGAACCAGGGACTACCAGGGTATGGTGGCTATCGTAGCCTGCTCGGCCTTCGCAAGAAACGAACGAAAAGAGCGAACATCAAGCAGCCTGCGACGCGGGCAGTTCGACGTTCTACGAGAATTATTTCCGTTGAGATAATCTCCAAAAAGCCTTCCCGGCTTGTGTTCCGGGTCTTCGCGAAAAATAGCTGATAGGGTCTTGTCCGGCGTGTGGGGACGGAAGAGAAACATTCGTTCATTTGCTTTGAAGCTGTGCAAAAAGCAGCTCCTTTCTACATGTGCCCAAAACACGCCGGATTCCGTCCGATCGTCATGAAGTTCGTATCGGCGACACTTTATTGGATATGCTGTGTTATTTGAGACCTTTCTCAAGTCCTGTTCGGATAAAGCGGCACCGTGGGGTACGTACAATATATGTTCTTCGATTGATGAGACTCGTTGATTTTTGTTGTGGGTGGGGAATATGCATGCAGTTAGAATATCGTGCGTGGTCAAATATTTTCGACGGTTAAAAACTTTGTAGATTGACACGGCTGAGTGCATGGTGCCGTAAAGAGATCAACATAAAATAGAACGAACATTCCAGTTGCATTTGTTCTGTCGCTCACGAACTCACCAAAACAGGTTTCATTGCTTTGTTTTTGTTCCCAAAAATAGTACAATGCATTTTTAAAACAACGCCGAGAAAATTTATTCGCCATAGAACACAAGAGCAAAATAGAACACGCCAATTTAGCTTCCACCAACGTCAGGAAGTGCGCCTACGCAGGCTGTCAGGCTGTCACAGCCCACTGACGAGAAACTACACAGCTCAGCGCGGTCGGGCAACACTGACCTACCCTCTCAAAACCAGGGACGCGCGCTGTAAATCGCTTCGTTCGAGACTGCAGCTGGAAAGGTCTATAGAAGAACGTACCACAGGGCGTGAGTTTGACCCAGCTGTAATTGCCGAAACTTCTGCACACATTGAGCCTGTTATTGCAAATGAGGATTTTTAATTTGAGCCTTTCTGCATGTAGGCATAAGCGAGCGAAAACACATTTCTCTGTGTTTTTGTATTTGCGTGTGTGTTTCGACATAAAGGTGTCCACGGTGTCACCATTGTTCCCGGAGCTCCTTATATTTATTGTACGTTTGGCGAGAGATGCAGTTTACTAAGGGAGTAAATGCCACAGCTGTCGGAGTGCTGTCCGCCTTCTGAGGCTCGTTCCCATCGTATACGGTTGCAACCAAAGATCGTAACCGGCGGTTGTCTAAGCACGGCTCTTGATTGGGAGGTCTTAGGAAAAAAGGGGAAGCACAAGAAGGGCTAACTCGTAACCCTGCCACAGTCTCGCCAGTGCTTGAGAACTGACAGCTAGTAAATTCGTTAGATTCATTGCCACTTGAAGCATTATTAAAATATCATACTGTATAACCCATCTTCAGCAGAAGTGCGTGTTTAAGGCGTGCTGAATGTGAAACATGCCACAAGTTTAAACACGATTGTGAAGCTGTTATAAAACCGACTGCAGTTTGAACCATAATCCGCGCTGTGTAAGATGTCCCTAAAATCAAGGATCATACTTGCTATTGCAATGCCAATTCGTACCCCTAGGTATCTGCTGATGATTCTTGGAAAGTTCTATATTCGCCGGTAGTAAGTTTTGGTTTAGTTGAAGCTCTCTTTACATGGTCTCAAACTTTGACTGATGTTTGTGCTTGGTCCTTCCGTTTACCAAAGTCTGACGCGATCCAGACGTGCATGTAAAGGGGGCTCATTGAAAGAGAGGATTTGGGACATGGCTACGAAATTGGATGGATATCCACTATACTTCGCATTAACAGATATCTCGCCTGCGGGTAGGCCCGACAAAAATCAGAACATTCATAAACAGATGACTGAAAACGGCCTAAATGAAAACATCTGTCATGGGGCATAAAAATTCACATACTGCATTTATTTATTCGATAATGCGCACCCCTTTGTTGCGTGAACGTGCAATGTTCGAATGTAGAAAATACTAAATTAATATCTGCCCAGTAAAGTCACTATTACGTTCTGCGCGGATTGTAGTTGGTCAGGTTATGTGTAATCGCATTGACGCACATCACGTGGATATCGCATGACGTGAGTTCAGTTTTTCGCTTGTTGTCCAAGTATGTAGTTTATCTCCAAAGTAGCTAAAAATTATCAACCTTACAAAGTAGCCTATTTAATATTTGCAAACAAATAATTCAACGGTCATGCCACCATTAGAAATTTGCATTCGGTGTTTATATTAGGCAGGGCAGTTGTTGAACTTTATGTTACAAGTAAAACATCCGGAGCCGAATGGACTAGCCGCAAGCAGCTACCCTTCGGTTCCTGACGTCACCCCTCGGGCACCTAGGCACCGAATGGCTAATTTGGCAGCCCTGCGAGTTCTTCCTCTGCCGGACTGTCCAGTGCGACGTGCCGTCCCCAAACTTCCGCCGTATCTGTAGCACCACACAACGAAAAGGCAAGTCCAAGGAACAAAAAGCCCCGACCTCAAGGGCTCCCCTACACAAGCCTCGGCGTGTTGGGCTGCCCCATTTGCGATACTGTCCTTACTTTTCTGTATGCTCTTATCTCATCCTCGAATCGTAAAACCCTGCACCCGTCAGTTTATCTCTTATTGCATACCTTTGTTTTATCTCGCTGCGTGTTTTTTTTTTGTTCTGTATTTTGTTGTTAGATGTGTTTACTACCCCATCCAGCAGGAGTTCATTGGTCTCGTCAACTGTGTCCCCCTACGCCACTCCTCCCCCCACCCTTCCCCTCTCGCCCGTTGCGGCCCACGCCAACGCAACCGGGTTGCGACAAAAGAAAACACTGAACATGAAGTCCTAAATAGATTTCTCAGAGAAATAATAAAACGTTTCAACCTGTAAATGGTAAAAAATAGAGGGGAGGCAAAACTATAATGTGTCACTGTTACGCTTATATTCTAAATGTCTACTATTGCCGTGGCGACGGCAAAACAATGTTCTCGCCCATAGCGGAAGGACGACAATTCAAGATGGCGGCGCCCTTGTGAAGAGGGTTTTTATTCTTGGTAAGCTGCGGCTAAGCAGAGTTGTAATATTCTGTCTATCATTGCAAATTTGATCAGTGCCATTCAGAATATTCTATTAGCGAGGAAGAAGGCCTCGATGACCGCCTGCAGCTCCGCAGAACGCCGTGTCCATTATGCGCCAGCGCATTGATGAGTAACATGATGCCGTCGTATAGCCGACAGGCATTGCTAGAAAATCGTCCCAGGTGGTCGAAATGAAGCTCCAGCCCTCCACTGGGGCGTGTAAGAGGCCCTTCTTTAGTTCGGAACATAAAGCCCCCTAATTTGAACATCAGCGTACCTGCGCCTTGAGACTGCGAAACATAAAAATATTCAAGCACACTTTTTTTCCAAGAAAAATTGCACTTCATTAGCTGCAGAAGCAACATTCCTTCGGGTTAATCTTGAAGCGGTACGTTTATTGTTGCCGTTCATGCCCGAGCCGATTACAACTGGTCTAGGAGCAGTTTACGGGATATCCTAGTTTGGGTGTGACACCCACGTTAGTTCCGAATAGGCGCGAGTTTTGAGTTTTGGAGGCCCACTATCTCAGCAGTGCCATGGAAGAAGAGCTCCTTCTGTTCCTCTTCCACACGCCTGGGTTTCGCTTACCTGCATTCTGCAAAATATTGCCCAGTGACGGGCGACAGTCCACGACCGCGTACATCGACGTCTGGACTCCTACGCACGGGGTTTGAAAATGGCACGAATAATCGAGCTTGCTTCACTTTTAACTCTATGAGATGTTAGTTTAAAAAACAAAATTATGATAGCTACGCCTGTCATTTTCACCATACATTTACTAGGCTCGGCGCCCAATAGAGGGGACGATAGTCGTCATGGTATCCACTGAGCATGCCTGTGTAAACGTAGGCACCACGCTTCAAAGGTCTGGAAAGAAAATTAGGCTCTCTGCGGCCATTCAAAGGTTGTGTGCGTAATTGTGGACACCGCTGTTGAAGGGACTGATTTAAATAAAACTTGTTAACTAACTTTTTTATTTTGATCTTTTATATGGTTCATGTAGAAAGTGCACTGTTGGCGGTAATTCTAGCACTACTAAAGACCAGACCAATATAAAAAAATTTCAAAACAAACAAGTTCAATCACGACCTGATTCATGCAACTACGTCACCTCTCAAGCGTCATTGGAGGCAAGACTTCGGACACTTTTTGGCGCGCAGCTTAGTAATCGTGTGAAACAAAAACACGAAAACTGATCAATGAACGTCTACAGAATAAACGAAAATATACCCACATGGGAGTAAATCGCTCGTCCTCTAGCGCATTCCCATATGAGAGTTTTATATACTCTGCCAGATGGGAGTTGAGAGTTAACTCCCATGCAGGCCAGAGTCTTTTGGGGGGTGCAGGGGGGCTGCGTACAGAACTCCCATCAGTACGGAAGGCTGTTCATGGATCAATGAGGGTATTTATTTATTTCCATCAGTGTTCTTAGGTGGACCCATGGGAGTATTATTTCACATCCTTGTGGGGGTTTTACGTGGACCCACGGGAGTATTCTTTCACATCCACATGGGAGTTTCTATGTGCATTTGTTGGACTATTCTTTCACATCCATATGGAGTGTTTACGTGCATTTATGGGACTATTCTTTTATATCCATTTCAGAGTTGTTAGTGCATTTATGGAACCATTTTTTCACATCCATATGAGAGTTTTTATATGAACTTGTGGGACTGTTCTTTCACATTCATATGGGAGTTTTTACGTGCATCAATGGGACTATTCTTTCACATCCATTTGGGAGTCATTAAGTCGGCCCACGAGTCTTCTTTCACATCCTCCTGGGAGTTATGTGTACCCACGGGAGTATTTCTTCGCATCCACCAAGGAGTTTCAATGATGATTTCCGAGAGTATTTTCTTACTACCTTTAAAATGTTTCTTCACAGTCAGGAAGTGTGAAAGGAAAGGCATAAGCAGGTAGCATCATGCACGAAATAAATTTACTGCGTACATTATGTACATTTATTGCACACGTCGTGTGGCAAGAGCTCATGTTGCCTTTGGCACAAACTGGCTTATACCCTGTCAGACGGCCATTTAATTGACCTTCAAAGAAAACTCCTTAAAAATATTTGCAAACAAGCCAACACCTAAGGGCGCAGGCAGAGCCGAGATCGTGAGCTGGTTCGCAGATTCTTTGAAAGAGTTCATTCTGAAGGCCATTTAAATCCCAGTCTGAAAGGGGTATTTATTACAGTGTAGGGTACGCTACGCTAACTGTGGTACACAGGCCACGATCGCTCTGTAGAAATTGACCATTTCCAGTGCCTTCAGCCGCGGCTTCATGTAGCACAGTCTCCAAAACCACGCTCCATAAAAGTCAGCATCTTATGCGCCTTCTGCGCATACCGGATGTGGAAAATCCAGTAGGCGGATTGAGGTGCGCCATACCCTGATAGAGCCATACAATAGGTTCAAATTTTTTCCTTAATCAGTCCTAAAATCAGGGTGTCAAACCGGTCATTATTTTGGTTCGGTTCGGGTTCAGTAGCATTGTATTTTGTTCCGGCTCGGTTCCGGTTTAAGGTAGCGCACACAATATCACTCCGGGGACCTGTTTTAATAAGCGCGAACCGGTCCGAACCAGTTCCTAACTCGACCTTTGAATATTGACCGAGCAGTTCCTGCAGCCTTTTCTGAGCATGACATACTTGCAATAGACCAATCGCAATACTATTTTCTCTTCAGGCAGAAAACTATGCACAGTGACGTGCGCAAAGGACACCGTTAATGTGGCAAGGCTATTACTTGCAAATTTCTGTTCTTTAGTGAACTATATAGAAGCGATCGGCTTTCCATTTTATGGTGTCCTTTGCGCACGTCTCTGTGCAGGGTTTTTATATCTCCCTGAAGAGAAAGTAGGCCGGTGCCATCTTTAGTGTCCGATCGTATAGCGCGTGCTTTGCTCGCTTTCCGAAGCGACAAACACGCACGTGCTGGGCTGTGATTTTGTAAACAGTAGAATGGTGTCTAGCTAAATTGCTTGCCCTCCATAAGTTTTGGTTTGTTTTATTCTGCACAGACGTGTTTCATTTATACATGCTACCTGTTTTCGGCACCCATTAAGATGTTACAGCTATGCCCCAGAGTGGCTGACAGGAGAACGAGAGGAAATAAATGTGCCGTAAAACACAGAAACAGGGACGTCGAGCGCGAAGTTGGGGTAGTTTATTGAATCCCGTTAAGCTGTACTCGTGTATACATCTGCCACACTGGCCGATGTGTAAATGACGGGGCACGTGAACACGCACGTATAGTAAAATGTGACCTCATCTTGACAGCGCTTCAGGTTCCCGCGGAAAAACGCTGTTCTAAAGATCTCGTGGCGATGCTTTGTCTAGTCACTTTGACTTTTTATCACAAACAACGCTCTTAATCTATGCCAATAACCCGGTCCCCTAGTGAAAAGCCAATTGTATGAGAAATTTCTTGTGTCCAATAAACACATATTAATCATAAAAGATATATAAAAATATATAAGAACCATATAAAACATATAAGAACTATATAAGAAGATATAAGACCTCAAAAAAAACTGAGCGTAGCGTCTCACAAGTTTCATTATGATTCTTATGTTCTTATATGGTTCTTACATTTTTTCGATATATTCTTATATAGCTTGTATGATTCATATCTGTTTATTGGACACAAACATTTCTCATACAAATGGAAATCTTAATAGGGTCTGAGGGACTCAGACCGGTGCAGTTGTACACATCAGCCACCGAACATAGTTCCGGTAATGCCACCACAGCGAACGACGTTTCTCGAATGCTCAGTTGAAGACGATGAAAGACGACTTCAAGCAAAAATAGGAAAATGGTTCAAAAGACGACATGCTGGCCTTGCTAAAGTCTGACAAACCTACAAAATAAATGAAGAGACACATTTTCTTCTCCTCCCCTCCCCCTCCCCGCCCCCAACGCCTCCTACCCTGGCCTCCTTCCAGGAGATTACGAGACGAAATGTCCAACGAGCCTGAATGTCCACCGAGACGGAAGGTCCAATAATGGATATTCAGGCACGTTGGATATTCAGGCTCGTTGGACATTCCGTCTCGGTTGGATCTTTCGTCTCGTTGGACATTCAGGCTCGTTGGACATTCCGTCTCGGTTGGATCTTTCGTCTCGATGGACATTCAGGCTCGTTGTATATTTCGTCTCGGTTGGATCTTTCGTCTCGTTGGACATTCAGGCACGTTGGACATTCCGTCTCGCCTGTCACGTGCTAGAATAATTTTCAAACCTGTGTGTATATTTAGTCCGCGTTCCTGCAGGCATTGCTATAGTTTCATCATACTAAAATGTCGTGCCACAAAAGCCGACGTTGACGTACCGACAAAAAAACAGAGCAGACACAAATATTATAATTTCATTTACAGGAAGGCTTGATAGTTAGCTGAGTGCCGATGCGAAGCTATGTACCAATCGGTTAAAGGTGTCGATTGTACGACGCCAAACGCTCCTTTGATATTAACAGTTCAAATGTTCCGATGACATAGGTCAGCCAATTTGAAATATATAATAGGGATGCAATGTCCGGGTGTTCTAGTGCATCGCAATTGGGGGACGTTCAGATCCCAGGAATTTGTAGTTCAGTCCTCATCCCTGCCCATTTCGATTTATATAGATGAGCTATTACGAAGACCCGCATTGTAAATACATGACCGCCCGCCAGCGCCACTGACTGTGCGCAGTTCATATTTATTTTTTTTTAAAAGGAGATTTGGGAGCTGTGGGTGCGAGGCATCAAGAGTTTGCACAAGCGTGACCCGACAATTCCTGAGTAAATCCAGAACAATTGTGTGAATTTGACGACTTTTTATTTTTGTTCGTTTATCTCTAGAGAGACAACTACTCACTGTACACTGCAGTCGTCAGTAGCTTACATACGCATGCATTCCCTACCAATAGGTTTGTATGTCAGTGAGTAGAGCGATAATACTATACCTCGTTTCAGCTTCAGTCCGAGCGCGGCCAATATTATGGGCCGAAGGGCCAATCAAACAGCGAAAGAGGCACAACGTCATGGCGTGCTCTCTGCAGTTGATAGGACCAGCCGGTATAAGCCGTCTCTCTGTGCGTGCTCATCCGCCGGCTAGTCCTATCAACCGCAGAGAGCACGCCATGACGCTGCGCTTTTGCGCTGTTTGATTGGCCCTTTGGCTCATAACATCGGCCGCGCTCGGACCCAAGCTGAAACGAGGTATAATATCACGCAGTACGCAACTTATTTATTTCTTCTTTTTTTTTTTTTTTGCATGTGACATGCATAGTGGTTTTCAGAATCCCATGTAGTTTAACTGGCTTCTGGAAGCACTCGAAAGCTCGCCATTCTGTCGAGGTAGTTCATGACGTCTTGGTAGGAGGGAGCTTGACTGCTGATGGACGCGAACGCATCCACGTCGGCGTGCAGCAGAAGGTTCACACCTGGATGTACTAATAGCCTACATCATGTGTGAATATAACAATAGATCGTTCCACGTTGCCTTCTATTCTTGTAGGGGAAGCGTATTGCACCACGAATATGGTCACTTCGTCGAAATTCTATTGGTCTCTGGACAACTGGAAGGACAATTCGTCGAATAGGGCAATTCGCCCTAGGCGGATTCGCAGAATGAAAAATGGGGCAAGAGTGCCCGTTTGTCGAACTGTCGGAAAGAGTTGATTAGGGTTGGGTGTGTAGATTGCCGGTGACAGTGGGGGTCAACAATGAGACCTTCTTTCCAAAAAAAAAGAGAGGATGACGAATGCAGCTCTCAGAATTGGCAAGGGTCCGATAGTGAATCGTACCCGGGTTATTCAAAATTATAACAGTCGGGTTCTTCGTGAATATGTTCACTCGCAACTCTAGCATTATGGAATTTGGGAAAACCGAGCAAGGGGCTGGACTTCCTGATCCCGTGGTCATATGTGCACTTGTAATGTGCGCATATGAATAAATCACGGTCGCACTGTCGCAGCGGCTCTGTGACAGAGTTAGAACCAGTTGACATCCGATCGCAGCCTTGGTATGCTACCTGGGCGTGCATCGGTGCGGTTGCTGCATGCCACGTGACCAGAAAAGGCAGAAAAGACGGATGCTAATCCTAAAAAGTATTGTATTAATTACTAATATTTCCTACTTGTTGCTTAATACATGGTTCACTGCGACAGCAATCGCTTTGGTGGCCGAAGCATGCGAAACTAATCGTCGCGATAAGCGTCAATGTGCCGAATCCTCCGGGCAATCACCGGACAAAAGCTCACCACTTGAGGACATTACCTGCACAAAGGCTTAATGAAAGGAACGTTGTATTCCAACACTGATTTTGATATAAGGATCCAATTTTTGTTTCTGTGGACCGAGAAGTCGAATCAGAAATGTCTAAAACTTTTTTGTAAAAAAGAAAACAAAACTACAATTTAATGTAATTACACCTACTACACCGACTTCACATAACAATAATGATAATACTAAAATTCAATGAGGCGCTTTTCTCCCATGCGAGGGACATCATCTTTGCGGGACTAGGGACACGAATAAGAAAAATACAGCAACTCGTACAATACGGAAAAACTGTGGCTGAGGGTAAGCACGATTAACGCTTCTAAGAACTCTCGTGGGTCCCACATTTGTTTCCGCTCCAGAGGAACGACCCTTCTAAAATCAAACGCGTGACAGATTGTCAATGGTCAAAGAGTTCGGTCATTTATCTTGTAGCATGTGTGACCTTTTAAACGTCATTTTTTTTTAATTATAGAAATCATATTTATATTTAGATATATAAAATGATCAATAAATGCATTGTTTTGGGGGTTTTATGAAGTCTACAAGATACACGAGCGTAATTTTAATTTCATTTTGGGGACTTCACAGAGGACACATCAGTGGGACAAGCTCAGCGGCACACCAAAACAGCCGTGCATCAAAAATCCCGGTACTGAAAAGCCCGGTGTCGAAGCGATCACATACCGAATGATCGCGTACCAATATCTCCGCACCGAAATGTCCGGTACTCTATTTCATCGAACGCATTTTTCACCGCCGTAACTATCAGTAATCGTACAATTCAACAAAGAAATGTCTTCTAAATTCTTTGCAAGGTTCATTCTATATCCATTGGATATTCAGACTCGTTGGACATTCAGGCTCGTTGGACATTCCGTCCCGGTTGGATCTTTCGTCTCGTTGGACATTCAGGCACGTTGGACATTTCGTCTCGGTTGGACCTTTCGTCTCGTTGGACATTCAGACTCGATGGACATTCCGTCTCGATTGGATCTTTCGTCTCGTTGTACATTCCGTCTTGCCTGTCACGTGACCGATTGGATATTCATGCTCGTTGGACATTCAGTCTCGTTGGACATTCAGGCCATAAGCGCAAACAAGCGCTTCCAGGACGCGGCGCGTTGGCGAATCATCATCGAGTAACGTGGCCTCCTACAGCCTTTTTTTTTTTTTTTGTAACACGCAACACTTTGAGTTTGTTGAAGAAGGGATTGATTTTCATTGAAGTGGGGACCACAGGCGACTCTACAAACTATGCTGCCGATGCAGCACGGTACTTGTTCCCCCTTCTTCGAGGGTGTCGCTGAACTCAAGCGGAAGGTCAAGTGGTGCGCTCTCGGTGCTCGATTGACCAAATGGCTCATCGGCTGCAACTACGGTCTATCTCGAGGCCAAACATTCGCGGACGCGTAGGACTCCGTGCCTACAGTGGTGCAATCCGCTCCGACACTTGGACATCTCCTAGCCACACGGCCAAGCGGTGCTTCGAAATCGCCGCCACCGCTGCCGCGCCGCCTGGGTCACTCCAAGAAACAAAGGAAAGTTGAAGCTCTCCAGACGATGATGTCTTTTTTTTTTATTACGTATGCAATAAAAACAAAGTGTAAAAATATCTCATAGTCTGTACGATTAGTCTTGGCAACATGAGAAAAATATACGCCCGCAAATTTTCATTTAGACCAATTATTGACGCAATTGGCCCTGAACCGTTTTCGTTGAACCGGTAACTGCCACATCAAATTATGGTTTCGTTCCGGTTCGGGTTCAATATGAAGCGTTCAATTTCGGTTTCGGTTTTGTTCCGGTTCAGTCAAAAATAACGGTTTTGATCCGGTTTTCGGTTCGGGTTCGGGTTCGGTTCGACACCCTGCCTAAAATATTGAAATAAATTATCTCAAACTTTGCAGAATTTGATGAGACATAATATGAGAGTCAGATTTTCAACTGAACTTATTTATGTTAAACACTCTGACTGCTCCTTCTTAGACGTCGCAGCTTGATCCTTATCCGTGGTAGCGGCAGATGCAATTACTCTTCCTGAAATCAGTCTGCTGTTGGCCATTCTCTTCCCTTCATAGTGCTGGAAGGTACCCGTAACCAAAAAAGCACAAGCATTTAAGTTAGATGCACTGACCATCGACAGAACAGATGTTTCTGACGTCATTTTATGAACCTTGCAAACCCGGTGGGGAGTGGACTTTTCTCAAAAAGTGAATTGGAGACAGTTTCTTCAAAGCAATACCAATACTACTGATATTGAATATATGTTAAAAGGGAAGAATGGCTTTAAAGTGATACTGCAACGAAATTGTAGTGCCTATTTTATTGTCTAAATGTCAACCACGTTATCTCCATACCATGGAGACACCAATTTTTTGCTAAAAAATACACGAGAACATTATCCACACTAATGTCTCAGAAGGTCTCCCGACATGCATCATGTTTGCGACGTCTGGTTCTCCTTCAGTCAAGGCTATATGGGGGCTGGTGTGGCTGTGAGCTTCGCCAATTGATGGCGTCAATGCACTACAAGCTGTCCGTTCGAGTTGCCCCTCCCCGCTCTCCGCATAAGTTGAATAGGCACCTGCGAAAAAAGATATCCGGTTCAGGCAAGTTAGACAGGGCTTGGGGCACACACAGCCTGCTGCCATATTTCGCTGCACAGTGCTACTTTTATGTGGTGTGATATGACCATATTCGGTTTATTTAAATAATGTTTCGGCGTCTTTTTGAAAAAAAAAAAATTGATGTCTCTATGGTGTGGGCAGAACAAGGTTGACATTTCGACAATAAAATTAGTGCTACAATTTTGTTGCAGGAACACTTAAAAAAAAAAGAAGAAAAGAACAAAGTACACCCTTATTTTCAACAGTTCATATCAAACATGTTTATAACTATCTTCCCTTTTGCGCTATATTCATTTTCTATCGTTCCATGGTTTCAGTAACTTCAGGAGTGAATGACAGTCCCGCAAAAATGTCATCAAGCATGCAAAAAAGTTCGAAGCTTGAAAAATTGACAGCGTATTGCAAGCTTTTGAAAAGTTAAAACAAACAAAACGACCAATGGCAAAAACTGTAGGATACCTGTATTGCTGCATGTAAGCTTAAGAAATTGAAATTAATATGCGTTTCTAGCAATTCACTCCTACACACCATAATTGTCTTCACTCTCGCGCAATCACTAGACGGACGAAGCAAAAGCCCTCCATTATCGTAACCGTGTGCACTGCAAACATGCAAAAGTGATCAACTTTTTGAGAAATGTCTATAAAGGATAGTTCACATATACGGCAAACAGTTAGGTCAACAGTAAAACAGTTTTGACTTGAACTTAACTTATCACTGAAAAAAAATTGGGTTGTGTGTGTGTTTATACAGCCTAGAACTTGGTCTGCCTCAGAGGGGCGACGAGTCTCCCAGCTGTAGATGAGAAATTTAGCCAGTGCGGTACAGCCGCTAGCCTGGGGTCTTTAACGTGCATCACGCAGTAGTGATACACGCCCGCACGCCGGTACGATGCTCATCCAGATCGAAACGGGCAGGGGTGGGGCTCGAACCCAGGATCCCTCGGTTCTGCAGCGCGAGCTTTCGCTCCACGTGCTCCGAGCTGGTGTGCGCTAGACCACTCGGCCACCGATCTTTTTTTTTATATCTTTATTACATGGAAGTTATATAACAAAAGACACATTCGTTCGGCAAGACTGCGTACATTTACACAAATAAATAATATATACAAGGCACATTCATCTCGCAATCAAACTTGGCATCTTTTACATTTGGCAATTTGGTTTGATATTGGTACACGCTGCAACCAACAGATAATAGAAAGACACACAAAACTCAAACTATATCGACCCGTAAAGATCTAGAGGGTTGACATAAATAATTATTAAGCTTAATAAAGCCCCAAACAAACAAATTTTCAAAAAATCTGGCAATCCTATGCATGCATCTAGAAGTGGAAACCAGTCAGGTTGAACGTTTTGCGCTGCATATGCACTGCGTAGTTGAGCCACTTGCTCCACAAAAATAGATTTTGTTGTACGAGGCGGCTCAGCATTTCGATCAATCATTCTACATTTCCATAGACTGTGGAGGCCTAATAGTACAAACAAGTCATATGGAACTACTTCATCCTTGGAAAATGGGAGAAAGCGGATATTTTGGTCCGTAATGTCGAGGTCCTTTTTTAAAGTTCGTTGTAGCACGTCCCAGAAGAAAAAGGCGTCATTGCAATAAATAAAACAGTGTTCTATAGTTTCGGGCTTATTACATAACCTGCAGTTTACAGACCATGGAACATATATTCCCCTGCTTTGGAGCCAAGTCTTTACCGGCAGCGTTGAAGTATGTAGTTTGAAGAAAAATGACTTGGTTGATGGCGGTACAGACATCTTTGTCACCCTATTAAGGACATCATTTTGAGGATCAATAAAGAAACGGCTTCGATAAAGTGGGACAGGGAATATGCTATCGATTATCGCTCTTGATAGCTGCTTGCGTGTGACATTGAACAAGTACTCTAACGAGAAACGTGCCTTAAGAAAACCCAATGTGTCTACAACCTCCTTTAAGAAGCCCCAAGGTTTCCTGTCAAATGTATCGTCACTAGAAACAATTAAATAATTAAGACTGTTAGCCAGCCGTAGCTGGAGAAAGGTTCTCAGGAAAGGATGCTCAGCATTTTTAAAGAAAAAGAAACGTGACACTAACTGCCGGACAAATAAATGGCACAGATTCAAGCCGCCTGCTTCAAGAGGAAGGAAAAGGTTGTCTCTCTTGAGAGGTTCCCATGATGAGCGCCAAATGAAGGTGGCGAATATACGATGAAATTTTTGAAGGTTCGTACGAGCACAATGCATCACCTGCAACACGTACATGAGCCTGGACACAAGAAACACGTTGCACACACTAGCTCTAGTAAACATGGACATGTTGCGTTCTTTCCAAGCGTCAGCTTTTCTTTTCAATATGGTTGCCATCGATGTCCAATACGATTTACTGCTTCTGATATGTGACAATGGAACTCCTAGATACTGAAGCGAGCCTCGGTCCCAGGCTATACCGGCAAAAGATGAAGGCATAGTAGCCCACGATCCATACCAATACCCGTTACACTTGGCAGGGTTCATGGACGCTCCTGTAATATTGCAAAACTTCTCGGTTACGGTCATGGCTTCTTTTACACTTGTTTTATCGGTACAGAAAACAGCCACATCGTCAGCATAGGCGAGAACCTTCACTTCAGCCTTCTTAATTAAAATTCCCCGAATGTTCTGGCTTTCAAGTATGCTCAGGCAAAAGGGCTCTAGGTACAAAGCAAAAGAAGAGGAGATAGGGGACAGCCCTGTCTAACAGACGATTTAATTGGTATTTTATCAGATAGCATGTTGTTAACTATTAATCTCGTTGAGCTGTTTTCATAACAGAGGTTAACGCCTTCACAAACTGTGGTGCCCACATTAATGTGACGGAGGATTGTAAGCAGAAATGTGTGACTCACACGATCAAAAGCCTTGGCCAAATCGATTTGAACTAGCGCAACCTGACCATTACTATCTGATGCATATTCAAGGACCGAGCGGGCAACGTGGATATTTGTTTGAATGGATCTACCGCGTATACCGCAGGTTTGATGCTCACCTACAAGGTCTTCGATTACCATCTGAAGTCTTTCATTAATTATTTTAGCGAAGATCTTATAATCTACGTTGCACAGTGAAATCGGCCTGTAATTCTCTACTTCTTTTTAGCAGTTCGTTGTCTTTTGTTTTAGGTATTAGAACGGTGTGACAGTCATAAAAGGAAGGTGGGAGCATCTTACAATTGTAAGAGTCGTGGAAAATTTTAAGTAACACTGGGCTTAACTGTTCTTTAAATTTTTTATAGAATTCACCACTGAGACCATCGGGTCCAGGTGTTTTACCGGTCTTAAGTGAGTCGATTGCGGCTTTAACTTCGTCTAATGTTATTGGGCCTTCTACTATCTTTTTGGAGTCGTCGTTAAGAAAAGGCATATTTGATAACAAGTTTTGAACATCAGTGTGACTGCCTGTAGAAATAACCTTACCAAAGATATTCGAGTAGTGATTATAAAATGCTTTAACAATCACTGTCGGTTCCTTAAGGGTCACGCCGTTATGGTCAATTTCTAAAATTTCTTTAGACAACGCATATCTTCTTTCGTCATCCAGAGATCGCTTCGTCGGTTGTTCACCAAGCAAAAACTTCTTTGTGCGCGAACGAACAACGGCTCCACGATATTTTTCGGTCTCGAATGCCTGAAGCTGGGCTCTGGTGACATTAATATCATCACTGTACAAACCAGGATTTATGCATTCTAATTCATGAAACATTAAAAGAGTTTTATAAAGTTCGCGACGTTTTTGTTTGTTTTCATAAGATACTGTTGTCGAACGCTCAATTGCCGAATTTTTAACCTCTTGTTTGAAACTATCCCATATGGCAAAATTATGCATATTTTGATTATCAAGGCATCTTTGTAGAATCGTTAAAACTTCCTTAGAAAACTTTTCATCCTTTAGGATACTCACATTAAATTTCCATAGTTCCCATTTAGGTCGAAATACACGGGGAGCCTTGGCGCCAAAGCGAACAGAAACCATACAGTGGTCGGAAAAGAAAATTGGTTTGACGTTATACCTCGCCATTGAAGTGAATGCTTCGCCCGACACGTATATCCTATCCAGACGAGCGTGTGAAACACCTTGGAAGTGGGTAAAACGTATTGACATATCTTTCCGATATGCCACATCAACAAGGTTGTGCTCCTGAAGCAGGTCTTTGAGAATCGAGGCGCTTCTGTCATAACGCGTCTGAAGTAGTGCTCGGTCTTCTGCATTACAGACACAGTTAAAATCTCCCATTAGCACCACCACTTTGTCGGTGTCCAAGAAATTGGCTAGAAATTTGAAGAAAAGGAGCCTTGCATTCACAGTATTATGACCATATACACAAATAATCCTCCATTCACTCTGCCTCAAAGAAAGGTCACATGAAATGAGACGCCCTTCCTGGTCAATGGATAAGGAAACCGACGGATAGCCAAGCGACTTACGCAGAAACAAAAAACAACCAGCAGAAAGGCCCACTGCCTGACTCACACAGACTTCAAAGTCATCTCGGAAGGGCTCTAAGGCTTCTGCAATGTCCTCATCTGATGATAATTTTGTTTCCTGTACAGCGGCTATATCAACATGCTCGTAATTTAAGAGCCTTAAGAGTTGGCGCTGCTTCCTTTTAGACCTCAGGCCTCTTACATTTAGGGTGATAAAATGTAAAGGAAGGGCGGGGTCTCCCATGAGCCTGCTTTAAGGTGAGTTAAAGTCACCGCTCTGGTTGTTATCGAGCGGTTTATGACTATTTTGTTTGGAATATGGTTTAGGCCTAAAGCCTACCTGTTTTCGGTCCTTTTTAACCCGTACAAACGGCTCGTCATCTACTGGCACAGGGTCATTCTGGTCGCCAAGTTCTGTGGCAACCTCTGGCCTCGGTGATACAGTCTCTTTCTCGCTGGCCTTTGGAATGACCTCGGCGGGAGCAGCGATGTCTTCTGCGTCTGATGGTGCGTCCTCCTCGACAATCGTTGCCGTCGATGAGGCGTCATCATCATCACCGTGGTCGCAGGGCGCAGGCGTTAGCTCTGTGAGGATTCCAGAGTCGTTTTCTTTGACACCAGAGGCGGTCTCTGTTGCAGGCGAGTTATCCTTGATGTGTGTCGTGAAGGTTTCAGCAGAGGAAGTGTGGCCTGAAGCGTCAACGACCTCGGAGATGTCCATCAGGAGCTCTGAGTGTTCTTCCACGTCACGGGACACTTTCCCACGAAGCTTGGTCGCGTAAGTCGTGACGCAAGCGTCAGCGATGTGTCCGTAAGTGCCACATTTGAAGCAGCGCGGTGTCCTGCACTGCCGTCGAATGTGTCCGACCCGGTTGCACCTGAGGCACAAAGGAGGCCTTCCCGGTATGATGACGAGCGTTTGTATTCCGTACACCTGTAGCAGATGAGGAATCTTCTCCGTCGCCGTTCCTTCATGTAGGGTAATGTCTACTTCCCTGTTTAGGGTGTCCATGTGCTCCATTTCCGGACAGCGCCACTTCTCTCGATGAATGCTACGCACTATGCCGTATGGTGCCAGGGCTTCGACAATGCGTCTATCCTCGAGATGGTCCGGAAGCCACAGGAGCTTCATCTTGAGATCCCGAGTGTTTGGGTCGATCACCAGGCACTTCTTGCCTTTGACGAGCAGCTCACCACGAAGGCAAAGCTTTTCTTTGGCGAGAGCGTTGACGCAGGTGACCATCCATACATGGCCCATTTGGAATTGTCCGGTGGCTTTTATGTCTTTTAGGTCTATTACTTCCTTGAGAGCATCTCGAAAGTCCGGTGCCGTATAAGGCCTGGAGGACATGTCGGCGTGGAGAAATACAGAATTGAGGACGATGTTTCCGGTTGGCAGACGAGGGAGGGTGATCCTGTACTCACTTGAGGTGACATTAGACGATTCAATAATACCTCGGCCAGAGGCCGATGCGGTGTTTCCACCAGAACTCATTATTTCGCAGCCGTTCCAGACGGCCTCTTCTTCTTTCTCCACTCGGCCACCGATCCCGCTTAAAGGGGCGGTACAACGATATTCAATTGGAATGCTTTTGACTTTACACGAGCTTACTGGCACTAATGGGACTCAGGGATACTTGCACGCAACGGCACTGACCAAGAAACTCCTTTGTTGCGCTGTAATTTCGAGGACGAAACCGAGCGTTTTCATTCAATCTCTCCTTCGCAAAACCTGATTACGTAGCTCGGCGGTAGCAGTATCGCCCAGTGACGATATTTGAATGCGGCTTATAGATTGGACCCGAGCATAACGTGGGCACTCAATTTGGGCTCGTGATAATCGACAGCTCGAGAAGCATTCGGGTAGTGTCCTGTGTCCAATCGCTGCAATGACGACAACAGCCGAACCATAACAATGTCTGAAACGCAGCGCGTGTCCTATGCCTTGCCAACCCCAGCGCATGGCTATGATCAACATTGGCGGCCTATAATCGGCTCCAGATCACGCGGCCGCTTGTTCTGGCTGCGAGTTGAGGGAATGACCTCTGCTCGTTTTTCTTTATTTTTTTCTGTGACTTCGATTGCGTGTGGTGAAAAACAAACGGGTATTTCACAGGTCATTAACGTCAGGGATCCGTTCTAAGCGGTATTTGCGCAAAATACAAAAATCGTTGCATCGCCCCTTTAACTTAGCACTGATACAGCATTGTATCAGTGTCGGATCATTAACAAAAAGCAAAATCAGTACTATTCCCCGCACTTAGTAATAGTACTGCTCTATCATAAGGTCCCGACTCTGGGTGGAGCTTTTCACATCACCGCATGAATTGGCTTCAGAATGTATCGTGCTACAATTTAACACAGAGGCGCCTGAAGGTGGTGAAAGCATCGCAGAAAAAAAAATGAAGTTACTGCGAGTATAAGGTAAACATTTTTTTCTTTCTACCTATGGCACCCATGTGCTATATGCGCACCCTCCGACAGGCACAACAACCGACAGATGGCGGCAACGGCCCTTACGCCTTATGGCGGCTCAGTAGCTCCACGATCACGCCAAAAGCTCATCACATGCAGCTGAATTTATTCGACGAACACCCTCCACGGTCACGCCTAAAGCTCTCCACATGTAGCTGAAATTATTCGACGAACATCAGTTTGATTAGTTTTGTGTCCCTTTAATGTTTTATTGGGAGTGAAAATAAAATAAAAAAGTGTGCACCGTTTATTACTCAAAAAGTCTTTCTGGTTTCGGTGCGACTGGGCGGCTGCTGAGCAGCGACAAGCCGCAGCAGAGCCGTTTATACTGAGAGAGTTTGGCCTTCTTAAGGAGATTTTGGCAGTCTGACAACCACAGCAGCGTAGTCTGACAACCGGGGGATGACTACTTCCGTCCGCCATATTGTGGATCTGACTCATAGGAACTCTACGCGATTTCACAGGAATGAACAAGACAAAGAAGTAACGCCATATTGTGTTATCGCGAAATCCGCTGGTTCTAGCGGCCAACAAGCTCCGCCCATCGGCCAAACTCTCTCAGTATAAACGGCTCTGAGCCGCAGGAGCCGATGTCGCCATCTGTCGGTTATTGAGCCGTCAGATGGTGCACAGTTAGCAGACGGGTGCCTTAGGTAGAAAAAAAATAGCTATTTTTATTTTTCTCCACTTTACTCGGCTAAATTTGTTCTTTGAAATTTTGATGCAGTGGTTCCACTACCTGCGGGTACCTCCGTCGTAAATCGTAGCGTGATGCATCCCCAAACTGACTTATGCAATGACTTTAAAGGCTTCACCCAGATTTAAAACCTTGAAGCACAGGTGTAGTGTATGGGTGAACAGACCTTAAAGGGGCGATGCAACAATTTTTGTACTTACCGTAAATACTGCTTAGAACAGATCCCTGACGTTAATGACCTATGAAACACGCGTTCGTTTTTCACTTCACGCAATAGAAGTCCCAGAAAAAAAATTAAAGAAAAACGAGCAGCGTTCACCCCCTCAACTCGCAGCCAGAACAAACGGCCACGCGATCAGGAGCCGATTATATGCCGCCAATGTTGATCATAGCCACGCGCTGGGGTTGGCAAAGCACAGGACACGCACTGAGTTCCAGACATTGTTATGGCTCGGCTATTGTCGTCGTTGCAGCAATTGGACGCGGGCGACTACCCGAATGCTTCTCGAGCTAGTAATTATCACGAGCCCAAATTGAGTGCCCACGCAGGGCTCGGGTCCAATTTATGAACCGCATTCATATATCGTCACTTGGGTGTTCTGTGATCCCCACGTTACGTCATCGAATTTCGCAAAGGAGAGATTGAACAAAATATTGCTTTTGTCCTTGAAATTTCACCGCAACAAAGGAGTTTCTTGGCCAGTGGCGTTGCGTGCGAGTATCCTTGAGTCCCACTAGTGCCAGTAAGCTCGTGTATAGTGAAAAACATCCCAGCTGAATATCGTTGCACAGCTCCTTTAAAGGGATGCTGAACCGAAATTTGGATTTCACAAAATGAGTTAGCCGGAGTGTTTAATGGGGCACCACAAACCTCAAAACACCACTCATAAAGCGATATCTTGAACGGATGGCCATATTTTTGTAAAGTAAGAATGCGATTGAGTGAGAATCAAGACGTCGCGTTTCTTGCCGAAGAGTTGAGGAGGGGGGAAACGGCCTTTATTTCTTCCCTCTTCGCATCCTCGCGGAGTCAAAGCGAGAAGAGGAGGAAACGAGAATGGCGACGTCACGGACCTTTTTGGCCAGTGTTCAAGCGCGCTCTTCTTTCACAATTATACGACCATCCGTTGGAGATATGGCTTTATGGGTGATGCTTCTGGGTTTCTAGCGTCCCGCCTGGCGCTTCTACGTTGTTTTCTGAAACCAAAATTTCCCTTCAGCATCCCTCTAAAGGATGTACACCTAACATTTATTTTTGGCAGATATTGAACAGTCTAACTTATACAAATAATTTCAATTTTTTTTTAGTTGTAATAGACCGATTTCACGGGCCAGTTTGGCTAAGCCACCGCTGCCGCAATGTATCAAGAAAACTTGCGTCTTTCTGCTCGTGCCTCGACATCGCTGCAGCTCTGCGCGTGCAAAGCACGAGACGGCACGAGGTTCTCAAGCACAGCCGCCTGCCTCCTGTGAACTAAAGTTATGGGGGCTTCACACATGCACCGAAAGCTAGGGGAGATCGGCCTATTCCACTAAAGATTAAAATAAACATACCAACAGGCTCTTATCCATACTTCATGAGTCGTGATTGTTTCACAAAAAACAACATGTCCTGTATGCTCCGTTTCATTATAGTAAGTTACAGATCAAGAAGTAGGGCGAGGGGAAGGAAGGCCAGGGAGGAGGAAGCAGGCGGAATGCTGGAGAGGGGAGGGGGAAACTTCCTCTTCTCCTCTTCAGCATTTCCTCTGCTTCCTCCTCCCTGGCCTTCCTTTCTCCCGCCTTACCTTCATGAGTTGTAACAGACTATAGAGTACAGTCGAAGGCAACGCCAGACGAGGGGAGGAAGCCCAAGCACTAGGAGGGAGAAAAATCTCCTCTCCTCTCTAATGTTCCTAGTGCTCTCCCTTTCTCACCGCGCCCTCTTCTCCTCTCCTACCTTCCTAGTGCTTGCCATTCGTTTTTTGTTTTTTTTTTCTGCTTGGCCTTGCTTTGCCTACACTGCACGCAACTAGCCACACGGACTATTAGCACTGTGCGCGATCAAAAGTGTCGCCGTGGTTGAGGTTTGCGATTCGCCAAACCATAGCTTTCTGCATACTTGTAATGCTTACCCTATCGCCGGTTAACAGGGAGGGAAATCCTGCCAATTACAGGGAGGTAGAGGCAAATATTGCCAATCAGAACAAGGCAAATTCTGTTTGTGACGTCACGGACGGAAACCAAGAGAGGGCGCCACCGAAACATCTCTGAGCTAATAGAAGTGGAGCATAAATAGCGCTGACAACTGCCCGGTTTAGTTGTCTAACTGTGCAAGGGCCACTAGTTCTCTCACTCAAACCATGCTTTCAGCTCTTCATTCTGGTACCTGGGCCACAAGTTGCGCCAGCAGGCTTGCAGCACCAGCTGAAGGAGTTGAAGGCCCCACTTCTGAAAATACAAAGCATAAAGGAAGCCATCAATTGGAACAACAAAAACGAATACAATCAAACGAATATTTAGAGTAGAGCTTTAAAGATTCATCTCAACCGCCCAGGTATTGAGAAGACAAATGGACCTTGCAGCGCAGTTAGCTTAAAGCGCCGTTCACATATATGCAACCGAGTTAGACTGACAGAGACCAGACCGCTCTTAGGACCAGTTCCGCTGCAGCCCATTCGGTCTGGTCTCTCGGTTGCGTATGTGTGAACGGCGCTTCAGTCAAATTGCAGGCACCTCGGTCTGGTTTACAACCTGATAACTCGGGATCAAAGGACAAAAACTTGCAAGAAAGCCAAGTTACAATTAGTGGCCAATAAGACAATAACCTCTAAATATTTAGAATGCATTGACAAAGAAGGTGAGCATGGCCATGACAACCTGCTTGCGACTGCTTAGAATTTGTAGTGCCGATGCGCAGTTATGGCTAATTCGTCTGGGCCGCGTCACACCAGTGCAGTGCGGTTCGTGGTACACGGAAGACTAGAGGGGAGAGGGAACTCAGGCAGCACAGCATTGTTGGTCCGACATTGGCCTAACATAGCCGAAGACCTGCCTCAATATCGGACAATATTGGAAGCGTTACCCTATCCAAGGTTGGCCCAGTCATTGGTGCCAATGCTGGGCCACTGTTCAGCCATCGTTCCAGCCAATGTCGGCCCCATCATTTGTGACAATGTTGGGCCATTGCTAAACCATGGTTCCAGCCATGGTGCTCCTACATTGGCAACGACCGGCGTAATATTGGACAGCACTGGAAGCGCGACCCGATCCATTGTTGGCCGTCATTGGTGCTGGTGTTTGGCCATCGTTGCACTCGCCCAGCTCTTTGCAAGTGCACTCGTCAAGTTGTTTTCAAAAAGGAAGGTACAGACCCAAGGGATTGTTTTGAAATGTCCGAAAAGTTTAATACACACAGCCTATTGTGTAAACAAGTGCAAACTAAGCAATTTGTAATATGCGAAGAGGTAGTAATCAGCTGTTATACAACTGAGAAGATTGCAAAGCAAACAACAACCCCGGTAATTCTTGGGTAGTGTCCAGTCTCCCGGCAGCTGGCAGAATTGTTTCTTCAAAATTCTACCGGTAGTCATTGGGGGTGCAATCAGTTCATCGAACGACATTTCATCGACAGATCGTTTCATCAACATGCGATGTTTCATAAAAAAACTAAAAATAGCTTCTTTTTTTTTCTTTTGGAATGAATTGTAGCCGTCTTAACATAAAGAGGCGTGAAAGGATGGGCTGGTTCGGTGAGCACGCGCCTCAGAAATACATGCACATTGAAATGCCCCTGCAGCGTGCAATTCGCGTAACGAATTTTGAGGAAACGGGAATGTCGACGAAACGTGTTGTGATGAGCCGCAAAAGACGACTCGCGCTGCTAGTGCGAGCTCCGGTGCCGCGCGTGCGAGCGCGAGAGATGGAGATCAAAATAAAAAGAGAAAAAGAAGTTCTGCATAAAATCTCGGAGGTTGACGTGTCTTTCCTGAGCTCGGAGCCATTTTCTCTTGACGACCACAACAAATCGTCACATATTGCCGCGCCCAGGGCTGAGAAAGCAACGCTCGGTCACGGACCTCTAGAAAGTTCTCGCTTATTCATGTACCGCACGTAACTTCTATCATTTATTCCTGCTTTTGTTTTCTAGAAAGTGCGTGTTCATTCTCGCCCGATCACGCGACGCTCGAGCTGCTTTCGCCGAATCTTCGAGATAGCGACGCACTCTAGATAAGAGGCCGCCCGCGACCTTGTCGAGTCTGTCTCGCTCCCGCTCTGCTTCGCCGCCGAATCGCCGCCTGCTTTTCTACTGCTTCGACGCTCTTTCGTTATTTATTTTTGGTTGGCACAAGTTCGCCCATTAAACCTTTATTTTCAGTTTACTCTTTGCTTTCTTGTCGCCTGAATTCGTGACATTTCTGGTGGAGGTGCGGGGTAATCGGCTGAAGGAGACCTGCTGGCTTTGACGGTGGTTTCTTGCGTCGCTGGCACTCATGGCACGATCGTGTGTAGAGATGGACGGTCTTCGGAAGCTTTGGCCAGTAGTACTTGTCACGAATCCGGGCAAGGGTCCTGCTGTAGCCGAGATGTCCGGCCGTTGGGTCGTCGTGGCACGCTTGAAAAATTTCTTCTCGGAGGCTGGCGGGGACAACCAGTAGCCAGGGGGTTTCGCTGGTTCCGAAATTCTTTCTGAAGAGCACGCCTCGCCGCAGGACAAAGCTCGGTAGGTCCCGAGAAAAGACCCGTGGGACAGAGCCTCCTCGACCTTCGAGGCTGTCGATCACGGAGCTAAGTTCCGCGTCGTCGCGTTGCAGTGCCCTGATGTCGGTAGCGTCAACTGCGCCTAGAAAACGGGCGTCGTCATCGTCGTCCGCGCCGGAGATTGGAGGTTCGACTGGAGCCCTAGACAAACAGTCAGCGTCATTATGCTTGCGGCCGGACTTATGCACAATGGTTACGTCGAATTCCTGCAGTCGAAGGCTCCAGCGGGCGAGGCGTCCGGACGGATCCTTGAGGTTTGCGAGCCAGCAGAGGGCGTGGTGGTCTGTGACCACGCGAAACGGGATCCCGTACAGGTACGGGCGGAACTTGGTTATCGCCCAGACGACAGCAAGACATTCTTTGTCGGTCGTTGAATAATTTTGTTCTGCCTTAGACAGCGCCCGGCTTGCGTAAGCGATTACTCTCTCTGCCCCTTCTTGTCGCTGAACGAGTACCGCACCGAGACCGGTATTGCTGGCGTCCGTGTGGATTTCAGTCTCCGCCGACTGGTCAAAATGTCCGAGGATAGGGGGCGACTGGAGCCTTCGCTTGAGTTCGTCGAACGCTTGCTCTTGCTCCTCTCCCCACTGGAACTGCACGTCGTCTTTCGTCAGATGCGTCAGCGGTGCAGAAATTTGCGCAAAATCACGAACGAAACGTGTGTAATAGGCGCACAGCCCAAGGAATCTTCGAACGGTCTTCTTGTCCGATGGCTTCGGGAACTCGGCGACAGCGGACGTCTTGGCGGGATCAGGGCTTACACCCTGAGCACTCACGACGTGGCCCAAGAATTTGAGCTCACCATAGGCGAACCGACACTTGGAAGGCTTGAGGGTCAGCCCAGCAGCTTTGAAGGCCTGTAGAACGGCTCGCAGTCGTCTCAGGTGCTCGTCGAATTCACTTGCGAAGACCACAACATCGTCGAGGTAGACGAGACAGCTTTGCCATTTCAAGCCGGCAAGGACGGTGTCCATAACGCGCTGGAAGGTTGCCGGCGCTGTGCACAGCCCGAACGGCATTACTTTAAACTCATACAGTCCGTCCGGCGTGACGAAGGCCGTCTTCTCACGATCTCGTTCGTCGACCTCAATCTGCCAGTAGCCGCTCTTCAAGTCCATCAACGAAAAGTATCGGGCGTGGCGTAGTCGGTCCAGGGTGTCGTCGATGCGTGGCAGTGGGTAGACGTCCTTTTTTGTTACGGCGTTCAGTCGGCGATAGTCCACGCAGAACCGAAGAGTCCCGTCTTTCTTTTTCACCAGGACTACCGGTGAAGCCCACGGACTGCTTGAGGGCTGGATAATGTCGTCGTCAAGCATTTCTTGTACCTGCTGCTGGATGGCTTCCCTTTCTTTCACGGAGACCCTGTACGGCGGCCGATGCACAGGGAGTGCGTCGTCATCAGTAATTATGCGATGTTTCGCAACCGTCGTTTGGCGCACTTTCGACGACGTGGAGAAGCACTCACTGAACTCGGCGAGAAGGTCACGATGTTGTCGTCGTTGTGGGGCTGGGAGGGATGGGTCGATGTCGAGCTCTGAGGACGTGATTGTCTTGTTCTGCGTCGGAGAGGCGTCTTCTGAGATCATGGCGATCGCGGCTGAGTCTTCAATTTCCTCGACGTAGCCCACAGTTGCACCCTTTGTAAGGTGCTGCGACTCTTGCCGGAAATTGGTGACAAGGGCTACTGTACGCCCGTCCTGGAGCTCGGTTACGGCTCTTGCAATGCCAATCCCACGTCCGAGGAGAAGTTGGACGCTTCCTTCCAGCAGTGCTACACCGCAGGTGGCTCCTTCGGTCCCGACGGGCACAAAGACACTCGACAGCGGCGGCAGGTTTACGTGGCTGGCGAGGACTCGTACTGCAGCTAACGTCGGTTTGGTATTTTCCACCGATGGGGCAGGCTTCCGAAGCGTCAGCTTGTTCTCCGCAAGGTCGATGATGGCGCCGTATTCACACAGGAAGTCCATTCCGAGAATGACGTCCCTTGAACAGTCTTGCAGAACGACGAACTTCACAGGGCATGTTTCGCCGTGAATCTCGACGCGAGCGGGGCATCTCCCGACTGGTGTAATGAGGTGTCCTCCGGCGGTTCTTATTTGTGGTCCATCCCACGGCGTCATGACTTTTCGAAGGCGGCGGGAGAGCCTCCCACTCAAGACTGAGTAGTCTGCTCCGGTGTCCACGAGTGCGGATGCGTCGTGGCCGTCGATGACGACGTTTAGGGTATTGGACACCACTGCAGCGGCGGCGTTTTGGTCTCTGGTGGCGTTCGAGTGGGGTCCCCCCGACGTTCGTGGAGGATCTTGGCGTCGGTCGTCTTCGGCAACTCCACCTCCAGGGGTTGCCGCGCCTAGTTTCCCCGGCGAGGAGCGAGGGGGGACAGGCTTTCACGTCGCGGTCGGTGCATCGGCGAAGCTGGACGTCGCGGTGACGGCGACCGGAACTCTCGGCGGGACGCAGGCTCGGGGGACTGAGGTCGTCGCAGGTACTCGTCGATCTCGATAGGGCGTTCACCATGACGGGGGCGCGGGTCGTTCGGGTGGAACCCGCGTAGCCCGAGTCGTCGGTATGGGCATCGGCGGTAGGTGTGGTCCGCTTCCCCGCAATGGAAGCACAGAGGGCGTCGGTCGGGCGTCCTCCAGACGTCTGTCTTCCTCGGCGCAGGTCGCTCTGGGGGAACGTGCGCCTGATCTTCCTGCCGTCGGGGGTACTGCTCCGTTGGGGCGTCTCTTCGGGGTGGCGCCGTGGCTTGGCGGGAAGCTTGCGGCGGTCGTCGGGCCATGGCGGCGTAGCTCACCGTCGGTTGCTCAAGCGGAGCGGGGTTGACAGGAGCCCGTTGTTTGATGGCTCTCTCGAGCTCGTGCCTCGCAACTTCGGAAATGGACAGCGTCGCCGGGAAGTCGGCAGCAGGCAGCAGTTTCTTGAGTTCTTCGCGAACGACTTGACGGATAATCTCGCGAAGCTCGTCGGTGCTGGTGCTGAACTCGGAGCTTGCCGATGCCAGAGTTGAAACGTCGTTGAGCCGATGGTAGTGGAGCGCTCGGGCCATTAGCGCCCGCTCGATGTTTGTCGCTTCGGCAACAAATTCTTCGACGGTCGTCGGAGGGTTGCGAATAAGTCCCCCGAAGATTTCGCTCTTTACGCCTCTCATAAGGAAGCGCAACTTTTTCTCGTCAGTGGCTTCCGGGTCGGCGCGGCTGCTCAGGCGGAGGATGTCTTCAACGAAACTGGTGACCGTTTCGTTGGGGCCTTGAGTCCTCGCCTGGAGAAGGTCTTCGGCCCGCTGCCTACGATGCTGATTCATGAACGCCCGCTTCAGCTCGGTGACGCAGGCGTCCCACGACGTGAGCGCAGCCTCGTGATTCTCCAACCAGTGCGTCGCAGTACCCTTCAACGAAAAGTAGAGGTTCTGGAGGCACTGCTCCGCAGTCCATCCGTTGTGGCGCGCCACACGCTCGTAGTTCTTGATCCAGTCTTCAACATCCTCGTGGATCTCGCCGTGGAAGGGAGTCGGCGTACGAGGAGCGACGGTCAGGTAGACGACAGCAAGAGCGGCGTGGTTCGGCGACTGGTTGGCCATCTTAGTCTTCGCTTGCCTTGTCCTCGCGGGGAGTGGTCCGAATTCAGGAGCTTGCCCTTGAAGACTGCGGCTGGCACGGTGCTTCGGGTCTTCAACGAAAGGTCGTCGGGAAATGGGGCTTGTTGACCGAGTTCTTCTAGGGGTAAGCTGCACGGGTTTTGTACCCCGCACCTCCACCAGAAATGTCACGAATTAAGGCGACAAGAAAGCAAAGAGTAAACTGAAAATAAAGGTTTAATGGGCGAACTTGTGCCAACCAAAAATAAATAACGAAAGAGCGTCGAAGCAGTAGAAAAGCAGGCGGCGATTCGGCGGCGAAGCAGAGCGGGAGCGAGACAGACTTATCTTCGTCGCCGCGACGTCCACTTCCAGCCCGGAGACAGAGTTTGGGTGTGGACGCCGAATCGTCGTCGCGGTCTCAGCGAAAAACTTCTGAAGCGCTACTTTGGGCCCTACAAGATCATCCGACGCCTCGGCGATCTGAACTACGAAGTTCTACCCGACGGAACGCGCCCATCTGCAAGACGTCAGCCGCGACCCGAGGTGGTGCATGTCGTCCGGCTGAAGCCGTATTACGAACGATAGGACTCTCCACTCTCGTCGACGAGTGAACTGTGGACTGTGAACTCCGGCTAGCAATTCTGCTGTCCTTTTGTTTTTTTTTTATTTTCCGTTTTTGTGCTGCATCGGGACGATGCACTTTTAAAGGGGGGGATAATGCCGCGCCCAGGGCTGAGAAAGCAACGCTTGGTCACGGACCTCTAGAAAGTTCTCGCTTATTCATGTACCGCACGTAACTTCTATCACTTATTCCTGCTTTTGTTTTCTAGAAAGTGCGTGTTCATTCTCGCCCGATCACGCGACGCTCGAGCTGCTTTCGCCGAATCTTCGAGATAGCGACGCACTCTAGATAGGAGGCCGCCCGCGACCTTGTCGAGTCTGTCTCGCTCCCGCTCTGCTTCGCCGCCGAATCGCCGCCTGCTTTTCTACTGCTTCGACGCTCTTTCGTTATTTATTTTTGGTTGGCACAAGTTCGCCCATTAAACCTTTATTTTCAGTTTACTTTTTGCTTTCTTGTCGCCTTAATTCGTGACAATATGGCGCCCGAACGCGGTCCCGGGTCTTCAGAAAATTCACGCTAACAGCCTATGTGAGGACGGCGCTCACTTCAACCAGGTCTCCACCAACCACTGTCGCCTGGACGGCCAATGTTTCAAGGTAACTCCAATCTTGCGGAACGTTCCATCGAAGCTTTCCGAAGGCTGGATGACGACGCCAAGGACGCCGCATACCAATCAGTCGTCAGCGACACGAAGATTCTGAAAGCCGAGGTCGACCAGCTACGCCTACAGCTAACAGAGCTCAAGAACGCGACCGCTGCGCAACGGATCGACCGGCTGGAGGACACATCGCGCCCTTGCGACGACGCCACCAACAGACAGCTACAAGCAACAGAGAATTTGATCTGCGGACTGCTGGCGCCTGTCGTGGATCGTCTTGATCAGCTCGAGGCAAAGATGTGGAGAAATTCGTCGGCAGAATCGCTGTGCAGCGCAATCTCTATCGAAGACCTTCCCAAGAGCGAGTCCGCCAAGAAAAGGAGGACCAAGGCACCCAAGAAAATAGTTCCTGTTACAGCTGAGTCAGCCGCAGATACTGTAGTCACGCCAGACCGGCTGAAAAAGTCGCTGACCAACGTGGCTGTCAGCTCGGTTCCCCAGCTAGGCAAGGATTGCCTGGTTTCACCAGATGGATTTCTGGTTCCAGACGTCTAAAGTCGCACCAAGTGAGGCCATCCCATTGATTGTATCCAAGCTACCACCAAGGGACTTCACGTGGGTGAGGTACCACCTGAAGACAACCAAGGTAACGACGTGGGAGCAAATGAAGACCGCTTTCCGTCGTCGTTACAACCTGGACAACGAAGTTGGAGCAAAAAAGAAGGTGTTCGGCGCAAATCAGCGTTCGGGAGAGTCCTGCACAGACTTCGCCTTCCGCAAACTGGAGCTCATCGACGAGTGCAACTACTCAGAGACGGAGGCGGAGAAATGCAGGGTTATCCTGGCAACACTGTCTGAAAAACCATGAAAGCACTACTTCGATAGACTATTTGCTTCGTTGGATGAGTTGCTGGACTCTTTCTGAAGAAGGCTCGAGCGCGCAAGGATCAGGCGCGAGCGGCCGAGGCGGCCGAGAGTGAGTGGACCCGCCAGCCACGTGGGTCAGTTGAGAAAAAAGCCCCCGGTTTACTCCGCACATCGTTTAAGTACACCATTGCAAAACCCGAAGGTGGCGCCACGATTCGTAGTTGTTTTGTCGCTACGCTAGCGTCCTCTACATCCCCCCTTCGGGAGCCCTATGCTTACGAAACTTAGAAGCTTAAAGGAAAGCCTTACGAAGAAACCTTTGGCAGACTTTACGCACCCCAGTCCGTAAAGAGAAGCAATGCCTAAATACGCAAGAGCAACAGAAATATGCTCAGCATAGTCCTGCTCTATGCATAGCAGAACAAAAAGAACATGCCCTACAAGCTCAGTCGTTTAGGGGTAATCCCACGCCTTCCATAACGGGAGTAGCGCGGTCGTGAAGTCCCTGGAGAAGCTGGAGGTCCTCGCAGAGATGCAAGAGGTGCTCCGCCGCTGTCGCTGTCCTCGGAAGCCTGCCGCAGAGCTGCCGATTCGTCAGTTGTTTGAGGAGTTGCAGAAGGTGATGGAGGGCTGCTGCAGGGGACGAGGTGTCTGCGGTTTCGCACGAGAACACCGCTGGGCGTCTGGACGACATACGACCGAGGCCTCTGAGCAGGACTCAGAACCGTTGCAGTGGACTGGGCGTCTTGTACCCACACTTCCTCCCCGTCTTGGAGAGGGCGAAGATCCCGCGTACAGTGGCGAAAATTGAAGTCTTTCTGCTGTCTACGACGCCGGGCAGCGTCGCGGTCGTTAAAGTCCTTGACTTGAGGCCAATCCGGAACCAGGCTTGCGGCGGTGACGGGTAGGCGTGTTCGTAAGAACGTCCCATCAGGAGCTGGGCCGGGCTGTATCCCGACACACCGGGAGTGTTCCGGTACGCTAGCAGTGCCAGGAAGGGGTCCTCCGCTTTCCAGAACAGTTCTTTGATTGTGCGGACCATCCTCTCAACCTCACCATTCGATTGAGGGTAGCGAGGACTACTCGTGAGGTGCGTGAATCCGCAGGATTTCGCGATGTCCCGGAACACTTTGCAGGCAAACTGCGGCCCGTTGTCACTGAAGAAGGTCTGTGGAAGGCCGTGCCGCGCGAAAATGATTTTGATGGCACAGATGACTACATACGCAGACGTCGACCGGAGCGTTATGACCTCGGGGTACCTCGAACGGTAGTCCACAACGAGAAGGAAGTCCTGGCCATCTAAGTAGAACAAGTTAGCAGCAACCCGCTCCCACGGCACTGAAGGGGTTTCGGTGGCTTGCATGGGTTCGCAACGCTAAACTCGGGTGCTTGCACACACAGTACAGTTCTCAACGGTAGTCTTGACCTGGCTCTTGAGGTCCGGCCACCACACAGAGTCTTTGGCTAGGGCCAGACACCGGTTCACACCTTGGTGTCCGTCGTGGAGCAGGCCCACGATGTCCTTGCGCAGCAGCGAAGGCACGACGAGCCGTCCACCCATGAGCAGCAGGTCTTCGTAAATGGAGAAGTCGCCCCGGTGGTCCCAGTAACGGGTCATATTCAAGGGGAGTCTATCTCGTCTTGGCCAACCTCTAGTGCAGTAGACCCTGTGGGAGCCGAGATTGAAGGACGAGGCAGGGGGCACGTGACAGGCGGTCGGCGGAGAAGACACGAGCTGGCGCGATACATTGAGAGCTGAGCGAGGCTGGGAGCTGGACAAGGAACGTCGAAGCCAAGCCGCCTGGCCTAGGCCTGGCCTGGCCCATAACGAACCCCGGAGCGGTCCACCAGCGATTTTTGGAGCAAGACCGGTGGAAACGGCGAGCCCGGGCCATATGACCTGGGCTATGACGATCCCGGGGTGGTTCCGCAGCGAAACTCGGGCATTGATAGCCCGGGACAACCTGCCTACGCAGCGCTGGCGTGGGAAAGGCGATCCGCAGGCCTGGACACGGACCCCGACTGTGAGCTCTGATCGACGGGCGACAACAAGGGCCGGCGGGCCCGGACTACCGGCTCTTGACGACGGGCAACCGAGAGGTACACTAAACCCATTCGCTGTCTTCTCGTTGCTCTATGTCACTCCCTGGGTGACGAGCGGAGCGCATACCGATCGGGCGGGATTATTAGTAGAGGGATCTCCGTAAAAGAAACCCACACTAAAATGGCGCCTAACGTGGGGCCCGTTCGGTATGCCTCTGCGTCTAGTCATCCCCAGGGAGTCCCATGGATTCGTTAAGCGCTTGTTCACTGACGCTTACGATGCCCGTTGAGACAAAGTATGTTGGAATTTTGGTGACTTGTCTCACAGCAGAGCTCAGCAGGTGTCTCCTCGAATCGAGTACTTAAAGGTCTCGAAGGACGAGGTTGCGGGCGCGCTTTCTCGGGTACCCCAGAATAGTGGTTGGCAGAAGGTGACGCAACCGGGGGGAACACGAGGAGCACGGTTAAGATGTAAGAAAGTCGTCTTCGGAGGCAGAGGAGAGGCACGGCAGGTTCGTTGGAAGGCAGGATAGCGACTGGCAGGAGGGAAAACAGCCGGGATTTATTGCATCTTTAGGATTTAGGCTTGGAGTGATGCGGTGAGCCAGTAGGCGCTTGTCGAGGCCCGGGGTGCAGATCGGTTTTTGTCAGTGGGTGTCGGAAAGATTGCGGGAATTGGAGTCGACACCGGGAACACTGGCGGACGAGATTGTCAGCGGGTGTTGGGTAAACTGGCGTAAATTGCAGTTGACACCGGGAACGCTGGCAGGCGAGTTAAGGAGCAGTATGATTTGTAACCGCTGGGCCCAGACGGCTAGTTGCTTCACGTCACTCCAACAATCTATGAAGGGCAGAGGCGATTTATAGGATAATTTCTCGACTTCACTCTGGCCGGTCGTGGCAGTGACAGCAAGACTTTTAATAAGTTATGTGCGCGTCACGACCTGGCCGGGGATGAGGCGGTAGACATTTAGGTGGCTTGTAGTTGTCCAGCTTGCCTTGAGGCGTGAACGGTTTAAGCGGGCTTGCTCGCTGAGCTACCGCCCCCTCCGAGGACCGAGCAGTCCCTAGAGCTCGTATACACGTGGACGGAACGGGACGCTGACGCTTACATCGAGTACCACATGGTATATGTAGCCGTTTTGGAGAGCGGGCATGGAATATGGCCGTCCCGCCACAGGCATTGGATCCCTTCGCTTGCGCAAAAGATGGACTAGGTTTACTCCATCGTTACCTGTTCAGAAGGAAACTCACGCGTTGAGCAACGCAGTTAGTGGTTTTGCCGCATCGCTTGCTCCGAGATGAGAAGGGCACCCGAGGTATAAAGACGCGAGCGTCGTGTCTTACTTCTAGGCTTACTCGGCGAGATACAAACGAGGAGGCTTGCCCGGTTCACATCGCTGACTTGAAAGGATACTACCGTTGTCGCGATGGGGAAGACGTATAACATGAGGTTGCGGTAGGACACAAGAAATCCCCTGTTCTTGGCAACCCAGGAGCGAGCTCTGGAATGCAGACTTGCTGAGTTAGCCGCATGGTACACGAACCCGTCGGCAAGCAATTAGGCGGTGGAAGTTATGGCCTCTGCCACAGTCTGCGGCAGAGTACTTGTTCGTTGTGTGTTGTTTTACACTTTGTTCTGCGCAGAATAGCTTCTTGGAAAGACTGCCGTAGATGGCGTAACCCAGGAAGCCCACCGGGAGGGAAGACGGGCCCATTCGTTTTCCCAAGTGCTCAGGGCGGCTGACAGTTGTTCGGCCTGACGAACGGTTCAGGCGGGCAGTTCTAAGCCCGCTGCGACCTCTAAGCGGAACGGGAGAAGTCCGTCTGCGTCTGCCGGACCAGCTTAGAGCAAGCCCCCTGCTGCATCGCGGTGAGTGGGACAGCGAGCGACAGACAGGTCGGCATTGTCTGCCGGCTTCGCTAGCCACCACCACCTACGCCGCTTTCGGACTCTGCAACGTGGCCACTCCGGCAACAGCAACAGCGGCCACCCATGAAGCCCAGCGGCTCCCTGAGGCTCATGAAGTCCCCCGAAGTCCGGGCCTTGAGGGGGGGAGAGTGTGGGAGCCGAGATTGAAGGACGAGGCAGAGGGCACGTGACAGGCGGTCGGCGGAGAAGACACGAGCTGGCGCGATACATTGCGAGCTGAGCGAGGCTGGTAGCTGGACAAGGAACGTCGAAGCCAAACCGCCTGGCCTAGGCCTGGCCTGGCCCATAACGAACCCCGGAGCGGTCCACCAGCGAGGTCTGGAGCAAGACCGGTGGAAACGGCGAGCCCGGGCCATATGACCTGGGCTATGACGATCCCGGGGTGGTTCCGCAGCGAGACTCGGGCATTGATAGCCCTGGACAACCAGCCTACGCAGCGCTGGCGTGGAAAAGGCGATCCGCAGGCCTGGACACGGACCCCGACTGTGAGCTCTGATTGACGGGCGACAACAACGGCCGGGAGGCCCGGACTACCGGCTCTTGACGACGGGCAACCGAGAGGTACAGTAAACCCATTCGCTGTCTTCTCGTTGCTGTATGTCACTCCCTGGGTGACGGGCGGAGCGCATACCGATCGGGCGGGATTATTAGTAGAGGGACCTCCGTAAAAGAAACCCACAACCCTCAGCGCGAAGCACTCTGTATCGGACGCTTGATGCCTTCTGAAGTCGTCGAGGCGCACCGCCAGAGTCGAAGGAAGGGTTCTCACGACTTGCGACACAAAGAGCTCGACACTGTCGGTGGAAGAGGCAGCTAGAGAGGGGCCTTCGGGATCCCGTGACAGCGTGTCGGCAGTGGCCAGGTACTTCCCCGGAACGTACCGTACTGAAAACTGGTACCGCAGAAGTCTGATGCGGAAATGCTGGATGCGGGGAGGCATAAGGTCGAGGTCGGCAGTGCCTAGCAACCTGACGAGTGGCTAGTGATCAGTCTCCACAGTGAAGCTGAGGCCACGCAAAAACTCTTCAAAGTGCTGCACTGCCCACGAGACTCCGAGCGCTTCTTTTTCGATCTGACTGTACCGTTCTTCAGCGGCTGTCAAGGCACGCGACGCAAACGCGACCGCTCGGCGTTCCCCTGACGGCTGCTCCTGTAGGAGTACGGCGCCCAGGCCGTACGAGCTGGCATCAGCAGATACTGACGTGGGGTACTCGGGGTTGTAGCGGGCAACGCAAGAGCTGGAGGCCACCATCTTCTTCAGCGACTCGAAGGCGGAAGCTTGGGCTGATACCCAGGTCCCTACTGTACCCTTGTTGAGAAGGAGTGTGATCGGAGCAGTCGTGGCCGACACATTCGGCAAGAATCGTCCAACGTGGTTCAGAAGGCCCAGGAGGCGTCGAACCCCGTGTACATTCGTCGGAGTTCGCATATTCGTGATGGCGGAAACCTTGTCTGGGTGTGGTGCGATGCCTTTGGTACTGACGATCACCCCCAGGAACTTGACGGACGACACACCAAAGTGACACTCGGAGGCGTTAAGGGTGACGCCAGACTATTGGAGTCTCTTGAGGACGGCGTCGAGTCTAGCATCGTGCTCCGGTCTGTCCCTGCCAAAAACGAGGATATCATCCACCATGTTGACGCACCCGTCGAGACCCTCGAGAATGTGCGACATCTGGTGTTGGAACACCTCTGGGGCCGAGGTAGTGCCGAAGGGAAGGCGCCTGTAGCAGTAACGCCCAAAGGGCGTGATGAATGTTTTGTATTCCTGGCTGCTTTCGGAGAGACGAACTTGATGAAACCCTGACGACGCATCGAGTTTCGAGAAGACGACAGCGTTTCCCAGTAGTCCCAGGACCTGGTCGATGGTCGGCATCAGGTGTCTTTCCCGTAGAACGACCTGATTAAGCTTGGTCAAGTCAACGCAGAGGCGATAGCCACCAGCCGCCTTGGATACCACAAGTCCGGCGCACCACGCCGTGGGCGTCTCGACACGTCGGATGACGCCTTCTCTCTCCATTCTGTCGAGTTTATCTTTCACCACCCCGCGGAGAGGAATGGGGATCCTTCTAGGTACGCTTAGCGAGAAGGGCACAGCTCCGGGCTTGATGCGAATATGGTACACATCAGGCATTGTACCAAGTCCCGTGAAGAGCGGAGCCGCAGCTGCAAGCGGCGTCGGGGCAGGCGACGTCGGGGCGGGCGGCGACGGTGTCGTCTTCGGCAGGTCGGCGTCGGTTATCAAATCGACAAAAATTGACGACCCTAGAGCGACGATGGCAGCATAGCCTAGCAGAGGAGTGTCTACGCCGCCGACAACGTACAGCTTCTGGTGCACTGTCCGACCTCGCCATGCCAAATTAGCCGGGAACGTACCAAGAAGGTTGAGACGGCAGCGTCCCGGACCGACGAGTTGCTCTCCCGTGGGCTGGTCCAACGAGGCAGGACATCCCGGAAAAGAGCGGGGGACAAAAGAAACGTCCGCGCCGGAATCCACCTTGAACTGTAGGGGGAGGCCGTTGACGCGTACAACGACGTACCGGCCGGAAGCTTGCGACGATTCAACGGAGTGCAGCTGATTATGGCTGAGTCGCTTCGTTCTGGAGCGGCAAACTGCTGCGAAATGTCCCTTTTTTCGGCAGTGGTTGCATGTAGCCCTCCTGGCTGGACACTCAGAACGTGAGTGCGGTGCGTTGCCGCAGTAGTCGCACGACGCTTTCGACCCACGAGGGTAGCTGTCCCGTCCCTGGTCCCGGATTCGAGAAGGTTCTCGAACTTTGGAGGCAGACGCCATCTTGGTTGACTTTCGCGACGCAGCGTCAACGTTGAGGGGACTCGGCTGCGAAGTCGTTGTTCGACGTTTCTCTCGTTTTCAGCGTCCTCATGTTGTCGAGCCAGCAGGAGCGCTTCTTGGAGCGTCAATTTCGGGTTCCGGTAAAGCTGGTCGGACAGACGCGAGTCGGGCAGCCCGACGACGAACCGGTCTCGTACGATGCGGTCTTCCACCTCCGGTGCCGGGTAGTTGCACTTTTTGACGAGGCTACGCAACGCCGTGAAGAACGCGTCGACGGTCTCGCCCGCCAACTCGTGCGCTTGTGGAAGCGACTTGACTCGTGGACCTCGTTGACGGGGTGCACGAAGTAGCACGTGAGCTTGGCTGCGACGTCGGCGTAGGAGCGGTAGGCATCGTCGTCCGGCATGATGGACGAAAGGACCACGCAAGCTTGGGGAACCATGCAGTATAGGAGGGTGCGCACTTTGGTTTCCTCCGAAGCGGCGGAGAGGCCCGATGCGAAGGAGTAATCTTCAAATTGCTGGAGCCAGGCAGGCCACCGGCTGGCTTCGTCGAACGTGAACGGCGGCGGGGCCCGTAGCGAGAAGGCAGCAGCTGACGGCAGGAGCGGCGAGACAGCGGAAGTTTCCTGGGTGTCGGGCATCTTGGCTTCTCTGACACCATGAAGAAGGCTCGTGCACGCAAGGATCAGGCGCGAGCGGCCGAGGCGGCCGAGTGTGAGTGGACCCACTAGCCACGTGGGTCGGTTGAGAAAAAAGCCCCCGGTTTATTCCGCACATCGTTTAAATACACCAATGCAAAACCCGAAGGTGGCGCGACGATTCAGAGTTGTTCTGTTGGTACACTAGCGCCCTCTACAATCTCTATTGAAGACCTTTCCAAAAGCGAGTCCGCCAAGAAAAGGAGGCCCAAGGCACCCAAGAAAATAGTTCCTGTTACAGCTGAGTCAGCCGCAGACACTGCAGTCACGCCAGACCGGCCGACAAAGTCGCTGACCAACTTGGCTGTCAGCTCGGTTCCCCATCTAGGCAAGGACGTCATTGCCTGGTTTCACCAGATGGTTTTCTGGTTCCAGACGTTTAAAGTCGCACCAAGTGAGGCCATCCCATTGATTGTATCCAAGCTACCACCAAGGGACTTCATGTGGGTGAGGTACCACCTGAAGACAACCAAGGTAACGACGTGGGAGCAAATGAAGACCGTTTCCGTCGTCGTTACAACCTGGACAACGAAGTTGCAGCGGAACAGAAGATGTTCGGCGCAAGTCAGCGTTCGTGAGAGTCCTGCACAGACTTCGCCTTCCGCAAATTGGAGCTCATCGACGAGTGCAACTACCCAGAGACGGAGGCGGAGAAATGCAGGGTTATCCTGGCAACACTGTCTGACAAACCACGAAAGCACTACATCGATAGACTCTTTGCTTCGTTGGATGAGTTGCTGGACTCTTTCCTCCGCTTCGACCAGGTAATCTTCAGCCAACCAAAGACACCGGCATTGACGGTAGCTGCAGAGCCAGCTCAGCTTGCGAAGGTAACCAAGAAAGCGTCCTCCTTCCCGCTCTTGAGGCAGGACCGGTCGCCGCCTCGCCAGAACGCGGACGACGGCCATTGTCAGCAGCCTCTTTCTCCACGCGAGAAGCAAGAGAAGCAGCACGTGTCGACTCAGCGCCAGTCAAAGCTTCCCAGAATTTTCGGCGTTCTTCGTTTCGTCACCCGGAAGTTCGTCCGCTGTGCCTCAGTTGTAAGAAGAGCGGCCACTTCGGTCACGCGGTGTCGGCAGGAGCTCACACCAGAATTTTTGGAATGGCAACAGCGCTTCGAGTCCACTGCAGCACTGACGCAGGGAAACGACAAGCCGATGCCTCTGACGCCTGCGAAAGGTCATCAGTAGTTCGGCGCATCCCATGTGGCGCAGCGGTGGGCACCAAAACAATTCAGGTTCAACTGAACGGACAGCCTCTGACAGCTTTCTTGAATTCGGGGCCAATGAGCAGTCTCATCAACGTGTCCATCACCGACCAGTCGCAGCTTCTGATTTAACTTTATTTCATCCGTCTCCACGGTTCAAGTGGTTAATCCTTCACGAACCTCGGCGAAGCGACGGTCATAGTGACAGCTGAAGGACAGACGCTGAACCAGGCATTCATCGTGATCCGACATTTGGAGGAAGAAAAGTTGCTCCTTGGTGACGATTTTCTGACAGCGTGCAAGGCCATGATCGATTGGAGTGCAAATAGCTTCTTGATTCCTCCGCCTACGACATGTCATAAGGTCATCTTGGTTACGGAGAACCTGATACCTCCGAGGTCCCGAAAGTTTGTTCAAGCACGCCTGAAGAATTCTGTCCGAGGGCAATCAACAAAAATAGAGGTGAGTGGCACAAAAATTTCTCCACGACCGCCACTGCCTTCTAGTTGAATCCATGGTTATGGATAAGACCGAGAGCACGTTCTACGTACTCCTGGCCAACCCGTCGTCTCGACCAGTGGCTCTACCCTCTGATGCTACTGTCGGAGGCGCTAGGGGGGTCACAAGTGTCGAAAACATCGAGCTTACCCTATTGGAAAAACGTACAAGAAACAAACCTGTTGCTTGTACAGTTCGGGTATGACACCACCGTAATTTTTTGTTATTATGTATGCAGCTAGTTTGGTTCGGCTTTCTGCATAACTGGGGATACCGGCACCCCTATGGCTCCGGGTCTGTCTATACTGGCAGCCAGTTTGCTTGCCGATATGATTCGGTGTGCTGGTATGATTTTGCTGCCGATGACGTAGGCGACCGCCATCTTTCCAACAAAAAACGCTTATACCACACGACCACCGTTATATCCAAATCATACATGCAGAATGACGACCGCAATCTCCCAACATAACGTCCATCGTTTACCACCGGTATCGTTACATAC
Source organism: Ixodes scapularis (assembly GCF_016920785.2). Lineage (NCBI taxonomy): Eukaryota > Metazoa > Arthropoda > Arachnida > Ixodida > Ixodidae > Ixodes > Ixodes scapularis. The sequence continues at coordinate 430,901 of NW_024610134.1, read as the reverse complement.
ACCATGCATGTCGAAAAAGAACATAAGCCGCGTTTACATGAATGCGACTTAGTCGTATTGAATCCAGTTGCCGCATTCCATATGCGGTTATGTAAACGGCATAATGCACAAAGCGCATCGCATTAAAGTCGCTAGATAGAGGTGGATCGAGATGTCGAGTGCGGATTCATTCAGCCCATGTAAACGGAGATCGCATCGCATTTTGGAACGGGGAGGATTATCGGAAGGCGCTCGCATCGAGAGCGAGTGAACAGCTGAGAACATGGAGGCGGCCAATCTCGTCGGCAGCGCGGAGAGCGGTCCCGCAATTTTTTTCCCGAGAACAAACGCAAGCTTTTATTGTGATCATAACTAAGCGGAATATTGCGGAGCTGCTCGGTGTGGGCGGCACCGTCCAAACCTTTGCGAAGTACGACTTGCGTATCCGAAGGGGTCACAAAGACATCGGTGCAAGCACGAACGACACCGAGAGCCCCGAGCACTGTTTGAGCACTGCATGGTAGCGCAGAACGAGCAGCTCCTACCTACCTCGGTGCCGTTCCCGGCAGTGCAAGAGCCTCTCGGACTCAGGGTACGGTCGCGATCGGCGAGTTCTGGCGCGGCGAAACGCGGAGGCTTCCTCAAAGCGTGCGCGCACATGTCGCCTCTCGTTCAGAGTGAACCGGCGGCCCGGCCTGGAGTCCTAAACGCCTTGGTTTCGATGCTTCTTCCGTCTCGCAACTTCTTCCACAGCACCGAAGACAGCGGGCACCATCTTTACGGTCACTAAATGCGTCGAAAGGCCTCCACGTGCGATGCACCGGAAAACGTGGTGCGGCTGGTGCCGGAACGGAACTGCGTAACTTCGAGCTTTGAGTCAGCGTGTACGGCAACAAACCGATCGTGACACCAAGCCGCGGATACCGCATCGCCGGTCGACAGCGGCAAACGGCCCGTTGCTCGTATCGTGGGCCGTGACTCGTACTCGGCCAACTCGGCGTCTTTTCGTGGCCCCTCGCGTCGTCGCTACCAGGCGCAAACCGCCGGCGTCGGAGAAAAGCGAAACCGAAACGTAAAGCTTCCGCCCAGTGGCTTCCGCTGTCGCGCCTTTTCTGACTTCCCGGCTTCCACGCTTCCGGTCGTCGCGGAGATGGCGACGTAGTGGTTTTGGCGGTTTTGGCATCGCTGGCTCGTTCTCCGTTTTGGGGGACAGATGTTTTACGGTCCGTTTCTACTGCGTCTCTGGCTCTCAACTCGACGGCGCCTTTCATAGTTCAACCAGACGTGGTCACCCTGGGTCAGGCCGGCTCGACTCGTCCGATCGCTGGACCGCAGGCGATTTCCCAGTTCGGCCGTGAGGCCTAGGATCCGAAGACGTCTGTCTCTGTGAAGCGGTAAGCGAATCTCGTCCCGTTTTCGTTCTACTTTTAAATTACGTTAGGTGCGCTACAGTGTAAGCATGCGTGCCAAGTGTTCGTAACAATTTTGAACTAGAATAATTGCGCTTCATTGCGGTTTGTCATTTACGGAAAATATAAATCGAGCAATGAACGAGGAGCCATGCTTGAAAACGATGCATGTAAGATGTTAACTTCTACCTCGGCGGCGTTAAAAAAAGGTCAAGACTGGTTACGGTTGGATGCGAGGCTGGTCCCAATGCAATGGTAAGCACTTAGAGCGCCTTTCTGAACGGCATGTAAGCAATATTGCGATCAACGAGACGAGCGACGGCGAGAAGCTACGAGTGCCGGCGCCGAGCGACGAAGATTTCCCACTCTCGCTGCTTGCGCCGCTCGGTTCTTGGGCTTCTCAAAACGTCGCTCATCGCCTTGGTCGCTCGCACCAATCGCTTTCATAATGTGTGTCTCGTCGCGCGGCTGACTACCGTGGTCATTCAAGTATAAATCGACCTTTTTTTTTTTTGCGATTAAAGACTTTCGATTTACATTCGCGACCAAATTTTGCGACCCTACCGGAGGCATGGAGCTATCGAGTCACCGAGCCGGAGTTGCCGTAGAGCCGCGTCGCTTCTTGTTTCAAAACGCTTTTGGTGCACGAAAACAACCGCGGTGGCAGGCACCGCTATCGCGCGCCTCTCGGGCGTCTGGTTTCGCCATTGCGCCTCTAGCCACTAGCGTTCCCCTTGCTGGGCAACGGGGAAGGAAAGAAACGCGATGCGCCATGCGCTTTGCCCTCCATCCTCGCAAACGCGCACAAAAAAAAAAAAAAGAGACTTTTGTTTGAGGCGGCTCGGCTCGCGTGTTGCTCATGGCGACACGGCGGCTTTGCTTGCGTCTTTGTAGTTCGTCTTTCGTCGCTTCGCACCTTCTTTCGTTTCTTCTTGTCGTCATTTTACAACGGTGTCAGTGAAGTATGGTTGCGAATTTGCGAAGATGTCTACCAAGCTGACGAAGCTTCGGACGACGATGACATGTCCAGAAGTTCTGACGGTGATTAAGTTTTTGGCATCGCCCCGTGATTTAGCCGAGAGTGATGTAAATAAAGGTTTGTTTCTTTTGCCCAAAATTTCCCCCTTTTTTAAAAATAAAAAAAGGTCGGCATATATTTGAACTATTTATTTTTTATTTTCGGTGGGTCCAACAAATAGGCTTCGACCTATTTTCGAGTAAATATGTTAACTTTAATTTTTATTTTGGGTTACGTCGGACGTAACTCGAATGCTTGACAGTTACGTTGGGCGTAACTTTAATTTTTATTTCGGGTTCCGTCGGACGTAACGTTTGACACTGCGTTACACTTAAGCAAAATAGGGGCTGCTGGTTCATCATATAAACCAACAATTTGTGTATGATTAAAGCACATCACTGGCCTAAAAGAAATACTGCCATCCTATAGGAATGTAGCGCTTCAGATAAATTTGTTAATTTTTATTTTTAGTCTCTGCCCCACCAGATACAACATCTGACCTAAAGCAGTGTTCCGGATCTCCTTCCAAGACCTCAGGCGGGTCGTCATTCAATCCAGTACTCGGTGGCGTCTCATGGGCGTGTTGCTGGTGCTTCTTACTGGATGGTGCTACCGAGGGAAAAGTGGTCGTGCTTGGGAAAGGCAAGTATGGCCGCCGTAAGTATAGATATTGTTTTTACCTTTGCTCGAATCCACCTTTAAGTAATGCACAGTTCGCATGTGTGCATCTCTCAATGCTTGTACAGTCGGCTGTTAATATTTGGAGTGCTCGAACTCTGTCAGCGCTAGTTTCTCTAGATCATGCAAATGGGATGCAGCAATAAACCACATATGCTCTCGCAACAAACAGCGCTGTGTCGAAACACTGTGGAATTTACTCTAGCTTAATAATGCAGCACAAAATACTTGACGCCAAGTATAGCTGCTTTTGTGGCTCCGTTTTACCAAAAGCTCTGCCGAAACAAACTTGCCGCCTTAGAGGTAGTGCTAAAGAACCTCGCGTGCCTAACCTGGAGAAGGGCATTTTTTTTCATAGGTCAATTTTCTCTTAAAGCAATACCTTCAGCCTCCTTGAAATGTTAACATCATGTGACACTCAGAAGAACAGTAAACCCCTTAATGTTGGCAACCCTTCAATTTTCGCGGCCTTTAATTTTGCGGAATTCAGTGGCTGCGATTATGTCCTCTGTGACCGATTCGAGAAGAAATAGGGGCCACCAAGATAAGGGGTTTTTACTGTACATCGGAGGAGAGAGGAAGTCACTTTTGTTTGTATGCAAGAGTAAAACCAACAACAACAATCATGGTGTCGACACTTTGTGAGCCTATCTGTGTCTATTGAATGATATCAATTTTGTTTTAGTTCGTTAAACATTGTTGCCTGTACACTGTGGGATGTCGTCTTCAACACGAGCAGTGGTTTTCCTCTGAAGCAGGCAGCATGGACGCGTGCCGCAGATCAACATAGTTCATTTGCAGGTGGTACTGCAGTTTGAAGGATGGTTCGCACAATATGGGGGAATCGCAATTCAATGTTCTACCTCGGGCGTAGACAAGATTTGCTCATTCTAAATCATTTTTTCTACAAATCTGGAACTTTCAACGAATGTACCCGCATGGTTGGAAGGGCCAGACAAGCCTTGTGAGTGCTTCGTTTTTTAGCGTCTCAGTCCTGAACCTACTTGCGTACCATATGGGTAGATGTTACGATAGGTGGGAGCACTTATTTGGAAAATGGTGAGTGGCAACTGTTGTTATCTTTAAGGTGGACTGCATATTTGCAGTACTTTTCCTCACTTAAAATAATGTCTTACTAAAAATATGTAGTATAGCCGATGACAAAAAGAGAATGGCTGGGCGTCCTCCAGCACGTGCTTGTGCTTTTCACCCCGCTTTGGACAGACGTGCTCGCTCCAGGCTCATCAGGCGCTGAAACGTCATCGAAGGTAGCAGACGGGCTGGAGGTGGAATAACGGAGACTTCTCCCTGCCTTTCTGATGGTGTCAGTGAGCGTGTACTTCTATACTCTAACTTAGCTTAACCTGCACAGAGCTGAGTAGAATAGGCTTGGCAAGTGCCCTTATTGCATATGCATTTGTACAGCTGAGGCACTTTCTACTTCAAGAACATTGTGTACCTTACCTTCAAAAACACATTATTTTGGGGGTGCAAAAGGAATTCTAAGGCATATTTTTGTTTGTATTTTCCTATTATGCATCGACTCCTTCAACTTAATGCAGAGTCGACCCAGCCTCTTGAAAAATTTAATGCTTGCCAGGTAATTGTTTTGCATTTAGTTGATATATCAGTATTCAGTTAGGAATGCCAAGTCATTAGTCGTTGAGGTGGAGTCTCTCTGTAAGTCAATCATGTTCAACATTCATAGAAATGCTTGTCAAATAATGGCACTGTCGAGGATATCTATTTAGCTCGGAACAATCGCTGGGCACAAGCTTGATCGTGTGGTTACAGGCAGCAAACATCCCGGTTGGAACGTCCTATTTCGCAATGTAGCTGCAGACCAGGTGAGGGCCACACTCATCAACGTCTATACTTTTAGTCTCTTTAACCTGGACCACTTTTGACACTACAAGCCATTGCAGCTAAAACAGCATGACACATGAGTGTAAGCTGGACGTACCATGGCGTCCAACTAGAAGGTCACATGGCTTGCTTTGTGCGCTGAATTTGCAAGGATGGCTTGAAGCTTCTGTCGTGGTTAACTTTAAGCTGAGATAGTGTAAAATAATGCTCTCAGTTTTTAGTGTTGCCCGGCATGGTGTACAAGTTGGTGATATAGCGCTGCATTGAAAAGTCTGTGCATTCATGACTGTATCACCTTATGAATGCATACGAGCTATTAAACTCTTCGTTTTTCAGAGAAATGAAATGCACTTTGCTTCCAATTGCACCCGCTTCTCTAACTTCATGGTATGAAGCACCTTATGGCTGCAAGCTGTGACCGATCTTGTTCTGTGGTCTGCGCAGGCCCATACCAGAGAGTCGCTCCGAGAGCCTCACCAGAGTTTCCTGCCCGTGGTCGTTCTAAATTTTTTTTTTGTTGTAGGTATGCATCCTTTCTGTCTTTCCCTTAATTGTACTCAAACGTCTTCTTTTCATTGTCGCCGATTTGCCTCAAAATTGGTTAAGCACACAAATGGACGCTGTACAACTGTATTGTACATATTTTGTTCAAGGTAACGTTTCTTTGCCAAAGTTACAGATTTTTTTGAAGGTTAGTCTTTTTTTGTTTTTATTTACAAATTTATGAGAGTTTCCATGGGCAACACTAAAACGTTATGCCAGAAGCAAGGACAAGTTCACTGCTGTAATTTGTTCTCAACTGATTCCAAGAAATTTCGTTAATGTCGTGAAACCTCCTTCCAGCGCTTGCTTTGCAGCATAAAAAAAAAATTATACATAGGACATACTCTGTTTTTTAAACTGCTTGCTCATTCTGCAGGTCTGCCTGCCATAGATGTCGTGCTACTGGAGAGCAGGCGAATTCGAATGCTGGTTTTGCCATTGCTTTTTTTTTTTAGCCGTTGTCTTAGTAGTTCTTGTAAATTTAGAGATTTTCCTAAAAAGCAAGCCGGGAAGAATATTTAGTTTAGTTAGGTAGCTGAAAATAATGATTTAGTACCCCTTTGTCAGTAAAATAGATACTGTGTGCCGCTGTTAGTGTCAAGCCGAGATCCACGCTTTTTTGGCATTTTGCTCAGAGTAGTACCCATTCTTATTCGTTAGCCTCTTGGTGTGCCAACTAAACTCTTTGTATACAGACACCTGCCCTCTGCTGGTACACTCTACCCTCATGTTCAGTGAGTGTATGAACTGGAGTTGTATCCACAGTCGACACTCGCTGAGCACGAGGGTAGGAAAATCTTTCCATTGCAGCAGAGTCATATATGGGGAGAGTCTGGCAGTCTATGATTTCGCTGCCGTAACGTCTCCCTTCCAAGTGAGCTGATCAGCCCGCGGCACAGAGCAAGAGGCGTGAGCGCATGCGCGTGAACTCTAGGCTGCTCCCAGTTGAGCGGGGAGGGCCGCCATTTTCATGCATTCGCCCGGCATGGGATCGATATTAAAATTTCGGTTCTTTCCTTTTATTTGGCAGGCTCTGGCAATAAAATGATATAGTGTTATTCCTCGGTGGCTTAAAAACCTAAAGAAAGAAGTTCCTCCATGTTTGAACGCACCTTTATTTAGGCAAAAAAAAAAAATAAGCCCGTAGCAGACGACTCATAGCCTCAACAGTGCTCCGTGCCGACAGCTTTGCGTCAAAATGGCGGTCATCTCTTTGTCTCTTTGCTGCCTTCTCTATCCCTCCTTCGGCGTTCTCCTCCCTTTCCTCCTCTCTGGCGCCTTCGTTGCCACACCCGCTGGCTAAACTCTCCCACTATACGGCTTTGCATTGCAGTAGTAGTTTTATTTGTAGTCTTTACAGTTGAATGTGAATATTTGACAGAAGTCTCTCAGGTTGGGGCGAAAGGGGGTTAAATGAATGCATTTGATCATTCGCCTAAATTCGGTACCCATCATTTTAACGCCTACGTAGCCTTGTCCTGGGGGGTGACTATGACTAAAATAAGAGGATCTATGTGCTGATCACGAAAGAATATGCTAGCCATTCTAATGTGGCTCTGCCAAATACTTGATTGTGATTTGTTTTTATTTTCAGCTACTTGGTTGCCTCAAGATCTGGAGATCCTAGAGGCCACAAGCTTGGACTCAATCTTTTTCTGTTGTCTGTCCAGGACCATGGGGGAGGTAATCCCAGCAACAAGAGCATCGCAGTATCTCCCTGCCTGTGACTTTCGATCAGCGTCACGACAGGGGAGTCCTCGTGCCACCAGGTGTTAGTTATGCCACTTGAAATAAGCATTTTTCTTACCTATTAATAGAATAGCAAAAGCACTACTAAGCCTAAAATGCAAAAAAAACATATTCAAATCTTGGGTTGGATTGAATTCCAATTACAAAAGGGAGTCTGCAGACATGATTAACATGTGAACTTAAAGCCCGCGGATGTAGGTTCGACGGTGTCAAAGAAATAACTTCCCGCAGATCGCCTTGCTCGTGCTATACCCTAACAAATTCTTAAAATAATCATTGTGTTTCGTTGGTGTCATCAATCTTATGTCCCTACCACACCCACCAGTCGGGACATGTGAAATATAAAAAAGCAGGAACTTTGCACATTGTCAGCTCTGCAAAGATATATATGGTAAACAGAGCATAGCACCTTCAGCTTAAGGAAAAAATTTAGTGCAGGCCTATATTCATGGTTCACATATGTGTGATTCCTCTTTATAATGAAGTGAAAACTGCTTAAGTTGTGGCCCACTACAGGCTTTCTGTTAGTGTTAAAAAGTGCGGTAGAAAACATGATTGCGCTTGAAAGACGGGCACATAGGAAGGACAGACACAACAGAGTGCTAACTTTCAACTGATTTAATTCAAGAACCTCAGCGTAGTAACGGACTGTGTCACCGCACCACATCTCAACCAATCCGTGGCCCGGCCACGGACCGCAAGTACGCCAACTCCTTATTCGCCAAGTCAATTGACGCCACACTAACACAACTTGTGCCGGAACTATTTATAGTGTCAGCCTCCATAATCTCGCTAACAGTCTTATCTTTGTGCCTCTCAAGAACAGTAGACGAAGCAAATAATGGTTTGCACCCGCAGTCATGACAGTGACACGACAGATCATGACTGCGAGTGCAAACCATTATTTGCTCAGTCTACTGTTCTTGCTAGGCACAAAGATATGACTGTTAGAGAGATTATGGAGGCTGATGCTATAAATAGTTCCGGCACGTGTTGTGTCAGTGTGGCGTCAATTGACTTGGCGGATAAGGAGTTGGCGTACTTGCGGTCCGTGGCAGGGCCACGGATTGGTTGAGATGTGGTGCGGTGACGCAGTGTGTTTCTACGCTGAGGTTCTTGAATTAAATCATTTGAAAGTTAGCACTCTGTGGTGTCTGTCCTTCCTATGTCCTCGTCTTCAAAGCACAATCATGTTTTCTAACGTACTCGGCACTTGTTAAAAAGTGCTATTGTGTTTTAAGCAGCTCGTACCAAATATTTTCTTGAAATACATAGGTTCATGGAAATTCTTATGTAGATGTTGGCAGACAGTCATGGTGAGGCCAATATTCAATGCCAAGTGGTCCACTTATTCAGAGTTAATTGAGTTTGTAAATATTGTAGGTCGCAAATTAAATTTTTAGGGTACGCAATGGGCACAATCATCCGCAATGACTAGCTCTACCTAGGGGAACTTCATACGTTTACTACGGCAAGATGGTTTCGAAAAACAAAGTATTTAGTTTATTCAACTCCTGCACTAACCTTGTCTTTAGAAACTTTTTATATTCTTTGCGATGCTGAGATAAGATACTGGAAATAGTTTTTCTAGAACTACTCTAGATATTTCCAGTCCATCATTTTTCTCGCAAAGCATTCGAGAGAGCCAAACCCTGTAATGTACGGAGGGAACTCACAGAATTATGCGACTGACAGTTTGGAACATTCGGCACTGTAACAGTAATAATGACATGTCACTTATGTAATGCTCATTATCGCAGATCAAACTGCTTTTTCCGTCTACACTCATTTTCAGTTGACTCATTCAGCGAACTACCACCTGAGACTGCAGCGCTGGGTTCTGAAAAGCAATTTGAATGAATTTAGATGCAACAGGTTTCTTTGAGCGTGCGTCTAACACATATTCTTCATATTGAATCTGCTAACTGTATTCATGACCATGTCCATAATTGTATCCACATTTCTGCTTATTTTTATTTTGACATTTGAGTTTTCTTCAGTACTTTTCTCAACATCTGTGCTTGCTGAGCCGTACTCAAGTCCATACATCTTGTCTTTCGCTATTAAATGAATATATAAAACTGTTGATGCCGAGTGAAAATTCAAGGTGCCGAATCTGTCGTGCGAGCTAAATAAGAACCAATAAAAAGCTCTACAAAGACAATTTTGTTAAAGGATGCTGTATGGGCATTAGAATAGCACATGCCATGCTAAAAAAAAAAATACAAATTCTTGTTAAGTATGCGAGGATGACAGTGCTGTGCTGTTTCTGATGTCTCACAAAAAAAATAAAAATCGGAGCCATACAGTGTTTCTTATGGAAGTATAAACTGTTGAATTCGAAGCCCAGAAGTTTTATTCAAGAATGTTCCTCAATACAAATCTATTTAGAGATCTGAGCCACTGACTCATACATGACTATGTGGCAAACATTCATTTTCATGTGGATTATAGTTTACAAGGTCTAGTCTGCATTGATTTATTGCATTCATGCTGAAACTGGGAGGGGTTCTCTGGGTATGAATAAAGATATAAACATTTCTTGAAATCAAAACATTTGAGAACGGACAAAAGGAAGGATCTGAGAACGGTATCTTAGATTCTCTTCTTTTTCTTACAGTATCTCTAATGTTATTTTTATTTCACCTGATGCATTTAGTTTTAGCGCAGCTCTTAGCACCCGTTTCCGCATTTCGCGGCGTCGCTGTCGGCGTAACCGCCCAACTAAATTTGGCAGGAAATTGAATTAATGTTGTGGTCATGTGACGTTAATATTTCCTCTAAGTCTAGCTGAGAAACTGAATTTTTTTTATGGATGACGTGACACGGTCATGCGACGTCATTTTCCCCGCTACTTTTAGCGGAAAAAGTGCATTTGTGTTGAGGTCATGTGACATCAATTTCTGCGCTAAATTTAGTGGGAAACTTAACCAGCTAAATTTAGTGGGGAAAGTTTCCCGCTAAATTCAAGGAAATTTCCCGCTAAATGTTAGGGAGCAGAAGAGGAGGAGGGGAGGGGGAGGAGGGGCATACCCTCCCATCCTCCTCTTCAATATCTGTGCTCTAATTTCACGTTACAGAGAATTGCAAACGTCTCATATTTCATCTCATGTTTATTCAACTTTTATAGTGCAGGTGCGCTCGCAGCACAAATCTGGGTTGTGCTGATCCTCTACGCACAAGTTAGGAACTCCTGAGTGGCAAGAGTGGGAGTTTGGTCTGACAGCTCAAGGGACACCATTGTTCAGTATTGAATTTTTAATAATCTTCTTTTGAGCAAAGTTAAGCTTTGCTGCATGCAGTTCTTGTAAAAATAAATACCTGCAAGCAAGTTTACCAGGTCACGACATTTTACCTCTGCACTTAGTGCTCCTGGTGAGCCTCGAATAAGAGCTTACTAGTGTGCAAACATCATGCTTGTTTGAAACCACTCACTGATGTAGAGACTCGCTGACATCAAGCATTCCAATGAAACGCTGGATGTCCACAAGTCTTTCATGAACAATGCAAGCGGGGAAGGAACCATACAATCGTATCGTATTGGGGGACATTCTACAGAGTGTTTTTTTCTATGTTTTACAGATTTTTTTTAAAAAAAGCCGTAAAAGCTACATTTACGCGGTCTGTGCACGTGAGTTATATGGCCAGGGCGGCATAGTATAAAAGGCTAATTTGTAATGATCCGTCGGCTTATTACAGAGATGTGCCAGACTTCTTTCAGAAAACTAGATGGAGGTTCATTCTAGCGTAGTTTTATCCCGCGAATCTGAATATCTCGTTTGTTTTCCTCAAAGATATAACTAAACGTGAGAAAACACAAAAAAAACATCCTACCAACAGTGACGTCGTAAGAAGACCTTTCGGCCGCCAAGCGTGTGTCGCTTAAGGGCCGCTCGTCCAATCGCAAGTTTTCTAGGTATATTCTCAGGCATTGGCACCAGTCGTGAAACATTTTTCTGCCCTTTTAAAAAATAGCATGTGCGTGCATAGCTTTGAAAGGCGCTGAAGATGCGTGAACAAAGATTTTGAAAGCTGCTCTTGTGACGTCACTCTCTAGGGAAGTGCTTTCACAGCGCTTTAAAAATGACTATGCAGCCTCGATTGATTAAATTAGCAAATAATTTTGATATTTGAGATTCTGGAGGTCGAATGAAGAAGATTTAAAAGTGTTTTCTCAAATAGAAAACTGCTTCAGCCTCTCTCTAAGTATAGTATGTTCGTGAAATTTTTAATCAGTTAAAATAGACCCTTGGTTCCAATTAGAAACTTGCTAAGCATCGTCAAAACACACTAAATCGATTTTCTTTGTAAAGATATAAGACAAGAGTTGTATTTTATGGCGTTCTAAAAAAATGGTCAATTTGGACGCGTTTCCAGACTTCGGTTTCTTACCAGAGCGCATCTTTGCACCTGCGGTCCAGCTGCCCAGTGGCCGCAGTGCGAAGCCGCCCCCTCGCCTCCCTCGTAGGATGAAGGGAAGCAAGGTGCACGTGTGTTGCGTGTCTAAGCCCCTGGGGAACAGGACCGTGGGCGCAGAGATGAGCTCTGATAAGAAACTGAAACCTAGAAACTCGTCCAAATAAAGCTTTTTACACAACGCATAAAACGCTACCCCTGCATTATATCCTTCTAAGAAAACTTGGTTTTGTGGTTTTCAATGACTCAGCAAGTTTCTAATTGAAACCATATTTTCATTTTCACTAATTAAAAAGTTGATTAACAAATTGTATTTAATTATCTGACTGATCGTTACGACTAGGTCCCTATACTACGTACGCCTGGCCGTATAACTCGCCTGCACAAACCGCATTAATTTAGCTTTCACGACCTTTCTAAACATATATGTAAAGCTTAAAACTAAATCGCCCTGTACAACAGTGAAAAGGCGAAACCAACATGGTGGAGCCATATGGCTCCACCATGCTGGTATCGCCTTTTTGCTGGTATAGGATGTCCCATATTACGTTATGCATGTATGGTTCCGTCCTCCTACATGGTTCCGTCTTAATACACTACGCTGGTATAGGATGTCCCATAATACGACACGCTTGTATGGTTCCGCCCACCTGTATCGTTCCGCCTTATTCCACTATACTGGAGCCGCCTTTTTCGCTTGTATAGGATGTCCCATATTACGGTTACGCTTGTATGAGCCTTTTCCGTCATCTTTCTGTCATCGAGATTTTCCAACAGGGTAACGACGACGAGACTGCGTCCATCTTAAGTCGCTCAAGCCTGCCTTCGCCGGATTACCTGGACCGCTAGAATGCTTTGGAAATCGTCGGCCCTCAACATCAACCGCTATCGGTGAGGGTGTCACGTTCAACATTGGTTCAATGCTGGCACCTGAAGAGCTTCAAAAAGTTCAAGAGCTTCTTCTGAAAAACATGGCTTGCTTCGCGCGAACCAGCACTGACGTTGGAAACTGTCGCCTTGAGCAGCACTCCATTCCGACAGGTAATGCGAGACCTATCTCTCAGAGACCACGTCGGCTGTCGCCAGCGCAGCGTGATGTCGTCAAGGCGATGATCAAGAATCTCATCGATGCCAAGATTGTGCAACCATCGCGCAGTCCGTGGGCATCACCCTTGGTTTTAGTCACGAAAAAGGACGGATCAAGATGAATGTGCGTCGACTACAGAAGGATCAACGCGGTCACTGAAGACACTTTCTACCCCTTTCCGCGAATTGAGGACGCCTCGCAGACTCTGACGGGTAGCAAGTTCTTCTCTGTCATGAACCTGGTCTCTGGTTTTTATCAAATTTCCATGCGGCCAGAAGATGTCGAGGAAACGGCCTTTGTTACTCCGTGACGCCTGTATGAGTTCTTGAGGATGCCATTTGGACTCAAGGGTGCTCGGTTTACCTGTCAGCGTGCGGTAGACACTATCATCGAGAATGCCAAGTACGACTACGTACTTGTCTACATGGACGATTGTGTTGTCTACAGCAAGACATTTGACGAGCATGTCACGCACCTGCAAAACATTTTTTCAAGGTTCGACAAAGCGAACCTTAAGTTCAAGCCACAACAGTGTTTTTTCTTTTGTACGTCAGTCCAGTATCTTGGACACATTCTCACGAAGCATGGAGTTTTACCGGACCCGTCCAAGTTGGCACCTGTCCATAGGTTTCCGGCTCCCCGCAACATCCAGGAACTCCAATCCTTCATGGGCCTGACATCTTACTTCCGGAAGTTTATACCGAATTACAGTGTTCTTGCTGCTCCTTTGCGCGAACTTCTCAAGAAAGAAACAAGCTTCCCCTGGAATGAAGAACAAGATGCACCGTTTGGAGCTCTCAAGGATGCCCTGTGTGAACCACCTCTTATTAAGCTTTTTTCGGAAGACGTACGCTTTGGAGTCCAAGTACCGGCGCTTCCAAGCTTGGGCTGGGAGCATTGCTATTGCAAGAGGACGAAGACGGAAACTTCAGACCTGTAGTGTACTTGAGTCGCTTCCTCAAAGGTTCCGAGTCCAACTACACATCAACAGAGATGGAAGCTCTTGCCGTCAAGTGGGCTCTGGATGAGCTTCGCCCGTACCTCATAGGTGGTAAGTTTTAAGTTGTTACCGACCACCATGCTCTTTGCTGGGTGATGGGGGACAAGGAGGGGAACCAACGCTTACTGCGCTGGTCGCTCATCCTGCAGGAGTTCGATTTAGAGGTCATATACAAGTCAGGAGCTCTACACAGAGCGCCAGATTGCCTCTCCCGTAGTCCGCAGTCAACACGGGAGCTAGGTGACAAAGTTCTCTGTGTCACATCTCCGGCCTTCCTGCAACGGGTTGAGGATCTTTCACGTGACCAACATGAGGATTCATATTGCCAGGACGTTTTCAAACTTCTGGATGGAAGTGCTGGCACACGTAAACAGCAGACCCTATTGGAAAATTTCGATGATGGAAAGATGATGGAAAAGGCTCATACAAGCGTAACCGTAATATGGGACATCCTATACAAGCGAAACCTCGGCTCCAGTATAGTGGATTAAGGCGGAATGATACAGGTAGGCGGAACCATACAAGCGTGTCGTATTATGGGACGTCCTATACCAGCGTAGTGGATTATGGCGGAACCATGGAGGCGGACGGAACCATACATGCATAACGTAATATGGGACATCCTATACCAGCGAAAAGGCGATACCAGCATGGTGGAGCCGTATGGCTCCACCATGCTGGTTTCGCCTTGTCACTGTTGTACAGGGCGATTTAGTTTTAAGCTTTACGTATATGTTTAGAAAGGTCGTGAAAGCTAAATTAATGCGGTTTGTGCAGGCGAGTTATACGGCCAGGTGTACATAGTACAGGGACCTAATCGTAACAATCAGTCAGATAATTAAATACAATTTGTCAATTAACTTTTTAATTAGTGAAAATGAAAATATGGTTTCAATTAGAAACTTGCTGAGTCATTGAAAACCACAAAATCAACTCTTTCTGGAAGGATATAATGCAGGGGTAGCATTTTACGCATTCTGTAAAAACGCTTTATTTGGACGAGTTTCTAGGTTTCAGTTTCTTATCAGAGCTCATATGTCTGCGCCCACAGTCCTGTTCCCCAGGGGCTTAGACGCGCAACACATGTGCGCCTTGCTTCCCTCCATCCTACGAGGGAGGCGAGGGGTCGGCTTCGCACTGCGGCCACCGGGCAGCAGGACCGCAGGTGCAAAGATGCGCTCTGGTAAGAAACCGAAGTCTGGAAACGCGTCCAAATTGACCATTTTTTTAGAACGCCATAAAATGCTTCTCTTGTCTTAAATCTTCACAAAGAAAGTTGATTTAGTGTGTTTTGATGACGCTTAGCAAGTTTCTAATTGGAACCATGAATCTATTTTCACTGGTTAAAAATTTCAGGAACATACTATACTTAGAGAGAGGCTGAAGCGGTTTTGTATTTGAGAAAACACTTTTAAATCTTCTTCATATGACCTCCAGAATCTCAAATATCAAAATTATTTGGTAATTTTATGAATCGAGGCTGCATAGAGTCATTTTTAAAGCGCTGTGAAAGCACTTCCCTGGAGAGCGACGTCACAAAAGCAGCTTTCGGAATCTTTGCTCACGCATCTTCAGCACCTATCAAAGCTATGCACGCACGTGCTATTTTTAAAAGGGCAAAAAAATGTGTCCCGACTGGTGCCAATGCGAGAGAATATACCTAGAAAACTTGCGATTGGACGCGCGGCCCTTAAGCGACAAACGCTTCGCGGCCGAAAGGTCTTCTTACGATGTCACTATTGGTAGGAGGTTTTTTTTTGTGTTTTCTCACGTTTAGTTATATCTTTGTGGAAAACGAATGGGATATTTAGGTTTGCGGGATAAAACTACGCTAGAATGAACCTCCATCTAGTTTTCTGAAAGAAGTCTGGCACATCTCTGTAATAACCCGACTGAACATTACAAATTAGTCTTTTATACTATGCCGCCCTGGCCATGCAACTCACGTGCACAGACCGCGTAAATGTAGCTTTCATGGCTTTTTTAAAGTCTGTAAAACATACAAAAAAACACTCTCTAGAATGTCCCCCAATACGATACAATTGTATGGTTCCTTTCCCGCTTGCATTGTTCAAGAAAGACTTGTGGACATCCAGCGTTTCATTGGAATGCTGGATGTCAGCGAGTCTACATTAGTGAGTGGTTTCAAACAAACATGATGTTTGCACACCAGTAAGCTCTTATCCAAGGCTCACCAGGAGCACTAAGAGCAGAGGCAAAATGTCGTGACCTGGTAAATTTGGTTGCAGGTATTTATTTTTAGAAGAACTGCAAGCAGCAAAGCTTAACTTTGCTCAAAAGAAGATAATTAAAAATTCAATACTGAACAATGGTGTCCCTTGAGCTGTCAGACCAAACTCCCACTCTTGCCATTCAGGAGTTCCTAACTTGTGCGTAGAGGATCAGCACAACCCAGATTTGTGCTGCAAGCGCACCTGCAATATAAAAGTTGAATAAACATGAGATGAAATATGAGACGTTTAGAATACTCTGTAATGTGAAATTAGAGCACAGATCTTGAAGAGGAGTATGGGAGGGTATGCCCCTCCTCCCCCTCCCCTACTACTCTTCGGCTCCCTCTCATTTAGCGGGAAATTTCCCTGAATTTAGCGGGAAAATGTGCCCACTAAATTTAGCGGGTTAAGTTTTCCACTAAATTT
Source organism: Ixodes scapularis (assembly GCF_016920785.2). Lineage (NCBI taxonomy): Eukaryota > Metazoa > Arthropoda > Arachnida > Ixodida > Ixodidae > Ixodes > Ixodes scapularis. The sequence continues at coordinate 414,496 of NW_024610134.1, read as the reverse complement.
AGCGCGGAAACCCCTCCCAGTTTCAGAATGAATGCAAAAATATATGCAGACTAGACCTTGTCCTCAACACAAATGACCTCAACACAAATGCAGATTTTCTGCTAAAAGTAGCGGGGAAAATGACGTCGCATGACCGTGTCATGTCATCCATAAAAAATTCAGTTTCTCAGCTAGACTTAGCGGAAATATTAACGTCACATGACCGCAACATTAATTCAATTTCCTGCACCGTTTAGTTGGGCGGTTACGCCGACAGCGACGCCGCAAAACGCGGAAACGGGCGCTAAGAGCTGCGCTAAAAAAACTAAATGCATCAGGTGAAATAAAGAGAAAATTAGAAAAGAAAAAGAAAAGAGAATCTAAGATCAGGTTCTCAGATCCTTTCTTTTGTCCGTTCTCAAATGTTTTGATTTCAAGAAATGTTTATATCTTTATTCATACCCAGAGAACCCCTCCCAGTTTCAGCATGAATGCAATAAATCAATGCAGACTAGACCTTGTAAACTATAATGCACATGAAAATGAATGTTCACCATATAGTCATGTATGAGCCGGTGGCTCAGATCTCTAAATACATTTGTATTGAGGAACATTCTTGAATAAAACTTCTAGGCTTCGAATTCGACAGTTTGTATTTCCACAAGGAACACTGTATGGCACTGATTTTTTTTGTGACACATCAGAAACAGCACAGCAGTGTCATCCTTGCCAACCTAACAAGAATTTGTATTTTTTTTTTTTTTGTTTTAGCATGGCATGTGCTATTCTAATGATTATACAGCCTCCTTTAACAAAATTTCCTTTGTAGAGATTTCTATTGGTTCTTATTTAACTCGCACGACAGATTCGGTACGTATTCGGCATCAACAGTTTTATATATTAATGTAATAGGGAAAGACAAGATGTATGGTCTTGAGTACGGCTCAACAAGCACAGATGTTGAGAAAAGTACTGAAGAAAACTCAAATGTCAAAATAAAAATAAGCTGGAATGTGGATACAATTAAGGACATGGTCATAAATACAGTAGCAGATTCAATATGAAGAATACGTGTTAGACGCACACTCAAAGAAACCTGCTGCATCTATATTCATTCAAATTATTTCGCAGAACCCAGCGCTGCAGTCTCGGGTGCGAGTTCGCTGAATGAGTCCACTGAAAATGAGTGCAGACGGAAAAAGCAGTTTGATCTGCGAAAATGAGCACTACATAGGCAAGTGACATGTCATTGTTACTGTTACAGTGCCGAATGTTTCAAACTGCCAGTCGCATCATTCTGCGAGTTCCATCCATATATTACAGGGTTTGGCTCTCTCGAATGCTTGGCGAGAAAAATGATGAACTGGAAATGTCTAGCGTAGTTCTAGAAAAACTACTTCCAGAATCCTAACTCAGCATCGTAAAGAATATAAAAAGTTTCTAGAGAGAAGGTTAGTGCAGGAGTTGAATAAACTAAATACTTAGTTTTGCGAAACCATCTTGCCGTAGTAAACGTATAAAGTTCCCCTAGGTAGAGCTAGTCATTACGGATGATTGTGCCCATTGCATACCATAAAAATTTAATTTGCGACCTACAATATTTACAGTCTCAACCAACTCTGAATAAGTGGAACACTTGGCACTAAAGATTGGTCTCACCATGACTGTCTGCAAACATCCACATAATAATTTCCATAAACCTATGCATTTCAAGAAAATATTTGGAGCGAGCTGTTCAAACTGCCATAACACTTTTTAACACTAATAGAAAGCCTGTAGTGGGCCACAACTTAAGCAGTTTTTCCTTCATTATGAAGGGCAATAACAAATATGTGAACCTTAAAACTAGGCCTGCACTGAATTGCTTTCTTAAGTTGAACGTGCTACGCTCGGTTCAATATATTATCTTTGCAGAGCGGACAATGTGCAAGTTCCCATTTTTTTATATTTCACATCTCCCGGCTGCTGGGTGGGCTAGGTACATAAGATTGATGACACCAACGTAACACAATGATTATTTTAAGAATTTGCTTGGGTATAGCACTAGCGAAGCCATCTGCGGGAAGTTATTTCTGTGACTCCGTCAAACCTACACCCGTGGGCTTTAAGTTCACATGTGAATCATGTCTTCAGACGCCTTTTTGTAATTGGAACTCCATCCAACCCGAGATTTGAATGCTTTTTTGCATTTTAGGCTCAGTAGTGCTTTTGCTGTTTCACTTCAAGAATAGGTAAGAACGCTTATTTCGAGTAGCATACCTAACACTTGGTGGCATGAGGACTCCCTTGTCGTGATGCTAATCGAAAGTCACAGGCAGGGAGATACTGTGATGCTCTTGTTGCTGGGATTACCTCCCCCATGGTCCTGGCCGGACCACAGAAGAAGATCGAGTCCAAGCTTGTGGCCACTAGGATCTCCAGATCTTGAGGCAACCAAGTAGCTGGAAATAAAAACAAATCACAATCAAGTACTTGGCAGAGCTACATTAGAATGGCTAGCATATTCTTTCGTGATCAGCACATAGATCCTTTTGTTTTTATACTTTGTACTTGTACCTATTAAAAAACTGCTCCTTCACAGCCACAGTCATAGGCACACCCCAGGACAAGGCCACACAGGCCTTGAAATGATGGATACCGAATTAAGGCGAATGATCAAATGCATTCATTTAACCCTCTTTCACCCCAACCTGGGAGATTTCTGTCAAATATTCACATTTAACTCTAAAGACTATAAAAAACAAACTACTACTGCAATGCAGAGCTGTATAGTGGGAGAGTTTAGCCAGTGGGTGTGGTGACAAAGGTGCCGGAGAGGAGGAAAGGGAGGAGAGCGCCGAAGGAGGGAGAGAGAAGGCAGCAAAAAGGAGAAGACCGCTATTTTGACGCAACGCTGTTGGCGCGGAGCACTGTTGAGGCTATGTGCCGTCTGCTACTGGCTTATTTCATTTTTGCCTTTATAAAAGTTTGCGTTTAAACATGGAGAAACTTCTTTCTTTAGGTTATTAAGCCACCGAGGAATAACACTATATTATTTTATTGCCAGAGCCTGCCAAATAAAAGCAAAGGGCAGGTGTCTGGATAGAAAGAGTTTAGTTGGCGCACCAAGAGGCTAACCAATAAAAATTGGTACCACCCTGCACAAAATGCCTAAAAAGCGTGCATCTGTACTTGACACTAACAGCGGCACACACTATCTATTTTACTGACTAAAGGGTGCTAGATCACTATTTTCAGCTAACTAGTCAAACTAGATATTCTTGCCAACTTGCTTTTTAGGAAAATTTTTAAATTTAAAAGAACTATTAAGACAACGGCTAAAAAAAAGCAATGGCAAAACCAACAATCGAATTCACCTGCTCTCCAGTAGCACGACATCTATAGAAGGCAGACCTGAAGAATGAGCAAGCAGTCTAAAAAAGAGTATGTCCCATGTATAATTTGTTTTCATGCTGCCAAGCAAGTGCTGGAAAGAGGTTTCACGACATCAACAAAATTTCTTGCAATCAGTTGAGAACAAGTTAGAGCAGTGAACTTGTCCTTGCCCATGGCATAACGTTTTAGTGTTGCCCATGGAAACTCAAATAAATTTGTAAATAAAAACAAAAAAGACTAACCTTCATAAAAAAATCTAACTTTCGCAAAGAAAAGTTATCTTGAACAAAATATGCGGGATACAGTTGTACAGCATCCATTTGTATGCTGAATTAATTTTGAGGCAAATCTGCGACAATGAAAAGAAAGCGCCGGAGTACAATTAAGGGAAAGACAGAAAGGATGCATACCTACAACAAAAAAATTTAGAACGACCACGGGCAGGAACCTCTGGTGAGGCTCTTGGAGTGACTCCCTGCAATGGGCCTGCGCAGACCAGAGAACAAGATCGGTCAGAGCTTGCAGCCATAAGGTGCTTCATACCATGAAGTTCCAGAAGTAGCTGCAATTGGAAGCAAAGTGCATTTCATTTCTCTGCAGAATGGAGAGTTTAATAGCTAGTATGCATTCATAAGGTGATACAGTCACGAATGCAGATTTCTCAATGCAGCACTATATCACCAAATTGTTAACCGTGCCGGGCAACACTAAAAACCGAGAGCATTATTCCAAACTATCTCAGTTTAAAGTTAACCACGGCAGAAGCTGCAAGCCATGTGACCATCTAGTTGGATGCCATGGTACGTCGAGCTTACAATCATGTGTCACACTGTTTTCGCTGCAATGGCTTGTAGTGTCAAAAGTGGTCCAGCTTAAAGAGATGCAAAGTATAGACGTTTGTGAGTGGGGCCCTGACCTAGTCTTGAGCTACATTGCGAGGAAGGATGTTTCAACCGGGATGTTTGCTGCCTGTATCCACACGACCAGCTTGTGCACAGCGATTGCTCGAGCCGAGTACATGTCTTCGACAGTGCCATTATTTGACAAGCAGTTTTATGAATGTTAAACATGACTGACTCACAGAGAGACTGCATCTCAACGACTAATGACTTGGGATACCCAACTGAATACTGATATATTAACTAAATGCAAAACAATTACCTGGCAGGCATTAAATTTTTCAACAGGGTGGGTCGACTCCGCATCAAGTTGAAGGAGTCCATGCGTCAGGCACGTAGCCAGGATTTTGTTTCAGAGGGGGCCCACTCATGACAAAATGCTGTATGAGGAGAAGGGGGGAGAGGAGGACACATGCAAAATGGAAGATTTCGGAGGGGGAGGGGCAAGGGGGGGCCCGGGCCCGGGCCCCATGGGCCTCCCCCTGGCTACGTGCCTGCGATGCGTAATAGGACAATACAAACAAAAATATGCCTTAGAATTCCTTTTGCACCCCCAAAATGATGTGTTTTTGAAGCTAAGGTACACAGTATTCTTGATTCAGAAAGTGCCTCAGCTGTACAAATGCATATGCAGTAAGGGCACTCGCCAAGCCTACTCTCCTCAGCTCTGTGCAGGTTAAGCCAAGTTAGAGTATAGAGGTACACGCTCACTGATAGCATGAGAAAGGCAGGGAGAAGTCTCCGTTGTTCCACCACCAGCCCGTCTGCTACCTTCGATGACGTTTCAGCGCCTCATGAGCCTGGAGCAAGCACATCTGTCCAAAGTGGGGTGAAAAGCACAAGCACGTGCTGGAGGACGCCCAGCCATTCTCTTTTTGTCATCGGCTATTCTACATATTTTAGTATGACATATTTTTAAGTGAGAAAAAGTATTGCAAATATGCAGTCCAACTTTGACCATAATACAGAAGTCTGATAAAGATAACAGTTGCCATTCACCATTTTCCAAATAAGTGCTCCCACCTATCGGAACATCTACACATGTGGTGCGTGAGTGAGTTCAGGACTGAGACGCTAGAAAATGAAGCGCTCACAAGGCTTGTCTGGCCCTTCCAACCATGCGGGTACATTCATCGCAAATCCCAGATTTTTAGACAAAATGATTTAGAATAAGCAAATCTTGTCTACGCCCGAGGTAGAACATTGAATTGTGATTCCCCCATATTGTGCCAACCATCCTTCAACCTGCGGTACCACCTGCTAATGAACTATGTTGTGCTGCGGCACGCGTCCATGCTGCCTGCTTGAGAAGAAAACCACTGCTCGTGTTGAAGACGACATCCCACAATGTACAGGCAACAATGTTTAACGAACTACAACAAAATTGATATCATTCAATAGACACAGATAGGCTTACAAAGTGTCGACACCATGATTGTTGTTGTTGGTTTTACTCCTGCATACAAACATAAGTGACTTCATCTTTCCTCCGATGTACAGTAAAACCCCCTTATCTTCGTGGCCCCAATTTCTTCTCGAATCGGTCACAGAGGACATAATCACAGCCACTGAATTCTGCAAAATCAAAGGCCGCGAAAATTAAAGGTTTGCCAACATTAAAGAGTTTACTGTTCTTCCGTGTGTCACATAATGTTAACATTTCAAGGAGGCTGAAGGTATTGGTTTAAGGAAAAATTGACCTATGAAAAAAAAATGCCCTTCTCCAGGTTAGGCACGCGAGGTTCTTTTGCACTACCTATAAGGCGGCAAGTTTGTTTCGGCAGAGCTTTTGGTAAAACGGAGTCACAAAAGTAGCTATAATTGGCATCAACTATTTTGTGCTGCATCATAAAGCTAGAGTAGATTCCACAGTGCTTCGGCACAGCGCTGTTTGTTGCGAGAGCATATGTGGTTTATTGTTGCATCCCATTTGCATGATCTAGAGAAACTAGCGCTGACACAGTTGGAGCACTCCACAAAAAACAGCCGACTGTGGAAACATTGAGAGATGCACACATGCAAACTGTGCATTTCTTAAAAACGGATTCGAGCAAAGGTAAAAACAATATGTATACTTACGGCGGCCATACTTGCCTTTCCCAAGCATGACCACTTTTCCCTCGGTAGCACCATCCAGTAAGCACCAGCAACACGCCCATGAGACGCCGCCGACTCCTGGATTGAATGACGACCCGCCTGATGTCTTGGAAGGAGATCCGGAACACTGCTTTAGGCCAGATGTTTTATCTGGTGGGGCAGGGACTAAAAGTAAAAATAAACAAATTTATCTGAAGTGCTACATTCCTATAGCATAAACTCTAGAATAGCAGTATTTTTTTTTTTTTGAGGTCAGTGATGCATTTTAATTAAACACAAATGGTTGGTTTATAACTTTATATGAGCAGCCCCTATATAACTTTATATGATGAACCAGCAGCCCCTATTTTCCTTAAGTGTAACGGAGTGTCTAACGTTACGTCCGACGGAACCCGAAATAAAAATTAAAGTTACGCCCATCGTAACTGTCAAGCATTCGAGTTGCGTCCGACGTAACCCAAAATAAAAATTAAAGTTACCGTATTTACTCGAAAATAGGTCGAACCCTATATTTATTGGATCCACCAAGAACAAAAAAAAAAAAAAAAAAATCAAATATAGGTCGATTTTTTTTTTTTTTTTTTTTTAAGAACGGGAAATTTTGGGCAAAAGAAAGAAAAAAACCTTTATTTACATCACTCTCAGCTAAATCACGGGGCGATGCCAAAAACTTCATCACCGTCAGAACTTCTGGACATGTCATTGTCGTCCCAAGCTTCGTCAGCTGGGTAGACATCCTCGCAAATTCGCAGCAATACTTCACTGACACCGTTGTAAAATGACGACAGGAAACGAAAGAAGGTGCGAAGCGACGGAAGACAAACTACAAAGACGCAAGCAAAGCCGCCGTGTCGCCATGAGCAACACGCGAGCCGAGCCGCCTCAAGCAACTAACAAAAATATTTTTTTTTTTTTTTTTTTTTTTTTGTGCGCGTTTGCGAGGATGGAGGGTAAAGTGCATGGCGCATCGCGTTCCTCTCCTTACCCGTTGCCCAGCAAGGGGAACGCTAGAGGCGCAATGTCGAAATCCGACGCCCGACCGGCCACCGCGGGCGCCGAGCCATTTCGGCAACCAAAAGCTTTTTGAAACAAGAAGCGGCGCGGCTCTACGGCAACGCCGGCTCGGTGACTCGATAGCTTCATGCCTGCGGTAGGGTCGCAAAATTTGGTCGCGAATGTAGGTGTCGAAATTCTTTAGTAACAATTTCCGAGAAGAAGAAAAAAAAAAGAAGAAGAAAAAAAAAAAGAAAGAAAAGGTCGACTTATATTTGAATAAACACGGCAGTCAGCCGCGCGACGAGACACACATTATGAAAGCGATTGGTGCGAGCGACCGAGGCGATGAGCGACGTTTTCTAGAAGCCCAAGAATTGAGCGGCGCAAGCAGCGAGAGTGAGAAATCTTCGGTGCTCGGCGCCGGCACTCGTAGCTTCTCGCCGTCGCTCGTCTCGTTGATCGCTATATTGCTTACATGCCGTTCAGAAAGGCGCTCTAAGTGCTTACCATTGCATTGGGACCAGCCTCGCATCCAACCGTAACCAGTCTTGACTTTTTTTTAAAGCCGCCGAGGTAGAAGTTAACATCGTACATGCATCGTTTTCAAGCATGGCTCCTCGTTCATTGCTCGATTTATATTTTCCGTAAATGACAAACCGCAATGAAGCACAATTATTCTAGTTCAAAATTGTTACGAACACTTGGCACGCATGCTTACACTGTAGCGCACCTAACGTAATTTAAAAGTAGAACGAAAACGGGACCAGATTCGCTTACCGCTTCACGGAGACAGACGTCTTCGGATCCTAGGCCTCACGGCCGAACTGGGAAGTCGCTGCGGTCCGGCGATCGGACGAGTCGAGCCGGCCTGACACAGGTTGACCACGCCTGGTTGAACTATGAGAGGCGCCGTCGAGTTGAGAGCCAGAGACGCAGTAGAAACGGACCGTAAAACATCTGTCCCCCAAAACGCAGAACGAGCCAGCGATGCCAAAACCGCCAAAACCACTACGTCGCCATCTCCGCGACGACCGGAAGCGTGGAAGCCGGGAAGTCAGAAAAGGCGCGACAGCGGAAGCCACTGGGCGGAAGCTTTACGTTTCGGTTTCGCTTTTCTCCGACACCGGGTTTGCGGCTGGTAGCGACGACGCGAGGGGCCACGAAAAGACGCCGAGTTGGCCGAGTACGAGTCACGGCCCACGATACGAGCAACGGGCCGTTTGCCGCTGTCGACCGGCGATGCGGTATCCGCGGCTTGGTGTCACGATCGGTTTGTTGCCGTGCACGCTGACTCAAAGCTCGAAGTTACGCAGTTCCGTTCCGGCACCAGCCGCACCACGTTTTCCGGTGCATCGCACGTGGAGGCCTTTCGACGCATTTAGTGACCGTAAAGATGGTGCCCGCTGTCTTCGGTGATGTAGAAGAAGTTGCGAGACGGAAGAAGCATCGAAACCAAGGCGTTTAGGACTCCAGGCCGGGCCGCCGGTTCACTCTGAACGAGAGGCGACATGTGTGCGCACGCTTTGAGGAAGCCTCCGCGTTTCGCCGCGCCAGAACTCGCCGATCGCGACTGTACCCCGAGTCCGAGAGGCTCTTGCGCAGCCGGGAACGGCACCGAGGTAGGAGCTGCTCGTTCTGCGCTACCATGCAGTGCTCAACAGTGCTCGGGGCTCTCGGTGTCGTTCGTGCTTGCACCGATGTCTTTGTGACCCCTTCGGACACGCAAGTCGTACTTCGCAAAGGTTTGGACGGGGCCGCCCACACCGAGCAGCTCCGCTATATTCTGCTTAGTTATGATCACAATAAAAGCTTGCGTTTGTTCTCGGGAAAAAAATTGCGGGACCGCTCTCCGCGCCGCCGACGAGATTGGCCGCCTCCATGTTCTCAGCTGTTCACTCGCTCCCGCAGCGAGCGCCTTCCGATAATCCTCCCCGTTCCAAAATGCGATCCGGTCTCCGTTTACATGGGCTGAATGAATGCGCACTCGACATCTCGATCCACCTCTGTCTAGCGACTTTAATGCGATGCGCTTTGCGCATTATGCCGTTTACATGACCGCATATGGAATGCGGCAACTAAATTCAATACGACTAAGTCGCATTCATGTAAACGCGGCTTATGTTCTTTTTCGACATGTATGGTGTATGTAACGATACCGGTGGTGAACGATGGACGTTATGTTGGAAGATGGCGGTCGTCTTTCTGCATGTATGATTTGGATATAACGGTGGTGGTGTGGTATAAGCGTTTTTTGTTGGAAAGATGGCGGTCGCCTACGTCATCGGCCGCAAAATCATACCAGCACACCGAATAATATCGGCAAGCAAACTGGCTGCCAGTATAGACAGACCCGGAGCCATAGCGGTGCCGGTATCTCCAGTTATGCAGAAAGCCGAACCAAACTAGCTGCATACATAATAACAAGAAAGTATGATGGTGTCATACCCGAACTGTACAAGCAGCAGGTTTGTTTCTTGTACGTTTTTCCAATAGGGGAGGCGAGCACAGTACAAGTTCGTCATTCATGACGGAGTCCTTTACCGGAGGGATCGAGGCCCCATCAATCAACGTTTTTTGGTCTGCCTTCTTGACTCGAAGAGAGCCGAAGTTTTGTGCGAATTCCACGGAGGAAAGTACGGCGCACACATGGGCATCAGACGCGCCTTCGAAGCTATTCGCACAAAATATTTCTGGCCGAAACTCTTCAGGTACGTGAAGAACTTTGTCACGCATTGCGACCTCTGCCAACATATGAGGATGTCATCTGTGGCACCTCTTGGACTGCTGCAACCGATTGAAGTCCACTCCCCGTTTCACGCGGTAGGGCTAGATATCGTTGTACCATTTAATACATCTCGAGGCTACAAATACATCATCGTCGCCATCGGCTACCTCGCGAAATTTGTTGAGTCCAAGCCTGTGCAGAACATTGAAGCGGTTACGGTACAGAAATTCATCGAGCGTCGAATCATTTTAAAGCGCAGTTGTCCAGCAGTGATTATCACTGATCGCGGCACTCAGATGATGGCAAGCTCAACTTCGGCGTACCTTCAACAGGTGGCATCTGGCGCTCGCCTACGACAGCGTACCATCCTGCTGCGAACGGCCTCTACGAGCGGGCGAACAAGACGCTCAAGCAGATGATCAGTTTGACAACAGCCGGAGGCGACAAGTGGGCTGACGTCTTTCCCTCCGTTGTGTTCTGCTATAATACCGGATTCCAGGACACCGTTCGTCAGTCAACTTTTCTCCTAGTCTACGGCCGTGACCCTGTGCTCCCCCTTGATGTCCTTTATGGACGCCAGGAGCTCGCTGAACTACGTGATGCATCGGACGATTCAGTCGTTGTCCACGAGAGACAGAACCAAGCTCAGAAACTGGCCGCTAAGCACATCAAGCTCGCTCAACAAAAACAAAAGAGCTACTTCGACAGGGGACGCAAGGACATCACCTTCGAGAACAGCCAGCTCGTGTTGCTAAAGACACCACCCGTGGGGCTCAAGGCAACACGAAGGTTCATTGGCTCCCACCGAATTGTGAGCCGGCTGTCTCCTGTGAACTACGAGATTGAACTCATGGACGGTAATGGCCGCGATGTAGTGCACGTGGAGGAACTGAAGCCGTATTTTACACCAATCGCTGAACTTGCACAGCCACTACCCGATGACTGAACTTTTGGAATTTATAGTGCGTGCACATGTTCTAGCGTGCCTTCTCATTTAGCATTTTGTATGTACATATTCATTCACTCTCGTGTATATCTCATAGCGCGGTATTTGTTTAATGTTGTTTTGTTTTTGTCTCATGAAAGCGCACTGTCGGGTCGACAGTTTCTAGAACCCCGGCATGTGACGAGCCGCAAAAGACGACTCGCGCGGCTCGTGCGAGCTCCGGTGCCGCGCGTGCGAGCGCGAGAGAAGTAGATCAAAAGAAAAAAGCAGTTCTGCATGAAATCTCGGAGGTTGACGTGTCTTTCCTGAGCTCGGAGCCCTTTTCTCTTCTTCCTTCTTCTTCTTCTCCCACAAAACACGTTTTGTGGCCACCTTCTATTCACGAAAAGGTGGCCACAAAACGTGTTTTTGCGAAACGCAGGGTGAATAAGGAAGTCAGTATTCTACCTGCCGTTCTGACATTATTTCAAACAGATAATTGCAGACGACTGTCGGTAAGATTGCGGGAAACTTATTCTCCGGGCTGCCAGGAGATAGGCACTCCCTAATTCTAGAGGTTATCCGGAAGAGTACCCGTAGTAGCACGGACAATGATCACGAGGAAGGTTGCAGCGCACTTCCGTTGAAAATACAAGACTTGAAATATGTAATCCCAGGTATATGCCGACACGGGCACTGCAGAAACACTTAAACACAAAAACTTCGAAGAACGTGATCCGTGAAGATTCAACACGATGTAGCACACGCTGTCATTTGCCGGACCGAACACTAAACGATTCACAAGAATGTCTTGAGCCTTTTTGGAGGAAATCGATACGGGTATGAGTTTTCGAACGAGATACCATTTACGACAGAAGCGAAATCCACAGCGGGCCTGCACCCCGCAGGCCGCATCACGCGCGAAACTAGGTCCGGTCCGCGCAGGCATTCCGGGTTTGTCAACGGCTAATGCGTCATCCGTCAAACCACGTGATCACGCCTCTGCCGGTACCGGCGGACAGGGAGCGGATTCAAGCGATAAAAAGTATACAATTCATTGGTACGGCGAGTACGCACCGTCTACCACGCCTTCAGCTTAGGGAGAGAGTGAAATAGAGAGAAGGAGTAGAAAGGAAGCAGGCCAGAACGGGGGTGCGCTTGCAAAGGCTAATCTTCAGGGGGCATCTCAATAATGAACGATTGTCGCTTGTACCCAAGGTTGAGAGTGCAGTGGATGTTATGCGTGGCCTTGGGCTTTAGGCAGGTCTCGTGCTCTGCCTTATCACCAGCTCCGAGAGTGTAGTCACGTGACCCTAACCGGAAACACGATTGGCCCAAAAACACGCAAAGCCTCTACCCTGCTGTCAATACCAATTGAACAGGGTAGCTCTTTGAAGGCCAGCTTTTGAACTTCTAAAGAGGCTGTAAAGCCTAGGTTGCCTTCATATGCGCTTCGCATAGAGTGATGCCAACTGCCTGTTTTCTTTTCCCACACCCTCTTCCACCGCCATTTTGTTCCTCTCATCGTTTCCCCGTGGGCCGGAAAGTTGCCTTTGTGTCCATCGGTCCTACCATCCGAAGGGGAAAATGCTAATCCTCCCTCCGCGGGTTCCGCAGAGCTGCTCCGAACTTGTGAGAGAAGGTGCTTGTTTCCGGGAGCGTTATAAGCAGCACGGATTACCGCCGAGAAACAAAATGGCTGCTGGTTTGTCGGCGGGTGGTTTTACAAAGGGTGGCATCACCCTAGCAAAGCGCACATGAAGGCGCCCTAGTCCAGCCCAAAAGTGATTCTAAACGCTTTTTAAATAAATTTAAAATTATTTGCACATTGTTATCTTCGCGTTTTTAAACTTTCCAATTTTTTTACACAAAGAGTTACTCATAAAAGAAGACACCACGGACAGCACGTCGTCCGGCTTTCAACACACGACGAATCGCCGACGCTCGCAGACAGAAGGTTGCGATGCTGCGCGAACGGTTTCAGGAAGATGCTGCGTAGGGGTACGCCGGGCGTAATGACTTCGCGACCGTTCGAAGGGCAAAGGATTCGCGACGACAATGTAGCGTCTTGCAACTTCTGTAAGCTAATGGGCCTCAAGAGTCCAACGCTCAGATTTCCGCAGAGCGAGCGCGGCCGGCCAGATCGAGGCGCAGTATGCTCTCGCGTCGCGATTGCTTCGTTGTTGCTCAGCCTACACTGATAACATGTGCACTGGTAGTCGAAGCAGCCCTCTCGAGACTTCATTCGTCCAATAGACACTTTATAGCGCGATAGACTCGTAAAACCGAGAGCAGAAGTCACTTCAGTTGCGGTGTAAGCGGCGGCATTATGTTTGTTGACACCTGCGTCGAGAATGACGAAATAGGCACAGAAACATTGAATATAAAAAATAGAGCACGCAGAAAGAAAGACAAACGTGGCAGGGGCACGGACGACGGAGAGGACGCTGACGCTACGTAATGCATATACATACAAAATATATTGGAAACAACAAGCGTAATTAAATCTAAAGGATGGAATTAAGCTGTCAATGCTGAGGTAAGGCAGTGCCAAGGAAGAGCAGCAGGCGAAAAAACTGCAATAGTCCTGTAGGCTGCTAAGGAGGTATTCGTGACCGGGGTTATAATTTAAAGCAGCGGCGACATACGCCCCATGAAGTTGGCTAAGTAAAATTCTCGCTTGAGCGAGCACATGAATGACTCTTTTCCACTTCCTTACCTCCGCAATGCAAAAAAGAAAGTCGCGGTTCTACAGCCTAGCCGACATAAATATCGATAAGCCATAGGCCATGGCGGTACAATATTGAACAGCCTATACCAAGATATCACCAATATTGAAAAACTCTTGGCTTTGACAGTTTAATATTAACCAGCTTAAGCCAGCGTATATTCAATATCGGAAAGCCATTGGCACTGACAGTCCAATATTGTACAGGTTATGCGGCGTTTATCCAATATTGGAAAGCTATTGGGTTTGACAGTCCAATATTGGACAGCTTATGTCGGCGTATAGCCAATATCAGAAAGCCAGTGGCTCCGACAGTCCAATATTGGACAACTTATGCCGGCGTATATCCAATATTGGAAAGCTACTGGCTTTGACAGTCCAATGTTGACCAGCCTATGCCAACGTATCACCAATATTGTAGAACTATTGCCTTTGATAGTCCATTATTGTCCAATGAGATTCCAATATTGGGAAACATATGGTCACTTGGGCCATTGTTGGGCCATTCTTTGCCACACCAAATCCAATGTTGGCCCAATACTGTGTGCTGCCTGGGGAGCTTCCTTCTCTTTCCGCCAGCCTTTCGTGTACTAAAGTGCAAAGAGTTTACTGCACTGGACGGGTGCTGTGTGCTCCAGTCGAATAGGACATTAGTAAGAAGTTTCACGAGGCTTAAAATCCGTTTTTTGAGCCTTACACTGGAAAAGAGAGGATGTAGGTGCGCACGCCCTGGCGAGCGAGATTATTTCCAACTGCTCACAGGACACCGCCGCACCTCGCCGCGCGAGACCGCCCCAACCACGGCCGAACCCTGAGGCTGAGAGTCTCTAGCACAAGCGCGGAGGTAGGTACCGTTCGCTCGGCGGAACCAGTTCCTATATAGACTCCCTACGGGAGCCAGAGTTGTGTGTTCATCCCCGTAGCGCCGGCATTCCTACACGGCATGTTGATCCTGCTCCTAACGTGACTGAATTCTGCAAATATCGGCGCCACACGTTTGAGGCGCGCTCAAAAGCAGAGGAACGTACGCTGGGACGCGGGCAACGTTTACTTTCTTGCACGGCATTTGTGTCTGCTCCTCACGTGATCGGATCTCGGCGAATAGCGACGCGGCGGCACGTGGAAAACAGACGTGCAACTCTGGCTCCCGTAAGGAGCCTATAGACCTTTTCCACAAGGGCGCCGCCATCTTGAATTGTCGTCACTTCCAGTATGGGCGACGAAAAAAAAGTAAAACGTTTCAACCTGTAACTAGTACAAAAATAGAGGCGAGCCAAAACGAGAATGTGTGACGGTTAGGCTTATATCCTAAATGTCTTTAATTGGCGTGGCAACGGAAAAGTTACGTTTTCGCCCATACTGGAAGTGACGTCAATTCAAGATGGCGGCGCCCTTGTGGAAAAGGTCTACACAGGAACTCTAAGGGCTCGGAGCTTTCAGCACCACCTGTGCTTGCTATGGAGACTTTGAAAGCTACCTCCAACATTGAAGTCGTGAATCACAGGGCCTACACGGGGGCCGCCCCTACCGAGCAGCTCAGCTGTATTCCGCTCACTTATGGCAATAAAAGCTTGTGTTGGTTCTCAGAAGATAAATGCGGGCAACACCCAGGACCACGTCCTATGATGCTTCCTGCCGATAAGAATGACCGCCCCCTAATTGTCAGCAGTTCACCCGCTCCTGCAATGAGCGCTTTCCTACTATTCTCTGTATGAATGCATATTCAGTCTTAATCCACCACTGTCTAGGGCAGGGGGCTCACCTTTATTCGAGTGTGGGAGCCAGATAGTGAACCCCCAAAGGAAGAGGGCCAACGAAGGCGGGGGGGGGGGGGGCATTTTGCTTTTTGGGGTAAACAAAAAAACAAACAAGCAGCACTGATGTTTCACGGTGCAAAGCAGCTTACTGTCCCAGTGACCCTTTAGAGATTTTTTAGACAGAGAACCTTATGCTTTCTGCTTTTTGTAAGCTCATCGTTTTGCCCTCTTTGGTTTTTGTTTGCATACACGACTACTTTGGGCCCACACCTTGTCATAAAAAGAGTTAAAACACCAACCTACCAGAGTACTGGCAGTTTTCAATAGAACGAGAACTCACTAGGCACAACAGGCATAGAAAAAATATTTCAAGCAGCCGTTTCTGCTTTTGGACAATTTCTGTAGCAGCATTATAAGAAAAATTTGTGTATTTTATAGGTACTGTTTGAGAGCTAGAAGCCCGGGCTCATGGCTTTTTCTTTGGCCGTCGCTCCTGCTGTGCAACCGTTGACGCAGCCGAGGTGCCTCCATGAGCAAAAAGCTTGCACTCGTATGCCCAGTAAATGTATTGCCATTCTGCTGGACTTACATAAGCCTGAGAAGCAAGTATTTAAACAAAATAATACACGGTCAAAAAAAGAAAGAAATACATAACAGTGAAAAATCCGTATACAGAGCAGACCTCCTTTTTAAGCGGAAATGAATTGACATGATATAAGAAAAAGAAATTCTTTATAGCGCATGCGGCGCTCGAGGGCTGGATCCCAGAAAGTCGTCTCTGAGCCCCTGACGCCCTATGCTACATCGCGGTACCAAGCGGAACCAAGGGACCAAATGTTTTCTGCTGCGTAGGTCACTGACAAATCGCAGCAGATGGATTGTTTTGGTTCCTCGGTCACACTTGGTCACGTTGTGTGGCCTAGGGCCCCTGGTCTAGAGACTTGAGTGGAATGCAGAGCCCGAACGGTGTATGCTATTTACATGAACGCCTTAAATGCGATAATCGGAGTCGACGCATTCACTGCTATAATGGGGTGCTCCTTATGTCCTTATACACATAGTTAGTTGTACAGTCAATTACAAATGTTTCTGGACCACGGGAGCGTTAACCGATATTTTTTGCTGCGCCCTCTGCTGTCGAGACCGGCTCTTGGCGGATGTGCATCCTTCTATAGTCGGAGGGATGGAGATTTTTCAGCTTCCGGCAGCCGCGTTGCGATTCTCAATAACTTGCCGTGTGGTGCTGCTTCGGAAGCATTCGTGCCTAGCTGCGCCAAAGATTTGCACGAAGTAGCGCTGGCCTGGCAGGCAGCGCCTCTTAATCAGCGGGACAGGAGGATTAGCCGATCTTGGAAGATTACACGGCGGCACGCGCCGCTTTTGCGGTAACACACTTCACTAACCTCCGACCTGAAGACTGATTTCTTTATTCACACTAAAAAAAACACATAAGCATTACAGTGAACGGTAAAATTACCGTTCACTGTAATTATTTGTTCCAGGCATCGCAGCGTACTCGTCGAACGATGCCACCAACTCAGGTCAAGCACGGAGTCTCCCACTTTTTTCTTATGCTGCATTTACACTGGCATTCAAATCGCAAGTGCAAAGGGGGTTCCCTTGTTTTTGTCATCAGATCTACATGAACTGCCTCGCAAATGCGGTTGAACCACCAATGTGAATGAAGCATTATTGCCACCCTTAGGGCTTCGGCCGTGCTACCGGCCTTTTGTGCTCAAGAATGCCTTTCAACAACCGGCAAACCACTTCGTGTTTATTCAGCATAATACCCACTTCTTGCTATTTTTCAAAATTCAAAGTAAACAATTATCGCACATCAGAAAGCTTGAATGGCTTGGCTCCTGGTATCTTACAATATTCAGCAATATTCTCGGCGCGACACGCCCTTAATGTGTATGGCTTTTCTATTTTCGAGTGCACCTCACGGTAACACTGTCGCAAGGGTCAAAAGTGTTGTGTGATAATCAGTCATATTTTTAGCTTGGATCCCGTGCACAGCTTGGCGCGGATACTTTCGAAGCGGCAATACAGGGCACATTATAGAGAATCGCACCGCGGCTGCCGAAAATGAAAGAATCGACACCTATGCAAGTATGGAAGGACGCAGATGCACGAAGCGCCAGTCTCGACACGCCATCAGAGGGCGTAGGAAATGCATATCGGCTACCGCTCCCGTGGTCCAGAAAATTTTGTCCCCGACTGTGCATAAATGAAGTTTTCACTCTTCAACAGATCATGCTTGCATTCGTGACAATGTGATGACGGGATTCGAATATAACGGGATATAAATGGCGAGTTCACCCCGATGTCAAAAACATTATACTGGATTTTTCCATAAAGAAGATGCACAGGGAAGTAGGACCACGGCAGAGGCTAAATACTGAACATCTGACATCTCAAACCAACACCCATGCTGTGACGGACGACATTTGCAAGGGCTCTGAATTCTGACCATCTGGGGCCGCTTGCTAGAAAGTCTTGACTCAAGTCTTGGCTCAAGTCTTGACTCAGGCGCCTGGCGGTCTCGGCTGCGACCGTGACTGAGACCAAGACGGAACCAGCACGGTCTCCGGCGCGGTCTTGGCAAAGTCCGGACTTGAGTCTGGCACCAAGACCGCCAAGAACGGAGTGAGCAGTACCTAGAAAGGGAATCTAGGGAAAACTGAAGAAATACTGAAGAAAACAAAGGGTGCGTTCCAAATCTACTCGAATGGATCCGAGTTACCCTGGCAGTTCTTGTCACGTGACAACAAAAATCGAGTAATGCCGGACGCGGGTACGTTTTCGATCGCAAAGCTACAAAACCTTCACCCTAGAGTGAGACCGAGTATATTTTGGAACACGGCCGAAGATTCCGGACGAGGAAGTGACGAGTTGTGCCCTCCTGTACAATAAAAAAGCGACGGCGACGCGAGGCGGCAAGCGAGAGATTGTCTGCTTCTGCTACGCTACGATCGGTTAGGGCAAAGAGAAACGACGATAGTCGCAAAACTGCGGCACATGTCTTGTACATACCGTGGTTTCGTGCAAAATGGAAGAAAGGAAAAAAAAAGTCAGCGATGCTCGGTTTTGGGTAGAGTTTAGTGCGCACCAACGCTGTCATATTGCTTCGTATCGCGATCGTCTGTCACCACCGTCGTCGACGTCCCGTGCGTACGCCGAATTAAGTTGTCTACAGAAATGCCTGCGTGTCCTTAGACGCCCAATTTTTAAAGAAAAAAATTGCACTGGACGTATTTTCTCGGAAGCATTTGCAATAAAAGTTAATAATTATGTTTCGATCATTAAGTTAGCAGACGACCGTCGGCGTTTGCTGCACACAGGCATGAATGTCGCCGGTCCATCACGGATGCCTCCCAAGGTAAAGAAATCAAATTGGTCCGAAGATGATAAGTTTCAATTGGTTTACGAAATTGAGAAACGCAAACGTGTAATTAAGAACAAATTTAACAACAATATTACAAAAGCTGCTAAAAGAAAAGCATGGCAGGAGATCGCATCCGTGATGAATTCGCGGCATCCATCGACGCTGCGCACTGTACCGCAGCTCAAAAAGCAGTGGCCAAACTTGAAATCTCGTAGCCGCGCTGAACTGACCCTCTCGAAGAAGGCACAGTCCACGACCGGTGAGTTTACTATACATATGTTTTTATTGCACATAAAAATGAAGGGCACATTGTGTCTAAGAAATTTTTGTTTCACTTTCTCATTTTCTTGGCTAAATTATAGAAGCAATTAAGATATCAATTTATTAATTCAATCAAATCGAAACAATGAATGTGCTTGCTGCAATTAGACAAAATTTAATGCCCAATCAAAGTATAAAGAGAACCTTGTCTTCCACAGGCGCAAAGCGCAACAACTACCAACTGAGGCCGCTGGCTGAAGCTGTGCTGGCGGTCATCGGTACCACTAGCCCCAACCTTTTGGGTATTGAAGGAGGCATCGACACCGACCAGTGAGCTGTCATGTTACTGCTATTTGTGCGAGGTCTAGCCTGTTGAGATTCACACGATTGGGGTTTCTACTAGCAAAGCTAATATTGTATTCATAATCATATCTGGGGTTCGCAAGTACTAAATACTGGGCCATTCAAAGAAACGTTCAGGTGTGTTCTCTCCAGAGCAAGAAAGAACCGTGCAGATCCAAGAACTTAAAACTTTGAGCCATGTTACTTGAAGTTAAAGTCGGGCTAGGCATGTCAATGAAAGGCCACTGTACTCATGAATGATGATAATAATAAGAATATAAATGATAATAATAATAGTAATTATTGGATCAGGAGAGCCACAGCTCTGCAGAAAGGCAACAACCCGTACAAGATACGCCCGCAATGCCACACCTAGCGATGGTGATTATGGGATGATGTAAGATCGCGACCAAATCTTGTGAGATGAAAGATTAAAATGGTGGTGATTATGAGCCGACATGTACAAGGGGAGGACGACACAGTTTTCTGAGCATCGCAAGCGCCGTTGGCCGAGTCTTGAAGGTTTGTGAAAGAAAACTGATAGCAGACTTAGGCTGGTACACTGCTGAAATGGTAGATGGTATATCTTAAAAAGGTGTGCAATGCGAACAAGGCAAAGGTGATTGTGTTTCTACTACACCACCATTACAAAATACGTTATACTCTCACGATTTCAATCTACTCCAGGAAGCCATGAATTTTGTTTGATTTATCATAAATTTATCTAAATAATGATGCAAGATAAAAATATAATTCGCCTTATGAATGGCTTCACATACATAATACACAGAAGATATTTCATGCTTTCCTTTACATAGGCCTACTGATCATAACCAGGTATGCTACAGACAAAACACTCGTGAAATGTAAGTTTATTTATCCCTCAAAAATGTTCATTGTTGTGGGCCCGGCAAACAGCACATGATGACTCAAAACAAAATTCAATTTGTACATCGGATCAAGAAGTTGTCTAGTGTGAACTATTAAACGGGGACACATGAACAATGAAAACGGGCACTGCGCCACAGTTTTTATAGCAACTTGTGCGGAAGTTGTCATTTGCCCATGCTATGCCCATGCCACTTTAATTCAATGCCGTTGTCCTGTAATTCATATTTTTTTTCTTGCAGCCCTTTTTTTTAGTGCACTTCTTACCGAACACCAGCGCATTGCAGAGGGAACACCCATGGACCTGTTGCTTCTCCGCAATGCACCGGTGCTCAGTGTATGCCATGCTGCCACATCACAGTGTCTGTCCAAGTTGCTGTGAAAATTTCCGCATGAGCCCCGTTGACTGCGCTTATCACCGAGCGCCGGTGCATTGTGGCGAAGCAACAGCTCCATGGGTGTTCCCTCTGGAGTGCACCGGTGCTCGGAAAGAAGCACACTAAACAAAAGGGCTCCAAGAACAAAATTATGATTTACAGGAAAACGGCATTCGGTTTAAGTGGCATATGGATACACTAAAAACATAGCGGGACAACCAAACTTAGAAAATTTGTTTGAATTAACCAGAAGTATAATATCCGAGTTTGAATTATCTCAACACTACCGTATACAGGCTAGACGTTTATGAAGTCAGGCCAAACTATGACAAGCAGCAAAACAAATACATTGTTTTATGTTGAAAACTCTACAGCTACGTAGACCCAAGGGTCATGAACATAAAGCTTGGACCTCATTTTCTTCAGGTCCGTTGTATTGAGATGGCAAGTCAAATGAATGAAGGCACAAAGCTGAGACACTCTGTTACATAAACATATTTGTGCGACATTAGTGCTCTCAAATCTCGCTCATTTTGTAGGTAGCATTCACTGACACAGCTGAGTTCGCTGCGGCTGAGCACATGCTGACGTCAAGCTTTTGCAACACTTCCAACATGCACACTGCATACCATACGAAATATCTTTTCTGGAATAAACCCACCCTGAAAGGGTGAACAGTATTGATAAATAAAAGAAATCAGAAGTAATCCTGAGCACTCAGTTCAAACATGGTGTACAGTGAGTACAATTTATTAAGCACCGACCAGTAGACACTACCACTAAATTTGGAATCACCCTGAGCACATCTGCTACTCAACATTGGAGTCTTTTTGACATAAAACAGAATTGTAGGGACAAGCAACCAGAAATATGTAGCCGGCATCAACACTGCACTCTGGATCTGTATGAAGCCAGCTGCCTTCACAACTAATAGCCTCAACAGCCAAGATCGGGCTTGACCTGCACACTGTAGACTCGCTCTACTAAAGCCCACATACTTTCACAACTAATAGCAGCAATGTCGGAGAGCTGAGGAGTCGAGCTGGTTCCACATGCACACAAAAAGCATGAATGAAATACAAATAAGGGTGTTCTCAAATTATGTACAAAAGTGACAAGACTGCCATTCTTGCGTATTTTCCTTAGGGCCAGCACAGCGCCAGTCAGCGTGCAGCCAACCACTAACGAGGTGGGAGGAAGGGGCCTCATCTATGAGGTCGACGTGGACCCCGGCGTCACCTTGCTCGAGGTGCCGCAATTCGATGACACCCAAGACTACGAGCCTCCGGACTGGCCGCTGGACGAGGATGAGGCACCCGTGGAGCCTGGTGCAGAAGCTGCGCTGCTACGTCGGGAGGGGCCTCCTCCTGTGGCAGGGGGACCGCCTGAGGCAGCAGCTGCTGCTGAAGGGCGCCCGGCACCACTGGACCAGCGGGGACCACCTCGTCCACAACCGGTCTGGAGGCCCAGCACACCACCCGCAGGCTCGGCAGCCAGCACACGGGCTGCAGACAAACAGTTTTATAGAGACATCCTGGAGCAACAACACGAGAACATTAAGTTAGAACGGCAGTGCCTCCTTGCCAAACTGACGGCGACGGAAGAGCAGGCAAGGGCATCGGAAGAGCAGACAAGGGCAGCAAGGGCAGCCTGCGAGGCTGCCGAAATGATGAAAAAGGCAGCAAACTTCTATATTGAACAGGGAGAAAAAATGTTCACGTTACTTGGGAAGGCACTACAAGAAGGCCATTAAAGGGGAGGAGGGGCCTTCAGTTTGGCAAAGAGGCATTGCCGTTTTAGCTTTACTTTGTAAATACAATAAACAGTTTTTTTTGGTTAGTTCTCTTCATTGTCTTTTTGGTTCCAAGTATGCAAAAAAATTCCACTGCATTATGTATTTCATTTGGCAACACGCAAAACTGAAGAAATGATGGCATCACAAAAAAAATGCAACGACTTTTACACGCTCAGCTAAGTAAAAGTGAAAGTCATTACTCTAATAAACACGTGTAAGGACCGCACCCGCAAAAAAAAAATGTTTGCCTTGCGCACCATTGCATTTGTAAAGGCCTAAGCAATGTCACCGCCGACGTGGCATGCAGTCAGCATCAAAGCTTTTTTTTTCCTTTGCAATCCTTAGAATCATCCCCTTCTTGCTGCCTTTTGTCGAAGTTGCTGAAGGCACATTCAGCCAAGACACCTAACTATTCATCTCCCTTTTTTATGTTTGAGCAACCTTCATCTATGATCCACTGACGTCAAAGCCGAGTGGGAACGACAACGAAAGAAAGTACAAACTGCAGGTCGAAAATGGAAGCCCAGCGGCGTAAACGCCCATACACACAGTTTCGTTTCAGTGCGTTTGACTGCACTGTATTGAAAAGTAGCCTCAACTCCTTGGGCTGCCTGTGGTTCATATTAAACGAAGCAACTAACTTGCTTATCCAACGGCAAACGAACGGGGGCCCCGCACCATGCTGGTGATTGACTTCCCACCACATGGAAGCTCTTACCAAGGCATAGGATGCCACACATTGCCCGGACATGCACTGATGTGCACCATATTTTCTACAAAACTACCTGGTTTTTGGCATGTGAACTTGAAAACTGTGCCAAACTTACGATGACGACATTCAACCAGCACGTACGGGATATTCGGGCGTTGGTAAAGTGTGCTACAAGGCAGAAAGGTCCAATATGCCACCGACAAAGTTTTGATGCGAAAGGCTATTGCGTCGGAAGAACAAATGTAAATATGCGGTTCAAGGCGTAACTGGAATCCCGCAATTAATTGACCAGCGGCTCTAGACGCCACTCATAGTAAAGTTATGAGTTAGTGAAATACTGGAAAACGACGCAAGGGTCCATATGTCATGGACCGCAAAGGCCGGTGTCTCGGTGGCACCGTTTCAGCGAGCATGCATTTGGGGGCCACTACCGACTGATCATTGCCTGGCCGAGCTCGCGGCGAGGCATGCTTCCCGTACTCGGCGAGGAGGCCCCGAAGGTGCGCTCAAAACATGGAAACTACATCATGAAGGTAAAGGCAAAGGGCATCGCTATCACGAACGGGCAAGGCTGATACAAAGAGTGTGTGAACATAAATGTTAAAAAGTGCCGTCAATGCACCACCATGAAGAGTCCTGCCAACTGTGCAGCCGCAGCCCTTCTCTGCCACTAGGACTTTCTTTTCTTTGACGGTTACTCTGTTGCGGGGCGACTCAATGAAACTATCGCCGCGATACATAGCAAGTGCTACAGCTGAATCAGGCGCATTTTAGCATAGATCTCGCTGCAAATGGCCGTCGCCTCAATCACCAGTATACAGTCGACTACAAACACGATGGTTGTTATCAGATTCTGCTTGTACAGTGGCGTCGAAAAGAAATAGGGGGGCGGCGGGGGGGGGGGGGGAGACTGCCCCCCGACAGGTCAGAAATTTAATGGAAAAGATATGAGGGAGGGGCGCAAACTCGCCTTTCCTCCCCCCCCCCCCCCCCCCCCCGATCTGCTGAATGGTTCTGACGTCTCTGTGCTTGTAATCACCCATTTTTTGTGACAAAAATTTTCACTTCAGTGTCCTATTCGAAAGTTCCTGGCAATAGCCACAGTTTTAATAGATTGTTCACGGTGACTGTTCTGTGTAGAGTCGTGGCACCATCTGGGACACGGATCGCAATCCTAGAAGATTACGCCACACCGCGGAAAAAATGCGAAGCACGCAGTCAACGGCCAACGCCAGCCAGTGAACTTATCATGTCTTCATTACGTAGCCTTTGTATCTTGAGTCAATAAATAGTTCATGTTAACCGGTCATCATCTACTGGCCAAGATCTATCATGTGGTGATGAGGATAAGATTGCACAGAGACTGCCGCACTCTACGGCCCCACATCGGAACGTACAGGTGAGGCACAAGGTTTGTGAACATCGCCCTTTGTTGGGGTACCCTCCTTGCACCCTCGACAGGAAATGGCAACCCTGGGACAGATAGAAGAATTCAACCCTGCGTTTCTGGAGAAGTGGGACGCCTACGAGGGAAGATTAAACTTCCACTTCGAGGCAAACGATATCACCAACCCATCCAGAAAACGTAGTGTTCTTGTTTTTATTTAGCTTTTGCGGAGCTGTCATTTTTGACTTAGTACAGTCACTACTCGCGTCTGCAACTCCCAAAACGAAGACCTTCAGCCAACCGTCGGAGATTGTGCGCCAGAATGCCTTTACCGGCGGAATCAGGTTCCCGAGAGGTCTGTGGCCTTGTTCATTGTGGAACTACGGCGGTTGTCACAGAACTGCGACTTTCCAAATCTCACGGAAACACTATGAGATCGACTCGTGTGTGACCTGGGGGATGAAACTTTTGAAGCTCGACTCTTCGCAAAAAAAAACTCTCGTTCAAGATCGCTCAGGCAGAAGTGCTGGCAGCTGAAGCGGCGGCTCAAAGCACCTACGATGTGAGGGGAGAACCAGCTGTGGCAACCGACGTTGCCATACGTCAGGACTAAGAGAAAGGAAAAAACACGCTTAGGCAACCGACAAGGGAACAGTATACCACGGGAAAACAAAGCCTTGCAATGGGTGCGGAGACGCTCACGCACGGGAGTATTGTCAATTTAAGGATGCCCAGTGTCACTTATGCAGAAAAATCGGCCGCATCGACTGTGTGTGTTGCATGAAACAATGAGCGCAGAGCGGGCCATGGGAACAAGAGGATCCAAAACCACTGAGAACGTTCTGAACTTGGACACACAATCTCATAATGTGTACGATACTTACCAACTGGCCCCGCCACAGGCATCGCAGACACGTAAGCACCGGACGTCGGCAATGATGGAAGTTGACTCGGGGTCAGAGTTATCGATCATCCCAGAACAAACAAATGAGGTCATGAAGAAGATGCTGTACCGAGTGAGCCATTTCAATCGCAAGTCAGATTTTTATTGCAATACGGTGCAGATCAAGGGGGTGTATAAAGTTCATGTCAAGCACGGCAGTTTCGAAGGAGACCTGAAACTGCTAGTAGCACAGGGACAGTGGACAACCCTCCTTGGCATGGACTGGTTTAAACCATTGGGAATCAGGCTGCTAGGGGTAAATAAGGTCACAGGGCTGTCTATTGAAGGTGTGCTTGCAAAGTATGATGGCGTTTTTGGGTAAAAGATTAGGAAGTTTGAGGAACCCCCAGTATCGCTGCATCTTGACTTTACAATAATGCCAATCCGCATGAAACCATGGCAAATGCCCTTCGCGCTCACGCTTAAACTTGACGCTGAACATGATTTCCTTATTGAACAAGGAATTTTGGAGCCGGTCACGCAACCAAAGTGGGAGACCCCGATTGTGACGTCCATTAAGAAAACTGGAGACATCAGAATATGCGGCGCCTACAAGTGCACTTTCAACAAGGCACTGGCTCAACACCCGTACCCGATCCCCATGGTACAGCACCTCCTGGCATCACTCTCGGAGGGGGGGGGGGGGGGAGGCTGTTTGCAAAACTGGATTTGGCAGAAGCTTACCAGCAGCTGGTGGTTGATGAAAAAGCGGCGGAGGCACAAACGATCACAACCCATCGAGGAGCATTTTGAGCAAAGCGGCTATGGTTTGGAGTAAATGTTGCTCTTGGGATCTTTCAGAGCTTCATGGACGACCTCCTGAAGGGGATCACCGGCCGTGTGTCATAATCCGATAATGTTGTAATTGCTGCAAGCACCAAAGAAAAGTTGGCAGGCCACCTCGAGGAAGTCCTGCACCGTCTTCCTGATGCTGGACTCAGGGTAAAAAGTGAAAAGTGCCATTCTGACGTGTCGCAGCTCGAGTTCCTGGGATTTCTTATTGACGAGACGAGTGTGCACCCAACAAAATAAAAGGTGAAGGGGATTTATGAGGCACCAGTACCAACAAGCAAACAGGAGCTACAGGCTTTACTAAGACTCCTAAGCTTCTATCGCATCTTACTACGAAAAAGGCAGCGGTAGCCGAGACACTATGTCAGCTACTTGACAAGGAGGAACAGTGGGAGTGCACGCCTCTTCATGAACAAGTTTTCAACGAACGCAAGCAGCTGCTGTTCTCAGCAAGTGTGCTGCACCATTATGACGAAACAAAGCCCTTTGTGCTCACTTGTGATGCCTCGCCATAAGACATACATTAAAGCTGTAATTGGCCGTCGACCGGAAGATGACAAAGAGGTCCCCGTCGCATTTTACTCCCGCACATTGACATCTACCCAGCCAAACTATGCTCAAACCAACAAAGAAGCCTTTGCAGTGCTGGCAGGCGTAAAGAAGTTCCATGACTACGAGTATTGCCTTCGAGATCATAACACCACAAACCACCTTTGGGACTGTTCACAACTGCAAAGCAAATGCCATACATCTTGTTTTCACGAATGTTGCGTTGGATGATCCTACAGAATGCTTCTAACTACAGTCTGGATCATTGACCTCGGAAGGACATACAACATGCCGATGCATATAGTCGCCTCTCGCTTACCATTCCAGAGTTTGTGGTGCCTCCTCCTCTAGAAGTTTTGTTTCTGGAGAACACATCCAATCCACCGCTCCACGCCAAGGACGTCGCACAAATGACAACAAAGAACACCGTTTGAAGGGTTCTCAACTCGGCTCTGAAGGGTAAGCTGCCAGGAGGCCTTGAGACAAATTTCCAGCCATTCGAGATTCGACAACATGAGCTGCCGGTTCACAAAGGATGTATACTTTGGGGGAACAGGGTCGTAATTCCCCCAGAAGGCAGGAAGGTGTTGCTGGAGGCAATCCATGTCGGACATCCAGGCATCGTCCAAATGAAGGCTCTGGCTCGCAGCTATGTGTGGTGGCCCAAGATGGACAGAAACATAGAAGAGCATGTGATCAAGTGCATGGCATGCCAAGAGTAACGACCTGCACCTCCTCGTGCCTCAGTAGACGGATGGAATGCAACTCCAGCACCGTGGTCTCGGATGACGGGGCTCAGTTCACCTCCGAAGAATTCCGCACATTCTTGAAAGCCGGTCTCATCAGACACATCACGTCAGCACCCTTCCACCCATCAACTAACGGACAAACAGGGCGCATGGTGCACACAACAAAAGATTCGCTACATCGTATTGTAAAAGGGAAGATGAGGGCAGCATCTGGCCAGTTTTCTGCTACAGCAGCATTTAACACCATGCATGATGACAGGCAAGAGCCCAGTGGATATGCTGATGAACAGGAGGTTGAAGACGATATTTGACTGACTGCACCCGGACCTGACTGAGAACATGAGGAAGGGAGCTGATGAGAATTCCAGCGAAGGAGCCCAACCAAAGTCACGAATGTTTCGACCAGAAGACCCAGTATTCATATGCAGCTACAGCAGTGGCCCTTCATGGATACTGGCGACAGTGGTTGAAATGACGGGTCCAGTTTCCTACAAAACCCGCACCCAGGAGGGCATTATCATGCGACGTTCTGTCGACGAAGTGTGTAGGAGTGGTGCATTGAGAGTTGCAACAGACAGCATCAGCCACGGAGAGCGGCAAGCTGCTCGTCCTGAACCACCTGGGCACCCGGAAACAGGCAGCGCAGTGCACACGTCGGTGATGGGCCCAGTGCAAGATTTGGATGTGGCCAGGCAGAAGAGATCACACGGGGCTCGAGCTCTTCGAGAAAGAGTTCACTTAGGGGGAAGGAGTGTTGTGTATTGAGTGGTGGTACTATCTGGAAACAGATGCCAAACCTAGAAGACCATGCCACACCGCGGGAACATTGCAAAGCATGCAGTCAACGGCCTACACCAGCCAGCAAACCTGTCACGTACCATGTAGCCTTTGTATCTTGAGTTAATAAATAGTTAATGTTATCTTGTCGTCATCTACCTGCCAGGATCTAACAGTGACTATACTTGAAGTGTACTGAAAAAAGTTTGTTAGTTACGGCCTCATTATTTCAAGCACAGTATGATTAGACCGTTTAAAAAAAGTTGGCCCCGATATATTCGTAGACAGCATGATTAGTACTTGTACCTAACTAGTTCAAAACCAACCCTTACCTCTAACCCTTACTTTTTTTCAGTTTTCTGTGCACCTGGTTGTATGCGCACTCCGCTGGCGTGTCTACCCAGCGGTAGGGCACGATCAATCACGGCCATCGTAGCCGATCGCCATCCGCGATGACGAGCCCGTTTGAAGTTCCTCCTCCGAAGTTGTCTCTGATACAGCTCTGCGATAGCATGTGGAGGTCACGGGTACTTCCTTGCCACTTGGCGACCACCTCACGATCTGTGAGCATATGCCGACCACCAAGAGGACTACCTACTTGTCCGGCGTTGGTTCCGAGGAGCTCCGCTGCTGGTGACCACCTTAAGTGGAGAAATATGTCTGAGATCCGTTCACGACAGACAATAAAAATGCTAGCGCAGTTTCAATTCAAATATCAGCCACGCCACGCCATAACAATTCCGCCACGCCATAACGATTCCTTGCGAAGGTTCATAAACACTGCTATAACGTATCAAGCTGCTCGCTATCTTCCAAAATGTTTTGGAACATGACGTCCGTCGGGAGTTGACGCTGACATTTTGAGAAACTGTTTGCTTTTTCGACTGTTTTTAAAAACGAAACACATCATTTTACAAAGAAAGGATTGCCTCGGAACTGTACGTCGGCCAACTCCGTAATCCTCGGGTTGAAAATTGTCTGAAAAATAAGACTACAGTGCTACGTCTTGCTTTCCGTTCATTCTTAAATGGATGGCGCTGCATTTGTGTCAGGAACTGAACCGCAAAAATAAGTTATAATTATGCCAAATGTATTTACATTTGCCTTTACGAAATAGCACAACTAAACAGTGGTGTTATTGGACATGGGTGACCAGTCAAGCTCACAGGAAAACAAGCGATTGCGAAACCACCAAACCGAAAACGAAACAGTCGTGGCAGGCTTTCCTGTCGAAGACGTCGATGGCGTATAAGCAGTCTAAACTCGCTTTAACGAAAG
This sequence comes from Ixodes scapularis, assembly GCF_016920785.2. NCBI lineage: Eukaryota > Metazoa > Arthropoda > Arachnida > Ixodida > Ixodidae > Ixodes > Ixodes scapularis. The sequence goes on along the minus strand of NW_024610134.1, from coordinate 384,777 downwards.
CATTCACCCGGTAAAAATTACTTGTAGCCGGTGCGTAGTGGCTAGTGGTAGCCACGTCCGACATTTTGTTTTCTCGTGTGGTTTCATCTTGGGTCTCAGCTCAGACCCAGCGTAAGACGCCGGTTGAGCCGCTTGCTCGAAACGAAATCGGAACCGTCTCAGCCAAGGCAGGACTTGAGTCCGGTACCTACAACGGAGTGAGCGGTGCCTCGAGAGGGAATCTAGGGAAAACGAAGAAAAACGAAGAATCCAGACGTGGACGTGACACGGGATCGTCTGCTTCTGCTACGCCGCGGTCGTTTTGGGCAGCAACAAACGACGACAGTCTGATAACTGCAGCGTGTTTTTCGTGCAAACCGTGGTTACCCGTGGAAAGCGACAGCAAGCCGCGGTTCTGGACGTGTCTGTCACCACCGTCGTCGACGTTGAGTGCGTACGCCGAATAAAGGTGTCCACAGAAATGTCCGTTCGTGCCGATGCATTTTCTAAGAAAAATGAAGAGCACTGTACGTCCCTTCAAAGGTAAAGACGAATGTAATTTGGTGCAAAGATAAAAAGTATCAGTTGGTGTACGAAATGCAGAAACGAAAACGCGTAATTCGAGAGAAATTTCACAAGATTACAAAAGTTGTTAAAAAGAAAGCACGGCATCTGTTCCATAGAGATCATACATACTATCCGTACTGAACTCGCGGTACCAACTGATGCTACGCTCAAAACAAAAAGTAAAAAAAAAAAAAATTGCAGAACGTAACAATTTTAGTTGCAGAGGTGAAGCTTTCCACAAGGGTGAGTTTCTTATACATTTGTCTTTACTGCACATAAAAATGAAGGACACGTTCTATGCGCTCAATCAATTTTGTTCACTTCTTATTTTCCTGGCTGAATTATAGTAGTAGTCAAGAGCTCTGGATTTGAACATTTTAATACAATTAGGAACACCTTTTATGAGCTCATGGAATTTTGTCCACTTCGAATTTTCCTGGCTAAATTATAGAAGCTGTCAAGAGTTCTTGGTTGAAAACGTTTATTACAAACAAATCAAAACAATGAATGCACTTACTGCAATCAGACAAAATCCAATGACCCAAGAAAATGAAAAAAGAGCCGTCTTCCACAGGCACAGGACCAGTGAGCTGTCATGTTACTGCTGTTTCTACAAATATCTAGAATGCAGTATGTCCCATTTGATGCAGACAAGCCTAGCCTTTTGCGGTAGACATGATTGGAGGTTCTACTAACAAAGCTAACATTGATTTCATAACTGAATCTTGGGTATGCAAATACTAAATACTGGGCCCACTCTAGGAAACACTCCAGCAAGTTCTCTCCAAAGCAAGAAGGATCTGTGCACATTCAAGAACACTGAAACTTTGAGTCATGTCATTTCAGTTAAACGTTAAGGTCGGTATTCCAATGAAAGGACACTGCACTTATCGATAGCGGAATTCATCTTTGTACACTGCTCAAATGCTAGAAGGTACATTTTAAAAAGGAGATAGACAATGCAAACAATACAGAGGTTAGTGAAAAGACGGTGAGTGTGCAGGCGAGCTGGTGGTAGCTAATCATGTCGTATTACACCTGAGACTGCGGTGGAAGAAATCAGAAGAACTTTCAGTAGAAGGAACAGACACAGAGAACGTTTGTGTCTGTTCCTTCTGCTGAAAGTTTTTTCCGATTTATTCCACCGCAGTCTCAGGTGTAATACGACATGATACAAAGGTTATTGTATTTCCATTGCATCATCACCACAAAATACACAGCCAAGAAGCTTATGAGGTAAAGCCAAAACATGGCAAGCAGTAACATGAATTTGATGTTTTATGCCGAAAAATCTACATCTCCGTAGGTCGAAAGGCGACGAACACAACACTTTAACCTCATTTCCTTTGGGACCCATTTTCTTTGGGTCCACTGTACTGAGATGTCAAGTCAAACGAATGCACACACAAAGCTGATAGTCTGTTACATGAATATGTATTTGCAGGTGCTTTTACATCTAGCTCATTTTACAGGTAGTATTCACTCGCAGCCATAGCAGAGCTCGCAGCTGCGGAGCACATGTACTGCGGCAAGCTTCCACAACACCTGCAAGATGCACATTGCCCACATGAAGAATGTTTTTTAGAGTACAGGTCTTAGGTGCTCGTTTTCGGAGTGAGCGGCGTTGGTGTTGGCGTAACTGTGTATTACATTTGGACGTTTCCCATAATGACATCACATGTGACGTCACTAGGGTCACGAGTGACGTCACAAAGGTAACTCGTGAAGGTCACAAGGGAGGAGGGAGGGAAGGGGTAGAGGGAGGATGGAGGGGCATACCTGTTGGTAGTGTAATGGACCGTTATCAGATGGCGCCACGAATCCAGCGCTAAGGTCGTGCAGCCGTCAACTTATTGTTTGTACTTTCCCCCCTCTCTTCCGGTTTGATAGGCAAGATGAAAGCTTGACAGCTGTATGTCGTTTCTTCATCCCCAAATTCACTCCATCCGCGTCCCAGAAATGTGGTATAAACAAACAATACCCTCCTCTCCGTACCCTCCTAAGAGCTGCATTCTTATTGGGCATTACAGGGAATTGTAAACGTCTAATTTTTTTGGAACACAATTAATAAGAAGTCATCCTGTGCTTGCACATATTGAGCAGTAAGCTAGTATCATCTGTTAAGCACCGACCGGCATACACTCACTAAATTTGGTATTACCCTAGCATACCTGCTATTTAGCATGGTATTCTTTTAATCACTGGAAAGAAGCACAGGGACAAGCAACCAGAAAATCGGGTGGCCCGCATCAACACTGCACATTTTTTTATAGAGAACAGTGCAAAAACGTCTTTGCCCTACTTGGGCAGCCTGCTCAACAAGAAGGCCCATAAAAAAGAGGGGGGAGGGGGAGGGAGGAATTGTAAACATATTAAATTTTTTTCTGTTTAGTCTTCTTCAATGTCCCCACCTTTAGTTTCTAGCATGCACAAACCTTCATCTTCATTATTTTGTTTGGCAGCATACAAAACTAACTAAAGAAATTATAGCTTCATAGAAAGGTTGCAACAACTTTTAGACACTCAGCCAATTAAAAGCGAACGTCAAAACCACAAAAACGTGTGCCACGGCCGCACCTCAAGAAAAAGGTTTGCCTTCCGCACCACCGCATTTGTACAGGCTTTTTGAGATTTCACCGCCGAGTGGCTTGCAGGCAGCGTCAATGCGTTTAGTATTTGTGTCATGCCGTGAATGCCGTGAAGTTCAACGCCGTTAAGTTCACCGGCACTGCAGTTTTGAGGTTGTTGATATAACTATTCTGGTGCTGGAAAATCATAGCGTCTGCGCAATACACCAAAATAGGAACATGCACAAGCTACAGCACAAGGCGAAATCCTATTTGGATCGCATTCAATTACTGTTGGCTCTGGGTAGAGTCAGTGGCGTACCACAGCTCGGAAATTGTATAGCGAAAACTCGCAATGCAGAACCCAGGGACCCTCGGGCTTGTAGCTCAATCCACACTCCTGCCCATTGCACAAGAGAAAGACGCCATGTTTGTTCAACAGGAAACTAAACTCTGTCTCACCGTCACTTGGCAACGAGCAAGTGCTACGGTCCCCTCCATTCAATCAGTGACAGAGGCAAAGAGTAACCCAAGCAGTTGAAGAAGTGGGAAAGGAGGAACTTGGAAGTTGCTTTCTCTCCCCTGAAACTTAAACTGTAACTTAAAATTTTCACAAAAGCGGCATTCTTCTCTTTTTCGCCCATGTGTTTGACAGCACTGCACGCACCTAGTGAGTTAAGTGTCTCTTCCCAACCTGCTGATTGGTTTGCTTAGACTGTAGCCTTCGCCGTTTCCCAACCCAGTTATGATGACGTGGAGTACAGAAAACCTGCGGCAAACAAACGAAGGAAACCCAAGGGAGTTAAAAAAAAACATATTTAACACATTCTGACTAATATCATAGCAATGTTGCAGAAACAAGGTTAAAAAGAACAATAAGAGTTTTTTTTTTTAAGTTGTGAAGTTATACCCAGCAAATTATTTTGGTTGAACTATATTTAGCTACGAAGCGAAATGGCATGCTTTGGCTCTGTATCTGTGTTTCCGCAGAAAGTTGACCCCTCATTGGCATTAGAAAAATTAATGCGCCTCATTATCGTGTCTGACAGCGTCAGAAACGCAGAGTATATTTTAATATGGTCACGCTTCTAGGTTTGCAATTGTTTCTAACTGGAAAAAGTCGAAAGCTCATTGGCGGAGGCGGGAAATTAAGGTACTCAGAACGTACCGCGCCCTTTAGAACAGAAAACAGCGCGATGTACCCAAAAGCCATAAATCTAGCGAATTGAGGTAATAGGGGCTGTGAGGATCATGGACATAGAGAAGTCAGGATCGGGTGTTTCAGCCTATTGTTTGTGGGGTTACAACAACAAACAGAACTCTGGACTCAACTTATTGTGATGCTCGATACAACTGTACTCAGCAGTTCTTTTGCCAGGCCCCATGATACTGCTGCTGTTTGCCATTCGGTGCAGTCTGTCTACAATCAAATTTTATCTACAACCTGGCATGGTGGCTATCTTAGGATACACTGTGCCCATAAACCGGTTTGTTCATAGCCTGGCTATTCTATGCGCAGTGTGCCCTTTGCGCTTTAGAAAAAGGTAGCTCTGAGACATCTTACAGACACAGCTTTTCTGAAAGCAGCTCTCCATAACACCTACCTTTCGATTACAAACCTTGTTGTTCCGTAAGCCTGGTTGTACGCACACTCCACTGGCGCAGTCGGCGATCGGAAAGGCGCTATCACCCACGCCCTGCACGGGTAGCCGCAATGGTCAGGCCGCCGTACGCGCCCGTCGCGACGTTCTCCCCGTCACTGCTCTGCGACAGCACGTAGGAATCGTGGATGCTTCCGGGTCACATGGCACCACATTCAGGATCCTCGAGCGCGCGTCCACAATCAGCTGCAAGTTGATAGAGTGACCGTAGTGCTTGTTGACGAACAGTTCCTCGTGCACGGCGGCCCTTGGATCCGAACGTGGGTGACGTCGATGACTCCCACGACGCCCGGAAAGCCGCCCATGACGTAAAATTTCTGCTGCAGTTCGGGGAGTTCCGCTGCTGTTGACCACCCGAAGGAGGAAACATGGTTTACACCGTCAGTTGAATACTATAGCAGTTTCCATTGCCGACATAGTCCTCAAAAGAACGAAGCTTGCCGCGAGATATGATCAATACATGTCATTGGCTACCGTTTTGAAGAGTCTGCTCCTTTTCAAAACTCACTCAAGTATCCACCAGCTGTTTCCACTGACAAGTTGTGAAACTCGTTATTTCAAAACTGTCGTCGTAATGAGGAACTCACCGTGATACGAAAGACCGTGCCACACCAAAGACAATAAAAATAGAGTGAGCTTGGGGAAGGACCACTACACAACGTTTTGAGGACGCAATGACGGCGCTGCATGTTGACCAGAAGGGGCTTTTAACTGACGAAAACAAAAGTCTCGATTGCTCCAAAATTACTTCGCAGCTGGCCGCTTAATAAATGTAACATATAGTCGAAGAGGAACGTTAGAAATAAGACTGTTTTCTCACCTCGAAGACTCCGGTGATGCGCATGTTGCTGTCGCGGCGAAGGCGAAACCGAAACCTCGTCAGAAACGTCGAAGGTGTCGAGGGGGCGAAATCGGACCTGGAAAACACGGTCCGACGGTGCCGCGGAGTGCATTCATGCGGCGAAGATTGTTTGGAGCCGGTGTTTTGTGGCCACGTCCGACATTTTGTTTACTCTGAGACCGCCAGTGAGCCTCCTCGGTTACTGTCCCAAGATCTGAGACTAGAGCTGAGTCAGAGACTCGGTTTTGGTCTCAAGTCTAGGCTAAGTTTCGTTTCGAGCAAGTGGCTAACCGCTGAGACTGTCTCAGTTTCGGTCTCCGTTTGGGTCTCAGTTTGGGTCTTAAATCGGCCGCCAGCTAATTTGCTACCTGGCTGTCTCACGGCTTGAGACACAAGTTGAGTCAGAGACTCGGTTTCAGTCTCAAGTCTAGACTTAGTTTCGTTTCGAGCAAGTGGCTCACGTTCGGTCTCGGCTGAGACTGTCTCAAGTTGTGTCTCAACTCTTTCGAGCAAGCGGCCCCAGGTATCTGAAGGAGGCGCCATGAAACCCTGGAGTTTGTTTAGAGGTACCTCAACATACTGTATTCAAGTGTCGTTTTGTGTGTTATAGTTTCCTACAAAACCAAATTGCACTTTGTTCGTAATATACCCTATAACTGTTCACAACAATTAAAGTTGCTATGAAACATTGGCCACGAGAGGTGACTCGGCCAACGCAGCCTGAAACTTCCTCGCATAATTTTCTTCATCGGTCATTTCGGACATTGACAAATTTTCTTGTGAATAATGAGTGTTATGCACATGTGTTCTGTTTTTCGTACAGGTACTTCAGTTAGATAAACCCCAGCAAAGGCAGCAAGACCGTCTCATGGGGTCACACCAAGGATGACTGCATTCCTGCTCGAGTCCCGAGTCTTGTCACCAAACTTCACTCAACATAATAATAGTACATTCCGTTTCCTTAACTTTTTCTTCTGAAATGTGTTATTTTTTTATTGTTGCTTTTTTCTATTGAAAAAAAGGTAGTACAACGTTTAAACACCCAATGTTTTTTTTTCTTTTTGTAAAATGTGTAGTACATCGTTTAAACACCCAAGCGTTCATAAATGGTCACTGTACCAGACAATAGAGTGTCTTATACTCTGTTTCATACTTAGCGTGCAACGCTGTCAAAGGTACTAAAGTGTTGCGCATGAAAAAAAAAGAAAAAGTGTTACTCCGCGCGTTTCGTGGACGAGTGGTAGAAGGCGCTGCTCTGGCGATATTGTTGTCTCGGTGGCCGTAATTCAAACCCATTTTATGCGCAAAGATTTTTTTTTTCTTTTTTAGACATACTTTTTTTGCAAGATTGTGCGCATTGACGAAGTGCATATTTCAGTTCCTCCTTCTTGATTTTTATTTATAAGTCGCCGAGAGGCCAGATTTCTACCATCTGGTCTGCCGCTTTGCAAGTGTTATTTGCCTCCAGCACCGAGTTATATTTTTCTTTCGTGCAGCGTGGAATGAGGAATCGCCCTGATAGCGGCCTTGTCCCAAAATTTATAATAAAACATTAACGACAATAGTTGTGGCCTGTACAGTTTATTTTGAAATAGCTGTCAAGGGTAGGAATCTCCCTCTCGGAGCACTTGCAATGCACCTTCAGGCGAATGGCGTTCTGTGTGAACTCGTCATGCTTGACGGTCCCCGTGCTCGAAACTTTTTTGTTGCGTGGTCTTTGCTTCGGGGACGCCACCTTGCCAGATAGGCACTGCGCCTTGCACTTCGCAACAGTACAGGGCACACTCCAGTGTCGTTACTGGCCGTCTCCAGGACTTCACGACCGAATTCTCCGGGGAATGTGTTCTTATACTCCAGTACACATTGGCGATCATCTGCTTGCACTCTTTCAAGATTTTCGCACAACGAATCTTCGAAAACATCTGAGCAGGAAAGGTACTTGAGCTTGCTGCGTAAGACGCCATCTTCTCAAAACCAGCCAGTGCCACACAACCCGAAAACCCACAGCGGCTGCCACACGGATGAACACGAAAACAATTTAAGGTGGTTTACATTATCTTTTCCGTTTTCTTGAAAAACATTTGTGCTCCGTTGAAATCACAACGCCAATATCAGTTACTAGCCCCGAGAAGGCACATTTTCCAACTTTTTAAGATTTTTCTGCAGGGGACGCACTATCTTGTGGGGCGAACGTAGGCACGGTCAGCAATGCAAACCGGTGCGCTAGCTTTGACTGCGTTGCGCTCTATGTATGAAACAGGGTATAGGATCGCTTCAGACGGGGCAACCTTTCCAGCAATTTTGGGGCTGCTGGCGGGTTGTTCCCTAGTTTTCCCTAGTTCAACACAAATTGCTGAGATTGGGTCCGGCTCGAAGCGGACGAGCAACTCGGAGATGTTTGAAGCGGCAGCAGCCAATCAGGAATGCAATATTTTCACGTGACACCCCTGTGGTCGTGATGATGAGAACTGAGGACTTAGTTCTGGTTTGAAATGGATCATTTTTGAAAATAAACTCTTTCAAAAAGACGAGTTAGTATTCTCAGCCCAATTTAAAGATATAAAAACAGGTTTTTAGGATATAACTGTGTGTCTAAATACTGTAAGAAAAATAAAATTTCATGATGATGATGGCAAGTCGTAGCAATTCGGTTGCTGCATGTGAACGCGGGCGGCCCGTGTTGCTGGTGTTGCGACATGAAGTTGCTGGGCGAAATTGTTCCGTATGAAGCGGGCTTTAAGGAACTGAATTCAAGGGCCGTGGAGCTCTGGGGGCAAGCCCACCTGGAAACATTTTTTTTTTCTTTTTTGCCTTTTTCAGTATTTAAATAGATATATATATATATACATATATACTTTTTTAAAGTTTTAACATATAGATGCATAATTTACACACTAATTCATTTTCAGAAGCGCTTTTATTCACACTCTGTGGCTTTCTAGTGCTGGCAATAGCTTCTCGGTGAGCTAATGCCAGCTCTGCAAAGGGAGAGGGATCTTCCCACGCTTTGCAGGCTGTAAAGCTGTGGCTTGCACAGCTCTAGTGTGTCACACCCACTGATCTCTATGACAAATGCTGGATCGCGTTTGCCCGCTCCGCGAATGCGGTCACTGGCGGCCATCTTTAGGTAGAGTTATATCACCTCTAGCCAATGTAAGCTGCTGCAGCCGCTATCATCCATCCATGGCAGATAGGGTTTTGGCAGGTGGGTTGGCAGGCTGCGGTCAAAATAGCGTGGGTGATATTGCGTGCTTGATTAAAATTATTTGACGAAACATGTTTTTGAAACCCGGCGTGAACAGTAGTCCGGTTTTTGAGGACCTGGTAAAAGTTTCACGAAATCGCAGCACCGAGAGAAAAGCAGCACAGCACGTATCGAAAGTCGCATCGAAAGAAGCATCGAAAGCAGACGACGGTACGGAGTCTGCTTTTGATGCGAGCTGCGCTGCTTTCCCCCGGTGCTGCGCTTTCTTAGAACTTTTGCCGGGTCCTCAAAGATGAGGCTACCGTTCACGCCGGGTTTCAAGAATCTGCTTCGTCTAACAACTTCAATCAAGCACGAAATGTCACCCACGGTACAGTGTACTGGATCTACGGCTATTTTTATGGCAGCCTGCCGCCATTGCGCTGTCCGCCATATTACTATGATGGCTAGAGATGATATAACTCTACCTAAAGATGGCCGCCAGTGACCGCATTCCAGTCCATAGGAGGAGCTGGTCAAACGCGATCCAGCAAATAGACATAGAGATCAGTGGTCACACCTCGCTCACTGGCTCCATCGCGAAGCATAGGTGCTTCATGATTCGCGCCACACCGTAAGCCCAAAAAACGGTTGGCTGACAAACCTGGGACCATTTGTCACTGTACTCAGCTATGGTATGGTGGCATGGACGGGGCATGAAGCAGGGGTACAGCTTGGAAATGCTGATCTTCATGACATTTTAAACGCATTTTTCGTTACTTTTGTGTCGAGTTGTCAGCATTCTAAAGGTGAGAAAGCAAGCAGCAGCGAGAGCAAGAAAAGAAAAATTTAAGACCGCTTTCACCAAGAATCAATTACGAGCACTAGAAAGGCATGGAGTGTAATTACAATGCTCCTAAAGGTGAATTAGCGTATAAATTAAGTACTTGTGCCTCAAAAATACAAAAAACAATGTAAATATAGTTATAAGGATAAAAATATACACCAGGAGGACTTAATCCAAAACTACAGTCTGTAAGTTTGAAATTTGACACCTTAAACCCTTGGCCACCACCCAATTTCATTTCCAGATCGTTCATCGAGGTATATGAATTTTGTTTGCAGCTGTCGGCTGCAAGAGAGATTGCTTTCTTTTGATTTACTTTACTATTCCCACCAAATATGACAAGTGATAAAGAATAGAACCTCATTTGGTTGGCCGAGGCACTGTGCTTGCATCAAGGCAAACTAGCCTGTCTTGCTGTGTTCATATTTTGTTTCATCATCTGTTTAGGATGCTGTTGTCGCTCATCAAAAGAAAAAAAAACGAACTAATTCTGACTTATTCTGGTGTGCAGGTACCCTTGGCAGTAAACTCTGCTGAATGGGGCAAAATATAGATACTTTTTTTAGCAAATATGCATCGTTTTAGCAAAATGAGCTACACTATTTGACTAACGTGAAACAGAACGAGCCTCTCCACTTGGGTCTTTTTTCATCTCTCGCAGACGCTATTTCCTGCTTTTTGTGGTTTGTATCAGACTTTTGTATTCTGTCCGGCCAAAGCATCTGTGTTACACCAAGACTGGGTTCTTTAGGATATCTACAGGTATTCTTCGCAGCAAATGGCTTCCAATCATGAATAAGAGTTCGTTCTCGGCCACCGAGAGCAAGTATTTTCAAGGTGAGCTATTGCCCGCCTATGAGTTTTGTATTTCAATCCTCTTGAATGCCATAACTTATGTGTAGTGGTCTTGCATTAGTATTTTGTTGTCTCTCTTCTGCAAAAACACCCAAGTTTGACTAAGACCAGGTTCTTTCTTATACATGCAGGTCTTGGTGGCAAGCACCAGCCAATCAAGGCCAGAAGTTTGCTCTTTGCCGCGCATGGCAAGTGTTTTCAAGGTGAGTGATTGATGTCTATCTGAGTTGTTTGTTTCATTCCTCACAAACGCTCTATTTCCTGTCTGTATAGTGGCCTTGTTTCAGGCTTTTGTGTCTCTGTCCGGCCAAAGCATCTGTGTTAGACTAATCTTTAGGATATGTGCAGCAATTCTTGGCAGCAAGTGGCTGCCAATCAGGAACACGAGTTTGGTATCGGCCACCAAAAGCAAGTATTTTCAAGGCGAGCTATTGCCCGCCTATATGAGTTTCAGCGTTCATCAAGGAGCGCAAAATCAAAGCCCGGGGGTTGGCCATTGCAAAAATGTTGAATCGAAAGCGCATAGGGAGGAAGCTTTACAAAAGTATCCACCTGCTTCTACAAGACAAACCAAAACTAAGAATGTGGGTTCCATTTGAAAAAAAAAACAAAACGACATTGTCAGCCCGAATTAACTCGGGGGCGGCACTGAGCAAACAAGCCACGGTACGAGTATGCTTGATTCAGGCGTTTGTAGGGGTAGTAGATAACTCGGTGTTTTCTAAAAAAAATATTTTTTTTCCTAAAAGTGTGGTCGTCGAATATTCAGGGATGGGCATTGAGTCGGGATGTTAAGGTAAAAATTTCATCCGCATGCCGGGATTCATGTGCCTTGTCCCCCTAGCGAGCGGGACAAGGCCTTCAAACTTTTGGGTTCACAAAAGGGGTGCGTCAGTATTGACGTCTCATTTCACATCATTCGTCTCAATTTAAAACGCACTATAAATGACATGCCTGAGATTTGTTTGGGTGTACTTCCTTTCAGCAAGTATATGGTTCTGTCTCAAAAAAGTCTAATCTGATGTTGACGCTCCTCAGGTCTCCACCGACGATTCATGAGGACGAGACCCAACCGGGACACTAGAGAGGAACGGCTTCAGCAATGGAGGCTACATATACGACAGCTTCTTGCGGACAAGAAACGAAAATAGATAGATGGTGGGTGTTTCATTTGCTATGCGTTTTGGCGTGCACATTATGTTTGATATGTTTCAAGATTCCTGCAGAGTTCGGTTTCAACTATTGTAAAATACCGAGCATGCGCCCAGGTCGCAGAAGCGCCTACCCTCTGATTCGGAACGATCCGCAAATAAGCAAAGGGCATACCAGACACCCATCCACCTCTTTTGAGCCGTGCTATTGAAAGAGCACATCCAGCGCCAGGTGCTGTGGCGCCTTTGCCACAATAGCGCCAGTCGCAGGGCTGACAGATCCGTGACTGGTGCAAGCCATGGCATGGCCTTTGGGAACCAGGGAATCGAGATTAAAGAAGTAGCGCAGAAATTGGAGGCGACTGGTGAAGGTGAGCAGAGTTAACAGAAAACAAGGATGAAGGGAGTTCTGTCGCATGAGGCATCTGTGTCCCGTGCATGTAATTTTGAGTGTGCTGTAGGTGGCTACCCCAAAAAATTGTTACTTGGACGTAACTAATCGCAAACCTCTCTTGCAGTTTCCATGGCCCACAAGCCAGCCGGCGCCAGTTCGTTCTCGTTCAAAGGTGAGGATTCTAGATTTTCTAGATTGCTCTGAAGCAGCAATACTGAAGCCAGAGAAGCGGTACGGCATGTTTAATCGTCAGAACGACTGGGGACGCTTTCACTGATGCTTGTTTTGCTGCAATACACGTGTGTATTGCAGCAAAACAAGCTGCAGTGAAAGCGTCCCTACTCGTTCTGAGCTCCTTCAATTAAAGGTGCCGTACCGCTTGTCTGTCTGGCCTCAGTGTTGCTGTGGGCGACAAAACGTGTGCCCAGTTTTGTCACAAGAGGCATATTATGTCACGCACATGTAATTTTGAATTTATCCGGCTTAGTGTGGTGTAGGTGGCTGGTCAAAGAAATTGATACTTGGACGCAGCTAATCGCAAATCTTTCTGGCAGTTTCCACAGCCTAAAAGACAGCAGGTCCCAGTTTGCTTTTTTTCAAAGGTGAGAATTCCAGATTCCCGAAGGAGGAATACTGAAGCCATATGACCGGTACAGCATTTTTAATTGACGGAGCTCAGAACGACTGGGAGCTCCTGCATTGAAGCTTATTTTTCTGTAATACAAGCGGGCGACATTGACACGTGCCCAGTTACGTCGCAAGAGGATATCTATGTCCCGCGCATGTAATTTTGAATCTTTCAGACTTAGTGTACTTTACGTGGCTACTCAAAGTAACTGCTACTTGGACGCAACTAACCGCAAATCTCTCTTCCAGTTTCCACGGCCTACAAGCAAGCAAGCACCAGTTCGTTTTTCCTCAAAGGTGAGCATTCCAGATACTCTAGTGAGGTGCGAAGCAGGAATAGTGAAGCCAGACGAGCGGATACGTATATTTAATTTACCGAGCTCAGAATGACCTGTGGCAGTGGCATTGAAGCTTATTTTTCCACAATCAAACGCAGACATAATTTTGAATCTACCCGCTTGGTGAAGGATTGCTACTTGTCGCAAACTAATCACAAATTTTTATTTTGCAGTTTCTATATAACTACAACTGGCAGGTGCTGTTTTCATTAAGGTGAGGATTTCACATTCTGTTTTCAAACATCAAGTTTTTGAATGAGAGTCCTAAACAATAAACTTTCTTTTGCAGTAAATGCCAGATCCTCCAGTTCAGGATAATGTTATATATTGGGTATGGATAAGTCCATTGTTTTGCTTCTTTATTCACAATTTCACAACAGCAACATTTTTTAAATTTATCACTCAGAAATACACACAAGAAGAGACTGCGTTGCAGAGAAATGTTGCACTGAACTTGATATTCCAACTCGTATATAGTTTTATTGGTAGCCGATATAATATATTGGATTCCAATATCTATAATACGCTGAGTATATTGGAATCGTAAACCCTTTTTGGATCCCTATACGACACATGGGGATCCAATAAGGGTTTATACGGTATTGGATTCCAATATTTTCACTGTATTATGGGTATTGGAATCCCATAACAAATCCTTATTGTAATACAATACAATAAATGTAATGTTTTCCAATACACTGTCTATATTGTATTGCAATACAATAAAAAGATATTGTTTACCAATATCCATAATACGCTGTTTATATTGGGGTTTTCCAATAGGGCAGGAGGACCTAAACAGAAACTATAGTCTGTAAGTTTGAAATTTGACACCTTAAACCACTTGGCCACCACCCAATTTTATTTCCAGGTCGTTCATCGAGGTATATGAATTTTGTTTGCAGCTGTCGGCTGCAAGAGAGATTTCCTTATTTTCATTTACTTTACTATTCCCACCAATTATGACAAGTGATAAAGAATAGAACCTCATTTGGTTGGCCGAGGCACTGTGCTTGCATCAAGGCAAACTAGCCTGTCTTGCTGGGTTCATATTTTGGTTCATCACCTGTTTAGGATTCTGTTGTCGCTCAACAAAAGAAGAAAAAAAAACTAATTCTGACTTATTCTGGTGTGCAGGTACCCTTGGCAGTAAACTCTGCTAAATGGGGCAAAATATAGACACTTTTTTTAGCAAATATGCATCGTTTTAGCAAAATGAACTACACTATTTGACTAACGTGAAACAGAACGAGCCTCTCCACTTGGGTCTTTTTTCATCTCTCGCAGACACTATTTCCTGCTTTTTGTGGTTTGTACCAAACTTTTGTATTCTGTCCGGCCAAAGCATCTGTGTTACACTAAGACTCGGTTCTTTAGGATATCTACAGGTATTCTTCGCAGCAAATGGCTTCCAATCAGGAACACGAGTTTGTTCTCGGCCACCGAGAGCAAGTATTTTCAAGGTGAGCTATTGCCCGCCTATATGAGTTTTGTGTTTCATTCCTCTTGAACGCCATAACTTATGTGTAGTGGTCTTGCATTAGTATTTTGTTGTCTCTCTTCTCCAAAAATACTCAAGTTTGACTAAGACCGGGTTCTTTCTTATACATGCAGGTCTTGGTGGCAAGTACCAGCCAATCAAGGCCAGAAGTTTCCTCTTTGCCGCGCATGGCAAGTGTTTTCAATGTGAGTGATTGACGCCTATCTGAGTTGTGCGTTTCATTCCTCACAGACACTCTATGTCCTGTCTTTATAGTGGTCTTGTGTCAGGCTTTTGAGTCTCTGTCTGGTAAAAGCATCTGTGTTAGACTAAGTCTCGGTTCTTTAGGATATCTGCAGGTATTCTTTGCAGCAAAAGGCTGCCAATCAGGAACACGTGTTTTTTCTCGGCCACTAAGTGCAAGTATTTTCAAGGTGTGCTATTGCCCACCTATATCAGTTTTGTGTTTCATTCCTTTTGGATGCAATTTCCTGTGTGTAGTGGTCTTGCACTAGTATTTTGTTGTCTCTCTTCTGCAAAAGCGCCCAAGTTTAATTAAGACCGGGTTCTTCTTATATATGCAGGTCTTGGTGGCAAGAACCAGCCAATCAAGGCCAGAAGTTTGTTTTTTGCCGCGCGTGGCGAATGTTTTCAAGGTGAGTGATTGATGCCTATCTGAGTTGTTTGTTTCATTCCTCACAGACACTCTATTTCCTGTCTGTATAGTGGCCTTGTTTCAGGCTTTTGTGTCTCTGTCCGGCCGAAGCATCTGTGTTAGACTAATCTTTAGGATATGTGCACCAATTCTTGGCAGCAAGTGGCTGCCAATCAGGAATACGAGTTTGTTCTCGGCCACCAAAAGCAAGTATTTTCAAGGCGAGCTATTGCCCGCCTATATGAGTTTCAGCATTCATCAAGGAGCGTAAATCAAAGCCCGGGGGAGGGCTATTGCAAAAATGTTGACTCGGAAGCGCATAGGGAGGAAGCTTTATAAAAGTATCCACCTGCTTCTACAAGACAAACCGAAACTAAGAATGTGGGTTCCATTTGAAAAAAAAAAAACATTGTCAGCCCGAATTAACTTGGGGGCGGCACTGAGTAAACAAGCCACGGTACGAGTGTGCTTGGTTCAGGCGTTTGTAGGGGTGGTAGATGACTCGGTGTTTTCTAAAAAAAATATTTTTTTTTCTAAAAGTGTGGTGGTCGAATATTCAGGGATGGGCATTGAGTCGCGATGTTAAGGTAAAAATTTCATCCACATGCCAGGATTCATGTGCCTTGTCCCCCTAGCGAGGGGGACAAGGCCTTCAAAATTTTGGGTTCACAAAAGGGGTGCGCCAGTATTGACGTCTCAATTTACATCATTCGTCTCAATTTAAAACGCACTGTAAATGACATGTCTGAGATTCGTTTTGGTGTACTTCCTCTCAGCAAGTATACGGTTCTGTCTCAAAAAGGTCTAATCTGATGTTGACCGCTCCTCAGGTCTCCACCGACGATTCATCAGGACGAGACCCAACCGGGACACTAGGGAGGAACGGGTTAAGCAAGGGAGGCTACATATACGACAGCTTCTTGCGGACAAGAAACGAAAATAGATAGATGGTGGGTGTTTCATTTGCTATGCCTTTTGGCGTGCATATTATGTTTGTTATGTTTCAAGATTCCTGCAGAGTTCGGTTTCAACTTTTGTAAAATACCGAGCATGCGCATGCATCCAGGTCGCAGAAGCGCCTACCCTCTGATTCGGAACGATCCGCAAATAAGCAAAGGGCATACCAGACACCCATCCACCTGTTTTGAGCCGTGCTCAAAATATTGAAAGAGCACATCCAGCGCCAGGTGCTGTGGCGTCTTTGCCACAACAGCGCCCGTCGCAGAGCTGACAGATCCGTGACTGGCGCAAGCCATGGCATGGCCTTTGGGAACCAGGGAATAGAGATTAAAGAAGTAGTGCAGAAATTGGAGGCGAGTGGTGAAGGTGAGCAGAGTTAACAGAAAACAAGGACGAAGGGAGTTCCGTCGCATGTGGCATCTGTGTCCCGTGCATGTAATTTTGAGTATGCTGTAGGTGGCTACCCAAAAAAATTGTTACTTGGACGTAACTAATCGCAAACCTCTCTTGCAGTTTCCATGGCCCACAAGCCAGCCGGCGCCAGTTCGTTCTCGTTCAAAGGTGAGGATTCTAGATTTTCTAGATTGCTCCGAAGCAGCAATACTGAAGCCAGACAAGCGGTACGGCATATTTATTTGACAGAACGACTGGGGACGCTTTCACTGAAGCTTGTTTTGCTGCAATACACGTGTGTATTGCAGCAAAACAAGCTCCAGTGAAAGCGTCCCTACTCGTTCTGAGCTCCATCAATTGAAGGTGCCGTACCGCTTGTCTGTCTGGCTTCAGTGTTGCTATAGGCGGCAAAACGTGTGCCCAGTTTTGTCACAAGAGGCATATTATGTCGCGCACATGTAATTTTGAATTTATCCGGCTTAGTGTGCTGTAGGTGGCTGGTCAAAGAAATTGATACTTGGACGCAGCTAATCGCAAATCTTTCTGGCAGTTTCCACAGCCTAAGAGCCAGCAGGTCCCAGTTTGCTTTTCTTCAAGGGTGAGAATTCCAGATTCCCGAAGCAGGAATACTGAAGCCATAGGACCGGTACAGCATTTTTAATTGACGGAGCTCAGAACGACTGGGAGCTCCTGCATTGAAGCTTATTTTTTTGTAATACAAGCGTGCGACTTTGACACGTGCCCTGTTACGTCGCAAGAGGATATCTATGTCCCGCGCATGTAATTTTGAATCTTTCAGACTTAGTGTACTTTACGTGGCTACTCAAAGTAACTGCTACTTGGACGCAACTAACCGCAAGTCTCTCTTCCAGTTTCCACTGCCTGCACGCAAGCAAGCACCAGTTCGTTTTTCCTCAAAGGTGAGCATTCCAGATACTCTAGTTAGGTGCGAAGCAGGAATAGTGAAGCCAGACGAGCCGATACGTATATTTAATTGACCGAGCTCAGAATGACCTGTGGCAGTGGCATTGAAGCTTATTTTTCCACAATCAAACGCAGACATAATTTTGAATCTACCCGCTTGGTGAAGGATTGCTACTTGTCGCGAACTAATCACAAATTTTTATTGTGCAGTTCCTATATAACTACAGCTAGCAGGTGCCGTTTTCATTAAGGTGAGGATTTCACATTCTGTTTTCAAACTTCAGGTTTTTGAATGAGAGTCCTAAACAATTAACTTTCTTTTGCAGTAAATGCCAGATCCTCCAGTTCAGGAATATGTTAAATATATTTGGTATGGATAAGTCCAGTGTTTTGCTTCTTTATTCACAATTTCACAACAGCAACATTTTTTTACAATTTATCACTCAGAAATACACACAAGAAAAGACTGCGTTGCAGAGAAATGTTGCGCTGAACGTGATATTCCAACTCGTATATAGTTTTATTGGTAGCCGGTATAATATATTGGATTCCAATATCCATAATACGCTGAGTATATTGGAATCGTAAACCCTTATTGGATCCCCGTACGACACATGGGGATCCAATAAGGGTTTATACGGTATTGGATTCCAATATTTTCAGCGTATTATGGATATAGGAATACCATAACAAATCCTTATCGTAATACAATACAATAAATGTATTGTTTTCCAATACACTGTCTATATTGTATTGCAATACAATAAAAAGATATTGTTTACCAATATCTATAATACGCTGTTTATATTGGGGTTTTCCAATAGGGTACCGAGATACAAAATCTGCCGAGGCAGTAGAGACGGCCGTCGCTGTTGTCTCAAGGGCTGCCACCGAGGATAGGTGGAAGCAGTCACCCCTCTCAAAATAAGAGGGTGAAAACCCCAAGGCTGCGTGCGTCCAGCCGTTCAAACTACGGAAAAGCTGACGGCGTAACAGCCATTGTTCCCGTAAGTGATGGCGTAACAACCTTGCGCTCTGCTTCAAACAAACCGTTGCTAGGGCCGTTGTTAGCGACAAATATATGTCGTGAGGTTTGAACTTTACATAAAAGAGTAATAATTTTTTTATAAGCATTTTGTCGTTTGAATATCTAGTCATGAATACTTTTCCTATCGTCTCAGTACCATAAAGCGATGACAAAAGCCCGTAAAAAAGGTTCGCAAGCGGTTTTGTCTTGCAAGCAGACGAAACGATGGCTTCGCAGGTTCCGTGGTTCTCTCCAAGTGAGTACGCGACTGGTTGGAATGAAGTTGGTGACGATTGACGAAACTTCTACACTCGGGGTCAACTTTCTGTGGGATTTCGAAAACGAAAAGTGCCCATGCCCGTGCAAGTTGATGGACGCTCGAAATGCGCGAGCTCGCGAACGCCTTCATGTGGAGCTTATCTCCGCAATAATTTCAAATTTGAAAACACTGTGAAAACGAACCACGTACAAGGACAACGTGAGGTGTATCAAGGTTCAAGTGCAGTCCAGCACACGTTTCAAGGATTTCTGACAGCACAGTTGCTTCAGTGCTTGTTTGTGTTATCAAACCAACTCTCCGTGACATGTAGATATTGGCGCAAATGGAAACAAATCGTCAATCGTAAGCCAGGAAAAAAATATTTAACCAGCGAGCATGGGCCAGAAACGAAATAAAGGAAAAACGTGGAAACAGCAGCAGAGAGCGACTATGCGTCGGCGTCGGCTTGACGGGTGGCTAGCGCGAGAGTAAAGAAGTGCCTCGTTTTCGGGAGACTCTTTGTGAGTCGACAAATCTGTGCTCGGTTAATTATTTACAACACTCGGCATCTTGAACATGCGACCTAAAATGTCCGGGAGTGAGCTGGAGCAAGACTGACAAGGCAAGGTCATTCTGGCCTCCTTATCTTGTACACTCGGGGTGTAAGAGTAAACTAAACTCTTCTAGAAGCACGGGGAAACGTTCTTTCTGAGTCATGCACGCACCAGTAAAACTTACCCGATGTTATTATCCAGCTCCTTTGCTATTTGGGGTCTTGGCGCCACAAACAAGAAGTTTCCTTGGTTGCTGAAGGTAAAAGCTGAAGAAAAACAGTATCAGTATGCATGGCAGAAAAAGGGTAACTTGTTCTCACGAAATAAGACAGCTGACCGTGTTATAAAAATTAATTGCCAGGCCGATCTTGATAAGATTGTGTGAACAGTCCGTGGGCTGCGGAAGATATTGTTTTTTTCCCCGTTTTTAATGGCGGACTTTTATCGCGATCCAGCATCTTTTTCTCGTTTCGCTCAAGAATGTCTTGTTTGTAACAAAAGGGCGTTACCATATTTCACTTAAATGATACAAGTCTTGGTAATAAACACGATGACAATGATTTGGTTTTGAACCCCTTAAATTTCACTTTTTATATCTTAGCATTCACCGAAACGTGGTTTACGAGCAGAAATGACGTCTTTTTCCCAGCTTATAACAGTGAGGGAGTATAGCGAAGTGATAAGAGGGGCGTGGGGGGAGGAGGGAGGGGGGTTGCTCTCTATTTTCGGGATAACCTGGATTATGAATTATCCTCTGAGTTACCGTCATCGCCATGATGTCTCTTTATTGTGCCAATAAATGACCACAAGTATAATGCTGCACTGGTATGTAAAAGTTAAGGCAATCATCATATACACAAATTCCACATGCCAAAATATGCATCCACGAATTCATATGAAGAACTGAAATCCATTCGAACAACTTATATACATCACTTAGAATAAAAAAGCATATTATGCGATTTTTTTTTAATTCAACAGTTATTGAAACTATCTAAGTTTTCATTTCCAAAGTTATTGACACATATCTGCATTCCAGATAAAGGCGATAACATTAGGTTGTTCTAAGGGTAGAAAGTAAAAACACTCCTATTAAAACGAGCCGGAATATTACAATTAACTTTGCACAAAAGCTTGGGGTCTATATCATTAGGAATTGCTCTGTGCAAAAATACTATATCACGTGTCAGCCTTCTGGTGGATAGAACTTGAAGCCCTAATTTAGCAAGAAGTACGTAATTATAAAAATGGTTTGTGCCAAAATGTGTTTCCTTAGCTATGCGTATCAGGCGTCTCTGAACAGACTCCATGTGTGCTTCATCATGTGCACTAAGGGAATTGCACACTATCGAACCAAACTCTAATCTAGACCTGATAAGGGAGCAAACCAAGCGGAGCAAGCAAGCATGGCCCTCAAAATGTCCAGTTATGCGAGTTATCATTCCCAGCAATGTAACAGTGGTGCAAACAATCTCGCTGACCGTGGTAGATTAACAAAAGCGAACTAGCAAAATGCACGCGGATATCACGAGTAAGAGACACTCGTGAAATAATCTTAGCGTCAATCGAATACAAATATTACACAGGCTCCCGTTTGCTACTCAACGACAAAACCTTTTTTTTTTCAGCATTAATTATTAAAAGATTTGCCATACACCAATCAACTATACACGACACATCATTCTGAACAAGCACACAGTCATCCCCCGAACGAATTCTCAAAAACAGTTTATGTCGTCAGCAGATAGTAACGCATTTCAATTAGCTATGCAAGTTTCAATGTCATTGATTAAAATCAGAAACAAAAGTGGCCCTGGGGTACTCCAGACGGGGGAAGAAAAAGATAAAAAAGACTGTCTGAAATGCGAACGACGCAACGTCGGTCAGACAGATAGCTTTTGAACCAATTTACGAGCACAGGAAGGAATCCGTTCTGCGATAGCCTATGCAAGGGAAAGGCATGATTAAATTTGTCAAACGCCTTGGAGAGATCAAAATCAATAACGTCATCCTGACCACGACCATGAACGTAGGTTGCCGAATAATCGAGAAAGGTGCATATATTCGTCTCAATTGACCGTCCTTTACGAAAACCATGGCGAAGGGCAGTAATGCGTTAATTGAAATAGGAAGGCACACCTGTGTGCAGTAAATCTCAAATACCTTTGCAAAAGCACATTGCAGAGACACAGGGCGATAATTGTTTGCGGCAGAAGTATTCCAAGCCGTGTGTACTGAAACAACAACCGACTCCCTCCAAACAGATGAAAAAAACAAAAAAAACGTACCCAAGGTAACATTAAATGCATGTTCTAAGACAAGTGCAAACACACTCGAACAACCAATGAAAATAAAATTTGGAATTAAATATATGCCAGTTAATAATTTCGGCTGCATTTTTTTATGGCCTCGGTTATTTCGCGGAGACTGACTTTGTTAATCATGAAGAGGCCCGAGTAATGCTGATCATTCAATAATGCACTATCTGCAGGAACATCCGATGAAAAGCAACCATTAAAGTGACTAGGGAATATGTTGGCAGCGCCTTTATGGTCAGACGGATATCCTGAGTCGCTCTTTATGCTGATACCCTCTCCTCTGCGTCCCGAGTGCTCCTTGGCAAATTTCCAAAGTTTATGTGGATTGTGTAAGAAACTATCTTCCACTGTTTACAGATAAACACGTTCGTCATAAACAAATAACTTTTTCACGAGAGAGGAGTAGATGCTAAACCTAGCGTACCACGTTTTTGCTCTGTTTTTCTAGAGTGTTTTATTAAAGGGCAACTCCGGTCCATACTCCTATTTCGGGATTATGGCTGTTTTTAGTGCAGTCAGCGTCCCTCAATTGCAAGGTGTAATTTTTTTTTTCTCGTTATTGCGCGTAGTTTTAAAGATATCGACGCCTCAATCTTTTGTTTGGGGCGCGCCCAACAAAACCGAAACTAGCCGCTCGAGGCCCCGGCAACGCTGGAAATCAGCCGCTATGTGAACGTGACGTCAGGATCGTTCTCGATCAACGAGTACGCAGGCCTAGCGGCACCTACCTCTGTTGCGCTAGCTGTCTAAAGATAGGAGGTAAGCTGATTTTGTTTTAATGCTGTGTACGCGGTAGTTTTCCAGCATATGTAGCAAGAGTTAGTGCGTATACCCGAAAGCTAGCGACAGGAAAACCGGTGAACTCGTTCGGTGCCCTATTCGGTGGCCGCCGCCTTACGTGCGCTATGCCATACTCGTCGCTTGTATACCCAAAACCTAACGACTGGAAAACCCGTGAACTCGTTCGGTTCCGTACTCGGCGGCCGCCGCCGTGCGTGCGCTATGCCGTACTCGTCCTTGTATACCCAAAAGTTAGCGACTGGTAAACGAAAGAACTCATTCGATGCCGCACTCTGCGGCTGTCAACGTGCGTGCGGTCTTCCGTACTCGTCGTTAGGCCTAAATTGTCATCGGGGCGCCGTGCATGGAACGGCGTTGTTCTACGCCGCGCTGCCAGTGACGTAGAGTACTGGAGGGCGCTTTCGCTTTCGCGCTGCGGGTCAGTCCCAGACACGAAGGTTTAAGGCTCTTCGGCGTGGGCCGCGGCGCCCGAACACGTGTGCTGGGCAGTACACGTCTGTTTTTTTGTTCTTCTTTCCTCAGGCGCGTAAAAGCGAAGTACAAAGTGCACTCGTCGAACCGCTTTCAACCATACTTTCTCCAATTTCCGGTTCGTTGGAAACTTGCGAAAAAGCACCTCCGGGTTGCGCAGCGGGTTGTTTGAGCAGCCCACAGCGCTGCAAGTTGTACTCGGCATCTTTCGAGGAAGAGCTGGGCAGTCTTGGGCGCACCGAGCTGTTCGCTAAAACGAGTTTTAGTCCTCGCAATCAAATAAACAAAAGGCTATACCGAAGCAACACAGGCTACAGATATAAGCAACGGCTAAACACGCCAATCACAAGCCGAAGTAGCGGTGGTGCAGTGGTAGCGGCTTAAAAAAGCGCACTCCGCGCAACGCCCGGATCGGAGGAAAAAAAGAGAACGATACTTACGTCACGGCCCAATGATGATTTAGCGATCGGCAACCCGCTGGCTGCCAGCTAAGGATCAGCGGCTCGCGGCGGGTCGCATTTTTATTATCGGCATTAGTTGAAAATGCGGCGTCCTCCGGACGTAATATTTTGGCTGGGGTCGTATTTTGTGTCACTACAGCGATACCAGTAATTTATTTAGTTTTGAGTTTTGGCCGGAGTTGCCCTTTATAATAGGCTTTTTTGCGGATATAATGAATCAGATCTTTTGAATACCACGCACAATGCATTTGGCGCTTGGATGATCGCTGAGGAATAAACTGATTGATTCCATTTTTTTACTGCTGATGTGAATAATTTTGCCGCTGAATCAGCTGAAACGTTTTCTAAGATGGGCAACCAGTTATAATCTTCAAAATATTTATGAAGTCCCATAGAGTCCCCTCCTTTCATTGAGTAATTCATGCAACTTTCACTCGCTGCTTTTAAAGAACCATAAAAAAGTGACAGTTGGGGTGGACCGTGTTCACGCTTGCTTGGGTGTGAGACGCGAAGTGTATGGACAAAGAGACGACATTTTTGGGCCAGTACAATAATATATTAAAGCGTTGAACAACTAGAGAATGAACAATTCCAAAAAGTAATTATCGTAAAATCTAACACATAAAGGGTAATTAAAGAATAGTACATCACAGTGTCCGTGAAGCGGGTCTGAATGCTGGTCATGGTTGACACTCCGAAGTCGTGATGCCAGGTAGATTGGCGCGTTGGGGCCGAGTAGTGGAACGACGGGATGGCCTGAAGGGTGTGACTTGAAGTAGCGTCCTGTCTCCCTCGGAGGCCCGCTGACCAGGTCTATATTTGTGGACGACGAACTGACCCCGTGCCAACCACGCCTATCGTTGCGGGTTGGTTTTTGCGTTCACCTGGTCCTGATCGTTCAAATGTGTTAACTTAAATACTCGCTCAGCTCGGAACAAAACTGAAGCGCTTGCTTTATTTTTTTAAGAATTTTGTTTTTTGTTCGATGTTATTATGTTTTCAGAAACATGGTATTCAGACGACAGTGAATTTTTTGAACTGCCAATGTATAATTGATACTTCCTGAATAGAACAACTGGGCGCGGAGAAGGTGTGTCGTTGATGCTTAGAGATAATATGTGTGGTTAGTTTTTAGAAAAATACTCGATCATTAATAAAGACTATGAAGTGCTATCCCTGCTTGTGAACAAGAATTTTATCTTTGTTTTATAGGCCGCCGGACGGAAGCTTGACGTCTTTTTTTGCTTTTCTGGGAACATATTTTATGTCCGCAACACAAAACAGATGTAATAATATTCATAGGGTGATTTTAGTCTAAATATGCTTCAAGATACCCCAAATAAGCAATTAGAAGTACTGATTAACAGTAGTGGTTGTACGAATGTCATTACCTCACCTACCAGAATTATAGCAGAATCATCAACTTCGCTCGATTTGTTTATAATAGGTTTTTAATTGCCCTGCGTAAAATCAGAGATAATTAGCACAGATATGAGTGATCATCAACGTATATTTTTGTGTGTCAAAAAGGGAATATCCAAAACTACACAGAACAGATTTCGAGGATCCTTTCAGAATATTACTGAGCATAACCTTCGTGAATTTAGGACTAAATTCTTGTAACTAGACTGGAACGAAGTCTATAATGAAATGAACGCTCGCGAAGCATATAATTCGCTCTTAAACAAATTTCGCCAACTATATAAAGTGTGCTTTCCTTATTAATCTGTTAGATTTACCAAAAGGAATCGTAAACCATGGGTAACACCGGAGCTTCTTACTAAAATTAATAGAAAAAAATGCTTTGTATAAAATGCTTGTGGAAACACGGGAGCCTGAAAACCTTAAAGTTTTCAAATCATATCAACATAGACTTACAAAGACTAAACAGCTAGAGCAAGGTACTTTTGTAACACTTTATATCATTTGTAATGAGGACAGACGTCACTTGAAAAAAGCTTACCAATGTTCTAAATCGTTCGCGTAACATAAAACGTATCCAAAAAATACGCCTGAGTGACACGGACCTAACGGATGAAGCACTATCCTTCATCTCATCGTGCAATGGATTAAAGGCCAAAACCACGGGCCGCCAGGTCCAATCACGTTTCACGCCAAACTATGACACGCGTAGCATGGGTTAGCTTTGGACGAATAATGCTTGGTATCCAAAAACGCTGCGTCATTTTTATAGCCTCGACACTGCAAAGAGCCAGTACGTCGTGGCTTTCTTTGTAATGTAAAATCGTTGAGTCACTTATTGCTCGATCCGAACCACTGTTCGCCCGTTCCTATCAGTGATCCGAGACGCGGGCACCGATACATGCATCGAAGTGAAATTTCCCGCAATGTCTAAGTGGCTCATGATAGGATCTGGCGGTTCGTAGCTTCTGCCTTTAGTCCATCGTAGGGTGAGACGAAGTATAGCAAACGCTTTCAATGATTATTTTGTAAACCTATCATGAGATGATCCCGATAGAAATGCTTGGGCGTATATCGAACACAGAAGTAGTAGCTCTCTCTTTCTTCAGCCAGTAACGGACAATGTGGTGACACAAGCATTTTTAATCACTAAAGAATAGTAGCAGCTGCGACGCTGACGAGTTACAAATAAGTCAGATAAAATGCGTTTTAGATCTCATATCGCTTTGTTTGACGTATATATTTAATTTGTGCTTGTACAATAGGGTATTTCCCAAAAAATAAGATTGCGAAAGTTAGCGTTTTCTATAAAAAAAGGTGACAAGAATGATATAGGTAACTACAGGCCAACCTCAATTTTATCAGTGTTTTCAAAAGGCCTCAAAAACATTGTACTTTCGCGTATGGTACAGTTCGCAGATAAACACGGTTTAATCACTCCATCACAGTTTGGGTTTCGCGAACACCGTTCTACAGAATTGGCACTTTTAGAACAAAAACAATACATTTTGAAAAGCTTTGAAGAAAACAAATAACTCTTGGTATTTTTATTGATTTCAGCAAAGCATTTGATCACTTAAATCACAGTCTGCTACTAAAACAATTACAAATGTATGAATTTCGAGGACATGCATCAACTATCGGAAAATCTTATCTTGCACATCGTAAACAATACGCTCATATAAATGCTTATTCATCTGATATTAAACCCATTCTATCTGGCGTTTTACAAGCAAGCATATTAGGTTCCTTCCTTTTAATTTATACATTAACGATATTTTCAATATTAATAAAAGCGTTAAATACGTAATTTACGCTGATGATACAAGTTTATTTTTTACCGGTAACTGCTGTAAGGAACTACCAATAAAGGCAAATCAAACGTTGAAAGACCTCGATACTTTTAGTCAATGTAATGCTTTAAACATAAATGATAACAAACCAAAAGCAATTTTATTTCGCCCAAAATATAAGAATGACAATATAACGAAAAGGCACACAGCGCAGAGTAAACGGGGACTAAAGGAAGTGCAAACAGGACAAGTGCTGACACTCAACTGAAATTTAATCACATGAAAACAAAACAAACAGCAACTCCGCCCACACCACATGATACATTCACCACATGTAAAAAAAAAACAACATATCTTTACTACTCAAGCCCAGTGACGTTTGGCTGACGCAGTTCGCGCCTGCTTTTATAATTGCATGCGCCTCTAAAATTTTTCGATCACTCCCTCCCTACCATTACCAAAGATACCCGTCTTACTGAAGGTAGGTTCACCCCCACATCCATGACAATGCAGTGGCAGATGCCCCCCTACAGCTCCCACCACTCATCGCAAAGACAAGTCATTCTCCCGCAGTCTGTGATTAACACATCGGCGCGTATGACCGACGTAGGTTTTCCCACACGTTAGTGGAATCGTGTAAACAACTCCCACCTTGCAAACAAACAAAAGCTTGCCCACAAATTATATTACACTTTACACATTTGACACTTGCTCCGTTCAAACATTTGGTTTCTCCTACACACAAACATATGCAAAGTAATTGACTCAACAACCTTGTCACACGCACGTTAAACTCATAATAAAAAATAACTGTTTTGACCATTGTACACAACGCATCACTGCAAAGAATAATAAGAAAGTTGTGATTATTATTTAACAGACATGCGACTCATATAATCGACGCCCACATTTTCAGAGCCCTTGATATATTCGACTGTAAAGCCGTAGTCCATGAGCGTCAAGCTCCAATGTAGTACACGGCTGTTTATGTGCTTTGCGGAGTTTATGTACAGTAAAGGCTGATGGCCGCTTTGCAGAATGAATGGTTTCCCGTACAAGTACACGTGGAATTTTTTAACTGCCCATACCAGTGCCAGGCCTTCTCGCTCTATCGTCGAGTAGCCGGCTTCATGAGGTGGCAGTTTACGACTCGCGTAAGCTACAGGATGGAGTATTCCATTATGCCGCTGCATGAGAACCGCCCCCACGCTTGTGTATGATGCATCTGTACTAAGCACGAAAGATTCAGAAAAGTCTGGTGCCCTTAAGATGGGTCGACTGGGCAGTAGTTCTTTCAGTTACTCAAAAGCATGTTGTTCCTTTTCCCCCTACTCACTTTGTTCGAAGCTGTCTTTCATGTCAACTCCGTTAGCGGTTGTGAAATTTAAGAGTAATGCGGAACGAAATCTGTGTAGCAGCCAGTCAGGCCAAGAAACAAACGGACACCCTTTTTTCTCTCGGGCGGCTTGGCAACTTGAATCTTTTTTAGCGTCTCGATTTGCGGTCGCAGGAGGTTATGTCCAATGATGTGACCGAGGAACGTGACTGATGTAGAGCCGACATCGCCCTTTGCTGGCCGTATCGTCAGACCAGCATCTCTCACCCGCTGGAAGAATGACTTGAGGGTTTCCACGTGCTCTTCCCATTTATCGGTGGCGATGAGGACATCATCAAAATACTGGTAGACGTTTTGCAGGCCTTGAATCACCTTCCTCATGAGCCGGGTAAGTACCGCCTGTGACGTCTTGATGCCAAAATGCATAAATCGAAACTGAAAAAGTCCCGAAGCCGTAGGTAAAGCTGTCATTTGCTTTGATCCTTCGTGCATCGTCACCTGCCAAAAACATTTCGAAAAGTGAAACTTTGACAAGTATCTGCTGCTTCCCAACTTAGCGAACATCATGTCCACCCTTACGATGGGTTGATTGTCGGGGAAGAGGACCTTGTTAAATTGCCTGAAGTCAATGCACAGCCGCATTGATTCATATTTTTTCTTTACCACCACTATGGGAGATTGGTACGGCGATTCGGAGGGTTCAATTATGCCACGCTGTAACATTTGTTGGACTTCCTCCTGCACCGCTTCTTGGCTAGCGAACGGTATTGGGTATTGCTGTACTCCAATAGAAAATGTTGGTGGTGGTCTTCAGTTTGCACTGCACCAGGCAGCTCTTTCTTGGAACATCTGTGAAACTTTCCTTGAGCGGAGCCAAGAAGGTAGAGACCTGCGCTTGTTGAGAAGCTGTTAGGTCGTTTGAGACTTTCACATCCTGGTGAGCTTCCTTCTTGTGAAGTTTCACAGAAGGTATCTCCTCGTCCTCTATCTCCTCTTGCTGCACCGCGACTGAGACATGCTGGGGTGTTCGGTAAGAAACCGGTCTCTCTTCGTACCTTTTCAGCATGTTAATATGAAATAGACTGGTTCTTGTTTCCAGGTCAATGACGTAGTCGATCTCATTTCTTCTCTCTGAAAGTCTAGGTGAGGATCAACTTGTAGGTATCGGAGGGGAAAAGAAGTAAAACTTTGTCTCCAACAGGGAACTGACGCACTCTCGTATTTTTGTCGTAGTACTTTTTCTGTACAATCTTCGCCATTCTCAGCTGCTCCTGTGCTATCCGTCAGGTGTCTTCCAGCGCTGGCGGAGCTCGACCACGTAGCCGTACAAGGTTTTTACGTTTTCGTCAAAGTGCTCTCCTGTCCAGATTTCCTTTAATATCGACATGGGTCCTTGGACGTATAGCTGCCATACAGGAGATCAAATGGCGCAAACCCAACACTGGCCTGCGGCGCTTCGCGATACGCGAATAGTTGTGGTGCCAAGTATCGGTCCCATCTCTTCGGGCTCTCTTGACACATTTGTCGTATCATCTGTTTCAGTGTGCCATTAAACCGTTCCACGAGGCCATTGGCCATTGGATGACAGGCGTGGTTGAGATCTCCCTAAAATCTAGCGGACGATTAAACTCCTTCATCAATTCGGATGTTAATGATTTTCCTCAATCGCTGATGATTTCTCTAGGAAATCCCACGCGGGAAAACATCTCGAGGAGAGCTTCCGCAATCCTCTCCGTCTCAATGCTTGGTGGGTGCATCAGGATAGCGGGTCGCGTAGTCCACCATGGTTAGTACAAAACGGTCTCCCTTCTCTGAGATTGGTGGCAGTGGTCCCACGATGTCAATTGCTACCCGTTGAAAAGGCGTCTCGATCACGGGCACGTTTTCCAAGGGCACGCGGCCTACGAAGTGTTTTGGAACAGTTCTTTGGCAGGTATCGCATGACTTCACAAACCGCGTGACATCCCCTTTTACCCCTGGCCAATAAAACCCTTTGGGCACTCGATCTGTCGTTCTTTTGATTCCTTAATGGCCAGATAGTGTTCCTTCGTGTGCCATTTTTAGAGCGAACGTTCGGAGGCCAGTTGAGACAACGAGTTGTTCCATTTCCTTTTGCGATGAAAGTCTCTACCGTCAAAAAAGAATCCTGTTCACCAGCACGGACTCGATGTCGGCTGATTTTGAGGCAACCTTACTTCCCACTGCTTCAAAGCATCATCGGAGAGTAGCATCTTGCTTTTGCTTGGCGCTTAGCTCCACCGGTTTGATGTCCAGTGGATTTATTTCTGCAACCGGTAGCCAAGCAGTTGCCGCCGAGGTCCGCATCGTTACAACACTAGCCTGAAACTCGCCTTTCTGCTCTTCGGACTTTGATGAGGAGGTCATCCCTGTCCTAATTTGTTGGTTGCCCAAGATTCTCTAATTTTCTTGGGACTTTTCTTGCAGGGTAAGAAATTTCTGGTCTGCTCTCCACTTGAAATCAGGAGCAGAAGCATCCGGTACGCCATCGATGTTGCCCAAGACGACATCATACAGCGGCCTTTCCATACAGGTCGCCCTTACTCGGCCCCGTGAAATAAGGAGAGTCGATGTCCACCTTCTCTTCAGGTAGGCATCGAACTGTCCAATTGAGAAGGTAGATCGATCGACTCCTTCTGTCAGTTTGTCATCAGAAACCAGGGATCGCTTTACGACGACCGAGTTGTGTCCTGAATCACGCAATACAATGACAGGGTGTCGTTCAAGCAGTCCTTCAGCCGTTGGCATGCCATCTGTTTGAACATTGATTCTTATTTCATCGTCCTCTGCTTTCACAACATTTATTTTAAGCGAGTGACTGTCCAAACGAACTTTCCCAGGCTCATTCTGAGGCGCCAGGTAACACGATGCTCGTCCACCCGCATCTGTCTTGTTAGGCAAGGTCTCTGTTTTATGCCCGCTTTTACGACATTTCCAGAAAGCAGTTGACTTTGGGTTGGATCCTCTTGACTTGAACCAACAGTCTGCTGCACGATGACCTTGCTTGTTGCAAAGGAAACAAGCGGATCGCCCTGTTCCATTTGGAGGCTTAGAAATCTTCCCTTGCCCCAATTGCATGGCCTTTTGGTCCTTATTGGTTCTGCCAAGATAGACTAGTCCTTGAGCGTCAAGATAAAGATTGGCAGCTTCCGCCAATTTGTCATGTCCTTTGCAGCCTCTTTCCCTTAGAAAGATGGTCAGTTTTTCGTGACATTTCTTGAGAAACTTTTCTGACACTATTTTGTCCCAGAAGGCGTCATAAGTACGCTCCGTTTTGGCCATTTCTTGCCAATGGTCAAAATATCCCAACCGACGACCAGTAAACTATCTGCCTGTCTCTGCCTCCTCTGGTCTTGCCTCTCTGAATTTGGCGCGGTTCCCTTCTTCCGTATACCAAGATTGTTGGGGAAAAGTCTGCTCAAGCACAGTAAAGTTTGTAGCATCGTCAGTAGCCATGCGTCCGACTACACTTAATGCCTCCCCTGTCAAGCATAGACTCAAGGACAAGGCCCATTTATCTTGTGGCCACTCTTGGCTCGTTGCCGACCGCTCGAATCGTTGGATGTAGGCGTCACACTCGTTGCGTTTCTCCTTGAAGGCGGGGATGAGCTTGTGTGTGCTCCGGTACCCCTGCACAAAGCCAGCAGCTGCACCCGCACCAGATTCGTTCGGAATTTCCGCTACTGTACTTTCTCGTCGGTCTTGTAATTGCAACTGGAGCTCCAGTAACGCGCGTTCTGCTTCTAGACGTGCACGAGTATGGCCATCCGCTTCTCTAGGGGCTTCGCGTTCCGCGCCTAAGCGAGCCCGAGTAAGGGCTTCTGCTTCTTTAGTAACCTCGCGTTCTGCTGTAGGCAGGTCCCTCTCGCGCGCTCGCTCTTCATCCATCTATTGTTTCAAAGCCGCCCCGGACAGCCCCAACTCCTTGCCAACCTTCATTCATTTCTTGGTATTTATTCTCAAACGTCGCACCAATTCGCAAGGTGAAGCTCTTTATGGTGTCATTTAGGACCAATGTCATGTCGCGGACGCCAGATATGTAGTGGACCGTGCTCAGGCTTGCGTGGGTGTGCGACGCGAAGAGTATGGACAAAGAGACTATACGCCTTGCAAGTGGGCGTATTTTGGTTTTCTGCGCATGGGAAAGGAGGTGTGAAAGTGGGAAAGGAGGTTATACTAAGCTCCGCCTGCTCGGGGGGGGGGGGGGGGGGGGGGGAGGGGTCGCGAATGTAAACATTTCGGCGTCTGCAATGGCGGACGTGCTCTAGCAGCTGTGGCTGTAGCGGTGAGTCTTTCGAGTGGTTGCTGGTTAGAAAAAGGATGTCCAAGGGGCAGCGTTACGAGGGTGTCAACGAGTCTACGACATAACTTCCGCGATACGTTCGACGCCGCTCGGTTAGCTCGATCGATCTTGCTCGGATTCTCTTCCACAGATTAGCACAGGTTTTCAAACCTTTGCCACTTGGGTTTACGCCACGCATACATACCCAATTACGCTAACTGACAACAGCCTTTTAGTCGAGCGAGAAAGTTGTGACAACAACAGCAATCGAGCACATTTGGGCTATGATGTGCTCAGTACCTATCGCACAGCCGCATTTGTTTATTTACAGTCGCAACATCGGCTGTCATCTGTCTTTAGCTGATGATCTTTGAACAACTCATTAAACGCGTGGTACCATTCACGAAACTCGTGTAACTAAACGTTTTAACATAGCGATGAGCATGGTGTTAACTTCTTACCTGAGCGAGCGACCTGCCACGGCATGCTGCTCTTGGGGCGTTGCAGCCACTATTGTGGAAGGTCCGTCTTGGACAGTCCATTTAGAGCCGCGTAAAGTGCAGTAGGCACCATGTGGCTGCACTTGGCGGCCCCGCGAGAGCACTCACAGTGACTTTCTAAAATGTCACCTTCATCGGAGAGCGTCATTTTTACCGCGTAGCTACAGTTTTTAAACGACGCCTGGACATTCGCAACTAGAGTGAAATCCTTCAACTCAAAAGAAAGGACGAATCCTTCAAGGTATTTCCTTTCGCCTTTCTCGTAGGCCGCGTTCTCGCCGGTGAAAATGCGGTAAATCTCCGACATACGCAGAAAAGGTAAAGTAGCCATCGCTTTGACTAGCAGACGTAAAGCAGGCGACTTTAACTGCGCCAACCACGCCAACCCGACGACGTCGTTAAAGAGTGAAAAGTCTCGCCGCACACGAACAGAGGGAAAAAGTATTTGGGAGGGAACTGGCGGACACTAACCAGCCTCACTTGGTTCTCAGCAAACAACCCTAGGCGCCTCGGGACGCCTCGCCAGTGAGTCCTTTGACTTCTCCTTTTGATGCGCGTCTGCTAGTTGTTCGACAAAAACAACATACCGCTCGAGTCATTTCGTCTGCCCTCTCTGAAATGGCGAAGTCAAGCTCGCTCCTAGAGACCTGCAATTCCGAAAGTCGCAGGAAAGGTAAGACAGACATAGACGACGTTGCGAGCGGACGACGTTGCAAAGGAGCAGACGACGCTCAAATAGGGGGTCGCGATCAGCCAATCAGGGCTCGGCGTTCTGACGTCACCGATACCCCGTGCGCAAGAAGCAGACGAACTTGCCCTCCGAATATTTTGGGACAGTTCAAAAATATATTAAAGCGTTAAACAACTAGAGAATTAGGAAATCCAAAAAATTAATTATCGGAAAATCTAACACTTAAAGGGTAATTAAACAATAGTACATCACAGTGTCCGTGAAGCAGGACTAAATTCTGGTCATGGTGGACACTACGAAGCCGTGATGTCAGGTAGATTGGCGCGTTGGGGCCGGGTAGTGGACGACGGGATGGCTTGAAGGGTGTGGCTCGAAGTTGCGTTTGGTCAGCCTCGGAGGCCCGCTGACCTGGGTCGCTAAACTCGTAAAACACAAAGTTTGGGCCGAAGTTGACGGAGCGTACCGATTGGCCTATCGCGACGATGACTTCGCGCTTTTTTTGCCGACGTCCAATCGGCGCGCTCCGCGAACTTTCGGCTCCAACTTTGTGTTTCACGAGTTTAGGGCCCCAGGCCTATATTTGTTTACGACGAACTGAAGCCGTGCCGATCACGACTATTGTTCCGGGTCAGTTTTTTCGTCAACCGGGTCCTGATCGGTTGTCCTGTTATGTCGCCTCCTGCCTTCCTCCTTTTTTTTCCACCACCGGCCACTCCCGCCGAATTTTCTCCGTGCACACAAACACACAGTCAACCAGCCATATCAGCATCCCTCCTCCATTGAAATCCGAAATTACCACAACAGTGAAAGACAGGTGATAAATGTCAGCCTTTACAAGGGGAATTTTGGCCAACTTTATGGCGTGAATAGGAGCATTATGAAGTAAGAAAAGAGGTGTAGAACATTTAGAAAACAGAATCAAAAGTGAGTGTTGACTATTTGACTATGAGTTACTAGTGGTTAAATGTTCTTTCATAGTTGTTGCCGCTTACAGACCCCCTGTTGGGTCATTATCATAGCTTTTTCTTCTTTTCTTTGGGGTGGGGGGGGGTGGGGGGGGTTAATCTTTTTTAGTCTTAATAGGCGACTGCAATATCGACCTGAACTCACCTGTGAGGGGTTCTTTTGAATTACTTATTATTGTATCGTGTGAAAGTGGCATGATAAGACGCAGCGTGTGACTCAGCAACTACGGCGGCGCCCCTGGAGTGTATATAAACGATAACGCAATAAACACCAGCTCAGTTGAGCTGCCCGGCACAGAACATTGTGTGTCACTACGCAACTGAAACATGGTGTCAGGAGTGGGGTGTACTTTGGCCTACATTGAACGCCTTGAAACTAATGAAGCCGCCGGACTCGCTTGTTCTATCGGGAAACCTCGAAAGAAACTGGAGCCTTTTTAGGCAGAAGTTTGAACTGTTTCTCAAGGCGACAGCAATTGGTGGCAATTCGCAATCCACGTCTGCCGCTGTCACATCTGAAGCGGTCACGTCCAAGCTGTGGTCGCGTCCACAGCTGCTAAGTCGGCGTTGCTGCTCAGCATTGCTGGGGAAAAGGCCCTGGAAGTATTTAACAACTTCAAGCTCTTGGAGAAGGAAATCTGCGAGGACTACGACACAGTTGTCAAGAAGTTTGAGGACTACTGTGCACAACAGCAGAGCGAAGTCTACGAGACGTTCATCTTCCGGTCCAGGATGCAAGGCGAGCATTTTCTTCCGAACCTCAGGAAACAAGCCAGGTATTGTCACTTCGAAGAGTTATGCGATTCCTTGATTCGCGCCCAGATTGTTTTTGGCACGAACAGCAAAAAACTGCGAGAAACGATTCTGCGTGAAAAAGACTTGACCTTGGCTAAAGCAGAGCAAATGTGCAAGGCAGCCGAGGCCAGTGTGTTACACAATGTGGAATGGGCAAAGCAAGAATCGTGAGTGGCTTCCGCCCGAGAAAAAATGCCGTAGCACCGGTACATGAAACTCGAGAAAAAATGCACCCCTGCAGAAAGTGTAATCGAGTGCACAAGCCGGGGAACTGTCCAGCATTCGGACGAATTTGTAATGCCTGCAAAAAGAGAAACCATTTCGCAGTTTGTTGCAAATCTGGGACTCAGATCCGCATGGTGCAAGACGGCGTCAACGACGACGGTTTCCGTATATTCGACATCAACGCCTGCGGTGTGACTGCGCAACGTGATTGGGTCGTCAAGGCACAGGTGGTTGGCCAAGAGGTACTGTTCAAGGTGGACACGGGATCGCAAGCCAACCTGCTACCTCACGCTACGTACCTCAAGTTCGGCGGACTGGAGAGCCTGACTCCAGGCAACTCGGTGCTTCGGGCCTACGATGGAGGGCTCATCGGCCACTTGCGCATTACGACCCAGCAGGTCACTCTGAACAGGCGACAGTGCAAAGCTGATTTCTTCGTCGTCAAACGAGGCCATCGGGCGATATTGGGACTACAACTCAGTGAAGGTCTAAGCCTCGTGTCAAGGAGAGTCGAAGCAATTAACAGCGCCAATTAAGTTGTCCACGCATTCCCGGAACTCTTTAACGGCATGGGATGCGTCCAGCGTCAATAGGACATGGTGTTCGACAAGAACGTTGTTCCGGTCATCCAGCCAGCTCGGCGGGTACCAGTGGCCCTAGAGAACCTCTGCGTGTGGAGCTTGACCGAATGGTGGCCTGCGGAATTATCAAACCAGTGGATGAACCGACGGACTGGGTGGGCTCCCTTGTCATTGCTAGAAAGAAAGATGGCAAACTCAGGCTCTGCGTGGATCCAAGACAAGTTAATCAGTCTCTTAAACGGGAGCACTTTCAACTGCCGAAACGCGAGGACATTGAAGCTGAGCTGGCCGGGACACGATACTTCAGTCGTCTCGATGCAAACGCGGGGTTCCACCAAATTCCTATAGATGACGCCACCTCTAGGATTTGTACATTCGGAACGCCCTTCGGACGCTATCGTTACCTCCGGCTCCCGTTTGGTATAGCGTCAGCTCCCGAAGTTTTCCACAAAAAAAAAACAAAAAACGTGAAGCCAAATGTTTGAACCTTTGTCAGGAGTACGAGTCTATATCGATGACATCTTAGTCCGGGGCGACACTAAAGAGCAGCATAACGCACGGCTTCGATGCACGCTGCAGGCTGCAAAGCACGCCGGCTTGACGTTCAATGTCAGCCAGTGTACGTTCGGTGTGCATAGCTTTCGTTTTTGGGTGACATTATCAGTCAAGACGGAATAAGTCCAAACCCTAGCTTAGTCAGCTGCCTACGTGAAATGCCGACACCGACGGATAAGGTACCGGTGCAGAGGATTCTCTGTGTAATGAACTACTTTGGCAAGTATTTAGATCACCTCTAGACAAAGACCTTGCTCTTGCGAGAACTGATTAAGCATGACACGGTGTTCCAATGGACAGACCAGCACGCAAAAAAAAAAGGGAGCGCCTTATGCGAAGCTCTTAGTACTCCACCGCTTCTCGCTATCTTTGATCCATAAAAAGCAATGAAGTTATCGTGTGATGCGTCAAAGCACGCAGTCGGGGCGGCAATGTTGCAAAATCATGGCGGCAACTGGCGCCCTGCTGCTTCCGCATCCAGAGTCTTGACAGGGGCGGAGCAAAGATACGCTCAGATCTAAAAGTATTACGTTCGGCTGTGAAAAATTTCATCTCTTCGTGTACGGTCGGAAGATAACTATCGAGAAGGACCACAGCCCGCTCATTCTGATTGCGTCAAAAGGAATCGGAGACATGCCACCGCGATTACAAAGGTTTTTCTTGAGGTTGTTGAAGTACGAATACTGTCTGCAGTTCATTCCAGGGAAGCGGCTGCTACTGGCCGACATGCTGTCCCGGTCATCACCGACTGATCGCCATGACCACGCGGGCTCTACCGAGGATGTTGAAGTACACGCGGTAGCAGTACGTTCCACCTTTGTCAGTGAAGCGACGCTGAAGAAACTGACCCGGGAAACGGCTCAGGACCAGGAACTCAAAGCCGTCATTCGGCGCCTGGAATCCAACCAAGAAATTGAAGGTCAGTTGAAATCCTGCGCCTCAGAGCTCTCGGTGCTTGAGGTAGTACTTCTGAAGGGTTGCAAGGCCATCGTTCCGAAAAGCATGCGACCAGAGATACTGAAGCGAATACACGAAGGACACCAGGGAATAAACAACTGCGAAGCAAGAGCAAGGCGCTTGGTCTACTGGCTGGGGCTTGATGTGGACGTCGAATGCTTGCTACATACGTGTGCCGTTTGTAAAAAGTATGCGTACAGACAATGAGGTTGAGCGCCTTAATCTACGGCGAACGCCCGAGCACGCGTGGAATAGGGTGGGTGTCGACCTCCTTCAGTACGGTGTGGAGTCGTATCTTTGCGTATATGACGCGCAGTCCAACTTTCCCGAGGTGGAAAGGCTGCACGACACAACGACACGCACTGTGATTGAAAAGCTTAGTGCAATCTTTGCGAGATTTGGAATTCCCATGGAGGTCTGTTCGGACAACGGCCCCCAGTTTGCGTCATACGAGTTTCACAAATTTTAAGCCCAGTACGATTTTCACCATATTACGTCCAGTCCGCATTTCCCCCGTTCCAACGGGTTGGCCGAGAAGGGCGTTCAAATAGTGGAACACATCCTGAAAAAAACAATGTGGGAAGCGGGAGGAGACTTTTAGATGGGGCTGTTAAGCTATTGGTTGACTTCATTGGAAAATGGCCGTTCTCCTGCAGAACTGTTGCGGGGACGTCAACTTCGAACAACACTTCCAGGGTTCAAGGACGCGCCCGGTACGCAGGTGAAGAAACATCGTCAGCTGGAGGACTAAGGCCGCCTATTCCCAGCGCTCAGAGAGGGGCAGGTCGTGAGGCTGAGGGACAAGTCCTGGTCCGAGAAAGCCGTGGTGCAGAGACTTGCAGCTCTCAGATCCTAGAGCGTCGTTACGGAAGATGGCTCTTGTCTGCGGCGGAATCTTCAGCACCTGTTGACAACGGGAGAAAGCTTCCAACCAGGATTATTGGAAAGCGACGACTCCTCTGATGAAGACCAAGGAAATGAGCCGGCGCCACGAACGCCACTCCAAGGTCGTCGGGAATCACCCAGTACTGTGCCAAGGTCACCGACAGTGCCTCAGAGGCGTTCCGGTTGGCACACCCAACCACCCTCTCGCCTCGGATACGACCGAAACTTCGAGCAAGTGCCGTATAGTCTGTGCGGGTTAAGTAACAATGGGTTTTTCTAATGTCCTAACGTGTTTACAGTTGTAATATGTTTCTAAACAACACAGGATGTATCGCGTGAAAGTGGCATGATAAGACGCGGCGTGTGGCTCAACAAATACGGCGACGCCCCTGCAGTGTATATAAACAATAACGCAATAAACACCGGCTCATTTGAGCTGCCCGGCACAGAACATTGTGTGTCACTACGCAACTGATACAGTTCAGCCATTCGAATGTGATAATACAATTGTTTTGCCTACTCGGATAACATTAGAAACGGAAACGCTAATTGATCTGTGTACTAAAAAGTGAAAGCCGTTTACAACTTCCTGTAACGCCGAATTGGAGCGCAGCTCTTGAGGGGAAGGAGTGGAGGGTATATTCCTCCACCTCCCTCGTGATCATGCCTGCTAGTCCTCCTCCCCTCCTGCTCCCCCTCCCTCTCCTTTACCACCTCCTCGTCCTTCAAGCTCCTCCCCTCCACTCGCGTCCGCCTCCTCGTCTCTCCTCCCCCCCTCCTCCACCTTCGTACTGCTTTCCTCCTCGCCGCTGAAGTCATGTGACACACTCCCCCCGAGGTCACGTGACCCCCCCGAACCAGACATTGAGGGGAGGAGGAGGAGGGCAGAGGTCCGGGGGGTCACGTGACCTCGAGGGGACGGGATCACATGACCTTGGGCGGGCCGTCACGTGACTTCGGCGGGGGGGAGGGGAGTCACCCCCCGGGGTCACGTGACCTGGGCGGGGGAGGAGGAGGGAGGAGGAGGAGGGGGAGGGGCGACGACGACGCCGACGCCAACGCCGACGCCAACGCCGACGCCGACGCCGCACAGGCTGAAAACGGGTCATGTGACCCCCTCCCCCCGAGGTCACGTGACCCGCCCGGACCATACTACACAATGAGGGGAGGAGGAGAAGGAGGGGGAGGAAGAGGAGGAGGAGGGGAGGAGGAGGGGGAGGAGGAGGAGAGGGAGGGGCGTGGTTACGCCGACGCCGACGCCGACGCCGATGGCGACGCCAACGGCGACGCCGACGCCGCTCAGGCTGGAAACGGGCCCCTAAGAGCTGCGCTCTAAAACTGCCGTACGGAGGCTGCTGGTGTCCTCTTTTGTAATCTAAGGGACCACTCACCCATATTCAGCTTTATCATCGGCCAACCAAACTTAGAGTAATTGTAATAACACTCCTGTGATATATAAAAAAACTGATAATAGCTCGATTGGGCTGTTCTGTTCTTTGCTAAAGAATGTAAACTGGGCCTATGTAGTAAACGAAACAAACTTCAATAAACAATATAATGTATTTCTACTCCTTATACAGAGGTGTTATGAACATAGATTTCTGTGGCAAGAATATAAGATGTATAAAAAAAACCTTGGATTTCATGTACGTTATATAAAGGCATAAGGGAAAGTAATAAATTGCTTGAAAAGAGATACTCGTATACTACAATAATTTAAGATGGCGAGAAACATGCTCAAAGAGGATATTTAAAAAAAAAAACGAAATCTCATTACTACAAAAATTAGTTTAGTTCGATAAATGATAATCCAAGGGAAGTCTGGCAGGCTGTAGATGAATTTACCTCTCAGCTCCCTGCTGTTGCCCAAAAACAACTTACAATCGAGCGTGTGACCTACTCCGGCCAATCTCTTGCACACAAATTGAACTCTCATTTTTTTAATATCGGGCTTCTCAATGTTACCTTCCGTGAGTACGCCTAGGTGTGAATCTTATGTTCCATTACCTTTGGATAACTCAATTTTTCAATCTCCCTCCAGTGAAGTATAAGCCAACACAATATTTAAATCATTAGGGAACAGTGCCACCCGTGGTTAACATGGGTTGTGTCCAAGCCAATAACAGAAGTTTCCTCTTTAACCTATACGCCCCTTGCACACATTTGTAACACTATTGTAAGCCCTGGCACGTTTCTAGAAAAATTTAAAATAACAAAAGTATGCGTAATTCATAAAAGCGGTCCTAGGAATAACATCAGTAACTATAGGGCAATCTCAGTACATTGGGTTTTCTGAAAATAGGCGAACACGGTATTCACAAAGGATACGTGAGTTCTGTGTTAAACAAAACATTATTACAAACAACCAGTACGGATTTCAGAAAGGTAAATCAATGGAGATGGCATTACTCAATAGTAAAAAAATAAAGTCTTAGACACCATCGAAAACCAATGTTACGCGCTAAGTGTTTTTTCGAGACTTAAAAAAAAATCAGGT
This sequence comes from Ixodes scapularis, assembly GCF_016920785.2. Classification (NCBI taxonomy): domain Eukaryota; kingdom Metazoa; phylum Arthropoda; class Arachnida; order Ixodida; family Ixodidae; genus Ixodes; species Ixodes scapularis. The sequence goes on along the minus strand of NW_024610134.1, from coordinate 343,961 downwards.
TTCATAAAACACGACATTATACTCCGAAAAGTACCGCTGTATGAAATAAGAGGTACTACACTTAGCTATGATCTTCAGCAACTTAACATCTTGTCTTCAGTATACGGTCCTCAACAATGCGCGCTATTCTCTAGTAAACATCCAGTCTGGTGTACCGCAGGGATCTATTCTCGGGCCTCTACTTTTCCTTCATTACGTAAATGACATAATAAGCACCCAAGAAACTTCTCACATAACCTTATACGCAGATGACACGAATGTATTTTTTACTGGTCATTGCTTATGCGCTTTAGGTACAGACAAACACTCGGTTGGACCAACTTCACTTGTGGATAGTTGCTCATCAATTAGAACTGAATACGTCGAAAACTAAGTGTATAAGTTTTAAAGCAAACAAAAAACACATTATTAGAACAATTATTATATCCTTTCAAAATTCTATTATTGAACGCGTGGGATCTTCTAAATTTCTTGGTGTTCGTTTTGACGAAAATTTTGTGTTGGACTACCCAAGTAAACGATCTCGGAAGAGATATTTGGATCAATTGGCTTACTTTTTAGGAGCAGACATCTTCCCCGAACTGGTTAAAACGACAAATCTAAACATGTATGAGTCGCTCTAAGCTTCATTACTGCTTATTGCTGTGGGGGACAACAACAGGAAATAATATTAAGGAATTACTTACAAAAACGCGCCGATCAGTTAATTGACAATTTACCTTGGTTTAGATCGACTTCCTATAGTTTTAATAAACATAAAATACTTAGGGTAGATAACCTTTTCTTGCCTAAGGTGGCAATTTCAATTCATACTAAAATTAACACTGATCCTGACATTTTTCCCGAGACATACCTACCCAATCAAACAAATTAGAACCTGAGGCACCAGCAGTTTCCGAAACCAAGAATGAGAACTAATTATGGTACTCACAAATTATCCTACCAGATTACAGGTATCCTAAAGAAACATTATTGCGCGTATGAGATGGCCCAGAAAAACACTTCCATGTTTCATTGAAAAAAAAAAAGAATAGGAGAATATTTTAAGTATGCTAGTGTACATACCTAGTGGCTTGTGTTACTAATCAGTGTGACTTTTTTTATTTGTAAGTTTAAGAGTCTAGCTTGGGTCAAATAATTTCTTTTTCGACTTCTGATATGAGCTAACTTTTTATTTTATTTTTCTCTCTCGATTATTGCCGAGCTGTTGAGTGTATTTACAGGGATTGGGACCCAGTAAAGTGATTGTATTCGCCTTTTGTCCTAACCCTTGACAATTGTATAAAAAATATTACTTACAACTGAAGAACCAGTGGAATTTTTTTTCTCAGTTTGACGGTTACAAGTGTTTTACGAAACACAAACCCATACTTCAAGCATGAAAAACTAAGTTTGGGGTTTCGAACCACTTATGGTAGCGTCGAAATAATTGCTCCTTCATTACAATGCACGTGAACTGCAAAATCAAAAAAGAGGACCCGAAGCTGCTTTGATGTCATGTCCTAAGCAGATGTCTTTTTTCTCTGAAATTTCAGGAGCTATCCAGGCATGCGATTAATTTCGTCAAACAGTATCTCTCATTGCACGCAAATACAATTCGTTTTTATAAGCCTGATGAGTTTTCTTGGGCCTGCCATATACGAAATATATACAAAATCAAAAGCGTATCAATGTGCAAATGATTCAAACTGTCGCAGACGGTATACTTCAGTCGTTCCGTGTGCGTTCATTATATCGGTTCGTCGTATGCAGCAGGCATCTCAAGACGTCTCTAGGACCGAGAGTTGTCGTCGCCAATAATCCAAAAACAGCTGAATCTCGGCAATCTTCTTTTGCGCTAAGTGTAAAATATAGGCTTGCAATATCTTTTCTTTTGGACGTTTAAATTCCACGTCCAAGCTTTGAAAAATCGTTCTTTTGGAGCAGAATCCAGTCCTCCATAACAACGCCCCTAACAACGGTTTCCGTTGAGCGGTGACGTTGCGCTTACGGAGCCAGCTGGAAATCTCGCGAAGTACGATACATTGTCTAGTAAAGTATTTGAGCCATTTCTCCGCCCACATTCCTCCTTGCCACGAGAAAACACACGGATGCGGTCGTGCAATTGATCTTGGTGACCGCCATTAAAATTCAAGCGTTTTAATGGTTATGTTTGCCCCCTCTCTTAGATATAGACTTTCTACTCGAGAATTGACCCCATGGCGCCATCTCTGGACAGTTGCAACATTCACCCGACCGACCGCAGCAAGCAGACGACGCCGTCGTCTGCTTGCTGCGCCGATAGGTAGATGGCAATACAAGCCTCACTGTAATAGAGTGCCTCGATGTCAGCGCCGCCTTGCAGGGTGAGGACATCCTTCCACCCGCGCCACGCCGCAACCTCCTCGCCACGGCGCCATCCTGGTTCAAACGACGGAGTATGCGCCTATGCGTGCGGTCTGCGGTGCGTGCGGTTGGAGGGACGCCTTTTTCGGAGGTCGATACGGGGCAGTCGACGTCCCTGACGTCACTGCCGGAAACATACAAGCAAACAAAAGTATACTTTTTTTTACGTTTAGCGGAGTGCTTGTTGCAGGTTGCTGTGTCCGGTCCGGTGTTGGGGCGGGCGGAGGCACCGGTCGCGACGTCTTAGTGCCATGCGCTAAGAACAAGACTTGTCTCTCCACAGCGTGTGTGCAAAAGCGGTGGATGATTTTCATCGGCCAGTGGTTGCCGTGACATTGACCGCAGGCTGGTGAATGTTGATCGTGTTTCTGTCTCGTAAGTTCACGCAAGGTTGGAGATTGGATGTCACAGCAAACGCAGGCTTTAGAGTTTTCATCACTGTCCGGGTTGTACTGGAGCGTCTGTTTAATTTTTACATTTTTTCACTAGAAGCTTAATTTTGAACAACGCGCTCAAATGAAATGTGTCATTATGCGTGTGCTGCGTCCCACCGCCGGGCGCAGCAGCACAAACGTTCATCTCTAGTCGCGAACCGGAATTTTTTTTTTTTTTTGTTGCTTACGTGTGCGATTGAGAGTAATTTTTTGTGTAAATATAAAGTATGGCAATCTGGGCCGCGAGGGCCAAGGGCACTCAAGTACATAAGCCGAGCAATTGTAAGAGAAATGAGATTGTACCTGACTGTTCGCACAAGCCGTTATTTATTCCAGTATTTTCAGCCATTTCTCCCCCCACATTTCTCCTTGCCACGAGAAAACGCACGGTTGCGCTCGTGCAACCGACCTAGGTTACCGCCATTAAAATGTAAGCGTTTTTAATGGTTATGTTTGCCCCCTATCTCAGATCTAGACTTTCTACTCGAGAATTGACCCCATGGCGCCATCTCTGGACAGTTGCAGCAATCACTCGACCGACCGCAGCACCGTCGGCTGCTTGCTGCGCCGATAGGTAGATGGCAACACAAGCCTGACTGTAGTAGGGTGCGTCGATGTCAGCGCCGCCTTGCAAGGTGAGGACATCCCTCGACCCGCGCCACGCCGCAACCTCCTCGCCACGGCGCCATCCCGGTTCAAATTCATCCCGTCTCAGGCGGGATGAATTTCCTCGCCACGGCGCCATCCTGGTTCACAATTCGCGTCTCCAGCTCGACTCTCGCCCTCCCGCGGCGGAAACGGGAAGCGCTCTAGTGAGGGTCCCCCGATTCTCGTGCTCAGCGGGCATCGCGGAACTGTTCGCGATCATGGCCCGCGAAATGTCGTTTCCGAATGCAAACAACACTCTTCACTGTCCCAACGTAGTGCTGCAGCCGGTATGAGATTGTACCTTACTGGAGAGTTTTAGTATTGCGCATAGAAGCAAACGCAAGCGGTGTGCGTTTGCGTTAGAGTTGCCTGCCCCACGTTGTGCGTGCGCCTCATTGCCATGCGCCATCCAAGACCGCGATTTCAGGCTCCGCGCACGCGCAGTGTGGAACGCGCAAAGCTAACGCAAACCCACAGAGCTTGAGTTCGCTCGTATACGCAATATTAAAACTCACTACTGTTTCACCGGCTTCCAACACCAACGCCCCGCAGGGGGCACCTGTGAAAGCAGGTGTTGGAGAATGGCGTCTCCACGGCCCCGAGCCCCGCAGGGAGCGCCTGCACCTTAGGTGCTAGGTGCTTGGTGAGTAGCGTCACCACGGACCCCAGCCACTTGGGCCACCATACCCGCACGCAGGGCGCACCTACTTTAGTAGGTGCTTGGTGAGTGGCGTCACTACGAACCCCGAGCCATGTGGGCTCGCCCACCCACGTCTGGCTGTGCGTGGCGTACCCGTGTCCGGGGAAAAGGGGACCCTGGTGGTTGAGCTGACCCCGGGGTATGTTTGGACCCTTCGGGGCCCCCCGGGCGAGGCAATACACCGCTTCGACCCCTGCTTCTCGTAGACGGATGTCCTTGCTTGGCCCGACCAAGATGATTCAGTCAGTCGCCTCTTCTACCCTCTTCTTCCTTCTTTCTCTTTTCCTTCCACCTCTTTCTCTTTTCTTCTGCACTCTCTTCCTTCCTTTTTCTCCTTCTTAGGCGGCAAGGGCTAACCTTGAGTGGAAACAGGTGCTGTCCCTGCATCCACACTCGGTTATAGTGCCCGGGCAGCACTGGTAGAGTAATTGTGTCAGCCAAGCCTTTCTTGTTATGGCACATTACCTACCCCTCGTTGGGCTCCGTGGTGGGCGGTGCACCCGGGCACTGAAATTCCTTCCCATCTATATGGGTTCCAAAACTAAACCAACTGATCGGGCCCTGAAAAGGACCCGCACCGAAGTCATTGACATTTCCACTAAGACCCCTGATCTTTTCAAATTTCCTAAGTTTCTTGTTCTGCACTCTGAAGACGAAAAGCCACTGGCTAAACTTTCTCCTTTTTTAGTTTCCAAAGTGCTTGAAGGTGTTATCGGTGCAAACTTTAGCGCCAAAAAGATGGCATCAGGCAACCTCCTTGTGGAGGTAAATACAAAAAAAAAAAAGTGACTCACTTACAGCCCTGAACGCGGTCTCAGACTACAAGGTCACTGTGACCCCCCATCGAAAGTTGAACACTGTCCAAATGGTCATCTCTGAAGATGACTTGCTCGACTTGACAGATACAGAGCTAGTTGAGGGTCTCTCAGGACAGGGAGTGGTTGCAGCACGACGCATCACCATCCGTCACGACGGCATAGAACGCAAAACAAAGAATGTTATTCTCACTTTCCACACTACGACTCTACCCACTAATGTAAAGGCAGGCTACCTTCAGTGCCGTGTCCGGCCTTATGTACCGAACCCTCAGCGCTGCTTTAAGTGTCAGAGGTTCGGCCATGGGTCGCGGAGCTGCCGAGGTAGCGAGACCTGCGCGAAATGCTCCAGTAAGGAGCACGTCGCTGATGTGTGTGAGAACGTAGCTCAGTTCACTAACTGTAATGGAAAACATCCAGCATACTCCCGATCTTGCCCGTTATGGAAGCAAGAAAAAGAAATTCTCACCTTAAAGGTTAAAGAAAACATTTCTTACATTGATGCAAAAAAGCGTTTTGCCTTTGTCTCCAAAGGCTCTTATGCCCAGGCCGTACATAGGGGACCGGTACGGCCAATGGTTTCGACTGGAACACAGACGTCTACGGACGATCTGCGCCTCCCGTCGAGGTCTCCGGCGTCTTCGGGAGCGGTGCCAGTGACAGCGCTTTCGAATCGCAAGGTGGATGCTGCCTCCTCAGCATCCACCTCAGGGCAGGGGCTGACCTGCCCTGCTCCACCTGGCCCTTTGGCCCCTAAGGGCCGAGGCCTACCCCCTCGCACCTCTGCTCTACAGAGGAAGCCCGGGGAGCCGCCAAAGCAGTCGACCTCCAGGGGTCAACTGCCGGCGGCAACAAGCGAGCCCATGGACGTAAGTGGGCCCAGGTCCGAGGAGGATACTCCACTCTCAGGATCGGAGGCGTCTCTTTCTGTCGCCAGTGACCCCACTTGTAAACAGAAAGATCCTCCTAAAAAGCAGACTACCCCACGTGTAAAAATAGATTTGAGAACTTAACAGATCTCCCTTTTAGGTCACTTTTATATAATTTTTTTCGTCTCTAAATGGCAAAGAACTATAGCATTATGCAGTGGAATTGCCGTGGTCTTTTCCCTAATATTGATGACATAATTTTTTTCTTGATGAGCTTCGACCTGTCGCTATATGCCTACAGGAGACTCATTTCAAGGACACACAAACAAATGTTCTACGTCGTCAACAGGTTTTTAGAAAGGACCGTGCATCCCATAGCAACTCCTCTGGCGGAGTAGCTGTGGTTGTGCTAAGTGGTATTGCCTGTGCTTCTGTTCCTCTTACAACCTCTCTAGAAGCAGTAGCAGTTCGTATTCTTCTTGACCGCCTTATTACGCTTGTTTCACTTTACTTGCCAGCAAATATTCCACTGCATTTACATGACCTGCATGGACTTGTAGCGCAACTTCCGCAACCTTTTTTAATCTTGGGGGATTTTAACGCCCACCACTTCATGTGGCGTAGTGCTCGCCAAGACTCCCGTGGTGGTGTCATTGAAAGATTTTTATTGTCATCCGGCCTTTGCCTTTTAAATGGACATGATCCTACATTTTTTAGTGCAGCTCGTAATACTTTCACTTCCATCGGTTTGTCTCTTTCATCGCCAACTTTACTTCCCTGTTTTTCTTGGAAGGTTTTAGATAACCCTTTTGGGAGCGACCATTTTCCTGTTTTTTTAGAAAGTACTGTAGCACCTCCTTCACTTTCAACACGTATCCCCAGGTGGAAATTAGACAAAGCTGACTGGGCTCTTTTTGCATTAAAATCAGTGCTTGACTCAGCTGAACTTTTAGCTATGACTCCGGAAAATGCCACCTTGTACGTTACTGACCGTATCCTAAATGCTGCTTCTGCCTCCATTCCACAAACATCTGAAAATCTTCCTAAGCGCTGCAAGCCTTGGTGGACCAAAGACTGTTCTGTTACGCTTAAACGTCAGAACAGGGCCTGGGGCACTTTCTGCCGCTACCCAACGGTCTGGAACAAGATAGAGTTTAAAAAATGTAAAGCAAAGGCTCGTTGGACAAGGAAACGAGCTAAGAAAAGCTCATGGATGAAATATGTTTCCAAGGTGAACAGTTTTGTCACTACTAAGGAGGTGTGGGATCGAATGAGGACAATTCGGGGTAACTACCTCTCCTTTAGGACGCCTCTTTTTCCCTCAGCTTCGCCAACCTTGAAAGGCCAGGCAAATGTTCTCGCGAAACATTTTTGTGACGTGTCTAGCTCATCTAATTATTCGGCAAAATTTAAAAAGTTCAAAGCTGTAGCAGAAAAGCAGCCAACTGCTATGTCAGGATCAGACACTCTTGTATACAACCAGCCTTTCACAATGTGCGAACTCGAGGTGGCCCTTGGGTCAAAAAAGCAGTCGGCACCTGGTCCTGACAAAATCCACTATGAAATGTTGCGGCACTTGTCTCCTGAATCTCTAGACCATTTGTTAACCTTCTTTAATCATTTGTGGATGGCTTCTGCCTTTCCTCAGTGCTGGAAGCGGGCACATATAATTCCTCTCCTAAAACCCGGTAAAGACTCCGCTCTAACAGCAAGTTATCGTCCCATTGCAATGACCAGTTGCCTTGGGAAAACTTGTGAAAAACTAATAAATAGACGCTTAGTATACTTTTTAGAGACTGAGGGAATTTTAGATCCCAATCAGTGTGGGTTTAGAATGGGGCGATCAACATTGGATCATCTTGTTCGCATGGAAACTTTCATACGTGAAGCGTTTGTTCATCGACAGCACTGCGTTTCGGTATTTTTTGACCTAGAGAAAGCATATGATACTACTTGGCGTTACGGGATTTTAAAGGACTTATACTCACATGGTGTCCGTGGCCGCATGTTGCGCTGCATAAGGGAGTTTTTGACTAACCGAACTTTTCAGGTTAGGTTTGGTTCCACACTTTCGGATGTTTTTTCTCAGGAAAATGGCGTCCCTCAAAGGGCTGTATTGAGCGTCACTTTGTTTGTGGTGAAGATAAACAGCCTTGCTGCAGTGATACCTCCATCAGTTTCATATTCATTATATGTAGATGATGTGCAGATTTCCTTTTCGTCCTGCAGTCTCTCAAGTTGTGAGCGCCAGCTTCAACTCTCAATAAACAAAATGAGCAATTGGGCCGATGAAAATGGTTTTAAGTTTTCATCTGAAAAAACAGTGTGTGTGCCATTTTCACTATGTCGAGGTATGTTGCTTGATCCTTGTTTGCAGCTCAATAGCACTGCAATACCTGTAAAGTACGAGCACAAATTTTTAGGGGTTATTTTCGACAAGAAACTTACCTTTGTGTCTCACGTCAAGGAGCTGAAGCAGAAATGCTTGCGGTCGTCTAACATTCTCAAAGTGCTTTCACACACATCATGGGGGTCTGACAGACGGTGTCTCTTACGACTTTATAACTTCTTGGTGCGGTCCCGTCTGGACTATGGCGCGATTGTTTATGGGTCGGCACGTCCGTCTGCCCTAAAAATGTTGGACCCCGTCCATCACCTGGGGCTCAGGCTCGCCACGGGAGCATTTCGAACATCACCTGTGCTTAGCTTGTATGCTGACACACATCAAATGTCTTTGGAAAGACGAAGGCAGTATTTGAGTCTTTATTATGCTTACAAGATATACAGCTATCCTGAACATCCCACTTTTGATGCACTTCAACCTTCTACGTCCTTCCGACTCTTTGAAAACAAGCCGAGCATTGTTCGGCCCCTGAGTTTCAGAGTGCAGAACATGGTAACATCGCTCCATCTCCCCTTTAGTGAGGCTGCTGTGTTGAGGGGCAATAAGAGAGTTGCGCTTTGGGACCTTCTGCCAATTTCTTGTGACTGGTCACTGTCTAAGTACAGAAAGGGAGCTGTTTCTCCACTCGTTCTTCAGCAGGAGTTTGCCGATTTAGAACAGAAATACAAGGACTACTCGCATTTTTACACTGTTCGATCGAAAACATCAACTTTTGTGGGGTGTGCAGTTTATTCCATTGCCTTCAGCAAAGTTCGACAACTGCACACTGTTGCAAATATTTTTACTGCCGAATTGTACGGTATTTTAATGGCTGTGGAGTACTTATTAGAGAACAATATCATGAAAGCAATTCTGTTTGTCGACTCTCAAGGCGTTCTTCTAGCCGTTCCGTCCTTAGCAGACAGCAAGAACCTTCTCGTGCAATGTCTTCGGGTACGGCTTAACCGAGCACTTCAACTAGGACACCAGATAAAATTCTGCTGGGCCCCAAGCCACGTGGGTATTTCCGGCAATGAAAAAGCAGACTTGCTTGCTGCCTCTGCAAAAGAGTACCCAAAACTGCCTCTTGGCCTGCCACACCAAGACCTGAAACTGATCATACAAAAATCGATTATGAAGTCATGGCAGTTGGATTGGGATTTGGAAAAAGAGAACAAGCTTCATGTTATCAAGAACCAACTGGGGGTATGGGAGAGTTCCTTCCATAAAGTCCGTCGGGTTGAGGTTCTCCTTTGCCGTTTAAGAATTGGTCATACCCGTTTGACTCATTTGCACCTGCTCTGTGGTGAAGATGTTAAACTTTGCGACAAGTGTGGCAAAGATATGACTGTTTTGCACATCCTGTGGCATTGCAAAGCTTTAAACCCAGAGCGCCGAAAATGTTTTCCTGCCTTTTTTCGCGATCACCTCCCCTTTCATCCATATTTCCTGCTTGGCGATGAACCATTGGTACCATTCGATCGAGTTTTAAATTTCCTTCATAACACTGGCCTTTTACACCAGCTGTAACTTGCAGTACTTTTAGATCACACCTCTAAGCCCTTTGGGAAAACCTTCGCTTGGCGCAATATGGCCTAAGTTGCTCTTGCGCCATAAAACCCCAAATCATCATCATCCAACACCAACGAAACGTGCTGCAGTGAGCAAACGTGCAAGCAGGTAGGCGTTCCTTCGAACTGGAAAGACTGAGATTGGCAAAACGACGGCGAGCAAATACAAAAGTAAATAAATGTTATGAAAAAACTAGTAATTAAAAAAGAGTTTTTTTTTTAACTTTTGGGCATTTGGTTTGGAAGTATATTGGCGGCGAGGACGTTTCACCGATTGTCAAAAGTCGCGACTTTGATAGTACAATATACTTTACCCACAGTTAATGTAATTTTACATGGATTTCTCACATTAGGGAGAATGTTTTCATTGATTTTAGACTATTTCAATTTTTTTGTAATTAAAATGCAGCAATTGGATCCAGTAAAGATAATTAGCACAGTTTTCATTGTCATATTTCTTCGCGCGTGTAAAATTAGATTATAAGCAACAAATTATAGTAGAGCTTGAACAATTACTTATTCAAATATGTGAATTTTAATATTATTATTATTAATACAAATCGCGGCAATGTATGCCTCTAATTAATGCCAAGATCAAGAGAATACTCTATTTAATTATAATAGTCTTTCCAGAAAGGTATAATTCTGTTTTCTTTTTAGCACATATGAAAAACTCTGACATAGTTATCAAGATAGACAAACAGTTAAACGCTGGATGTAATATGAAGCCCTACGCGTCACGCGGTGCTATAAAAACACCCACACACACACACTTTAGCTGTCGGACTCGGATTCCGTCTTGGGCTGTTGCAGTGAGAGCAGCGTTTATTAGTTTATGCGTTTCGTGTACATATTGTAAAAATTGGAATTATTCTCTTATTCTTGTGCTGGGATAATTGTCATTATTTCCCATGACAATTATCTGAGCGAGAAAAAGGCACCGAGAACGCACAAAGATCAGCACTGCTTTTTTCAACAACTACGAATATCAGCCTAAATCGAACAGTATGTCAGAAAATAAAGTTTCAGCGAGCAACTTTCCCAAGTAAATAATTACGATGTGAGGCACATCTTGAGTCATGAAAGAATCCGAAATTAAGACCTCTGTCGAGAAATTAAATCCAAAATGGAGGTAAGTTTCGGTTTCGCTCCACGTTTAAAACACGCATCCTTCCGTAACTAATACGCTAAACACCGTTCTTGTTTTCAGGTTAAAGAGGTGACCTGCGCTCATAAAACATTAGCTTCCTCGTATTACCAAAACTAATTTATGTCGCTCAGTGAAGCCAGCACACTAGACAGGATCAACAGCGGCACGCTTCTCTGACCCTCACTAAACCCGCCATCTTGGAAAATGAGTTGCGCCACCTATAGTTAGTTGGAGTCGGGACTTTTTTCCCGCCTCAGGCGGGATGAATATTGTGGCACATTAAACTCTTGAGTGAGAGAAGTGTGGGCATATCTGCATGCATACAAAAAGCAAGTTCTCTAGTTTAGTATTCCATATAATGGTTTATTTTACAATAAAACGGGAACATATTTTAAATTTAAAGACATATTCCCCCAGTGATCAGCATTAGCAACTGTAGTGTTATGATCAATATAAACCAAACATTTAACTTTAATTTTATATTCAATATACCACTTGACTAGCACAAACACAGGTGCCAAGCACAAGGTTTTAGCAGTCTCTGGCATAGGGTTGTTCAAAGAAAAGCCCGGAATTTAAAAGGAATTTTATATACTCATCTGCAGAAAATTAACTCGATGGAGTAGCGACACATATGTAGCAGCTGGCTGTTAAAAAATGCCCGATAACAAAAGTAGTATCTGAAACAGCAAGCAGGAAGGGCACAACCAGCATCTTGTGGAAAATTAAAGAAAGAATAAAACATATGCACTTTGTAAACAAAACAATGGGCGTTCAGGCACTGAACTTGCTAGGACACTAACCCAACCAATACATTAGCATTATTACCTTATAACTTATTTTAACAAAAAAGAAACTCATGACATCAAGTGCTACTATGAAATGACTTCTGAAAAAATAATTAAGTTAAGCTAAGTTAAGTTAAGAAAATTAAGAAAAAAAAAGAAATTAAGTTAAGTTAAGAAAAAATAAATAAGTTGATAGACACGCAATAACACAAGCAAACACTCCTTACACTAAAGGGGCAATCTTTAATCCTTCTCGAATTCCTTGTGCCTTGATGCCCACTCTAGCTCGTGACTTCCAGTGTTCTAGAGAGGTGCTCTTCGGTTTTTTTAGTGCAGAAATACAAAATGATGTATAAGGCCCGTTTGACTTCCTTTTTCTTTCTCCTGAACAGCCCTTTGTTGAAGAACCTCGTACAGCAATGTCACCTGATGTAGGCGTTCCTTCCAATAAGTGTTTCTGCGCTTCAATAATACATATACAGGCCTTGTCTAGCTTGTCATTATCAGTGCAATACATTGCCATTCTTTCACCTTATCTGCATTGTCCCACTGGGACCCTCGGACTTTGGACAAGCTACGTTTTTTTTTTCCTTTTTGGAAGGCTGCTGGAGTCAAGTTGGTGTGTTTCAGCCTCCGATTCCGGTGGTGGAATGGCCGACCCCCCCCCCCCCCCCCCCCCCTTCTCAAATCAGATCAAACCTTTCCAGTGCTAGCAGCGGTCCTGACTTGTACTCTTCGGGCAGATAATCGAATGTAAAAGTTGTATCATGTTGAAACACGGCACAAAAGTGCTTGCATGGCAACTTTGTTTGAGCAAAGTCTTGGCACGAACAAGACGGGGAATTGAAGTCAACTGTGTGAAATTTGCCAGGCACACTGGACTTTACAGTGAAAATGCCAGTTTTATATCCACGTGTCACGTCTCCTTGTCCGTAACACAACGCTGCCTCAATTCGTTTCATAATGTGATTAACTGCTGAAGGCGGCCTGTTTTGGAGGTAGTGCGGTATACCTTCATGGTATTTAATATAGCATGATGGCCGTCGAATGTTTTCTTGGCAAAAGTGCTGATGACGATCAGGGAAGAATTGAATCACCAGGACATCAATGAGCCCAGTCAAGCTCTTTCTTCCATGACCTCCTTGCAGGTAGAACTGTTTCAGCAGCTTGTTCTGGGACTCTGTGCCAATATTTGTTGTTATGACGACACTGAGTTGTTGTCTATAGTCCTTCACCGACATGTGTGAAACAGTAATCCCGTACGTAAGCATGTATTCCTTTAGCCGCTGGTTTTCCCAGAACTCGGACTCTCTGCGTGACCTGTCAGCTGCCTCAAACTCATCGCATGAGGTAGCGTCTGCCAAACGCCGTAGGATTGAAAGTACACCTTCCCTGTCTGTAACACCATTTTCTTTGCGTCGCATCCATCGTTCCCATGCCTGCTCGCGGGGAAAGTCGCATGGCATTATTTTGCTCTGCGGCAAAAACGGACTTAATTGCAGCTATTTCCGCCTGGCAACAGTCGATCATGCAATATTCTGGATTCAGCTCTTTGTTCCATGTCCTGAACATTTCGAGCGCTTCTGCGCTCGAAATGTTCCATAAAGGCCCCAACAGTCATGTAACACTATGGAGCCTTAGCGACTAAAAGGAACAGCGGTACGGCATAGTCTGTTGTTTTGCTAGTACCATCTAGACAAACTGCGCTGCGTCCCTACTTCGCTAAAAGATCAGGCATATACTTGGACTGATAGCAGAATAAGAATGTGCTCCCGCACTGCCGCATCAACAGTTCCTGAATGTCCTCGTTTTCGTCACAAGGAGCGTCGTCACCTTCCTTGTATGGCCGTAAAAAAAAACCGGGCATCGGGATTTCGTTGCTTTAGATCCTCAATAAGTTTAGCTGCATTCTCCTGATCGAGGTCGCTGCACCTTTCTTGCCTTAGTACCAGTTGTTTATGATTGACAAGGTCATTATTGGTAGGGTAGAATGCACGGCAGCTAACATCAGGGGGCTGTTTTCCAGAGAACAGGACATCATGGCGTTGTGGCAGCAGCTAGCGCCACGTACCGGGCGGCCGCCTCGTGGGACAGCGTGCAGCGAGCACGGGACAGTTGGAATGCTGGCAGACCGATCTCGGCTGCGGGCCGCGTTTGCTCCGTCAATTTGTGTGTATACTTTTGTACATATAAACCTGTAACACATGTACATAATATCGGAGACATTTTTTTACCGCTGGCACTGAAGTGATGCCTTCACGCACCAGGCCCCTGATTCGCTGACTGACACTCACGTCCAGAGTCTGCCCGAAGTTGATCATTTTGGAAAAGTCACGTTCTGTGTAGCATGATTTCCTAGACATAGTCAAGAAGATCATTTTTTGTGAATTCGGTGCTTGTCCTGAAGAAAGTCTTCAGAGAGATTTGCCAGTTGAGCTGTCTTTAGACGCTTGGTTTGGTGCTGTGAAGCTCCGTCTTTTGCCTCGACCTGTGAAAAGTGGATATGACAGAAAGCGGAAAATTATTAACGTCACAAAATGTGTTGGTCATAGCTAAGCTACTCCAGCCTCCAGTACCAAAAAATATTTACTACATGTTGAAGGAACAAAATAGTAAAAGCATCACCGAAATAGCAATTAGTTTAAATAAGTACACAAGCACCTTTTTATGACTTACCTTGAAACTTGGAAGTGTCTCATTGACCTTAAGGTGCATGGTTGCCACGCAGTCCTTCTTTTTTGTGCCCTGCAATTTGGTCTTTTTCCTTCTGAACGTCTTGTGAGTCCACTCGAACCTCTGATCTTTACTCTCAGATAAAAAAAGAAAACTGTTCCAAGCTTTTGTTTTATGCATGAAAGTATAACTTTAATTAACTTTAGGATGAATTAAATATACAATGTAAAATTGTAGTTATTGTCTGCTCGCAGCTAATATTAGTTCCGCAGGAGGCTATATTGCTTAACTATGTATCGGAACCATACTGATTCAACTTAAAATACTCCAAAAGGCTGGGCAAACGCATTATAGTTCCTCCTCTACATTTTTTTTTATGTGCAGCACACTGCCTTACATTAGGCTCTGTTGTAGGTAAACAATTACCAGCAGACATGACGGTCGAAGCTTAAAAGAAGTGGCATAATAAACTGGAAACATATTTTCTGCTGTTCATAATGTCCCTCCAAAATTCAAAATTTACTGCAAAAACTATGCATTGCTAAAACACTTTGTGCTTTATTGGTCAGTTTACGGATGATGCTGTATTGATCGCTTGATTAATAGGTGAATTACATCAATGGGTAACTTATTAGTTAAAACTATTTTAGCAGGGGAGTTGTACAGTGTAAAATTAAACAGCTACTGATCTGATTCCACTAAAATTGTCTATTTGTTTTAAGTCTAAACGATGGGTACCCTTCTAATAATTCACATAATTAGTTTCAGTCCATGTGTTTAGGAATATGGAACTCTCAGCCCCAGGTGTCCGCAGCTGCGGTTGTTTTCAGGGTACTCCGACAGCTGAAATCTCACAAGCTTCCCCAATGTTCTCATTACTCTTCATCAAAAGCGAGTTATACATGTATAATGATGAAACATTCTCGGGAACTGCGGGACACATCTTCTGACGCTCTGCAACAATCCAAATGCAATTTTTCGTCTATCATCATTGCTAAAGAATTAATTTATTCAGTTATACATATATATGTATATATATTAAATTTTGTTTAGCAATGATGATCGACAAAAAATTTCATTTAGATTATTTCACGCACACGCAAACTGTTATAAAGCATTCAAACCAATCATTCGGAAAAGTGGTCATTAGTAATGTTCATAAAATCTTTCATTTATCCGCTTGGAACTCAAAACACAGTTAGCAAGTCTTCACAATTTTGATTGGTCAGTGCATAAAATGTTGCATCCGATGTCCCTTAGAAATTAGTATTAGTAGGCTCTTTACCTTGCCGATCGGTATCGATAGCCCACAGCAACCTCCACGTGTACAATCAGATGATTTGACAATATATAAGAATATTGTTATTTCCTCCACAACATCAGTGAAAATGTTCGAATACATGCGATAACACTGACCAATGAAGTTGCCCTTTTTCTTGAGTCTTGTGCCTGTCCTCGCCAAAAAGGCATCCTTTGTGTACTTTGCGGAGATCTGGCTGCCCTACCCCGCGCCGACCCTCCTGGCCCCAATTTCCGGCCTCCGAGATACGTCATGCCTCGGGGGAGCGGCGGTGACCTCGCGCAGCACAAGGTCGGCTGGACCACTCCCTTAAGCCGTCTGACGTCACGGGACTGGCTTCCCAAAAGAAAGGACCCGAGGCTTGAAAAGGGGAAGCCGGACAAAGGAAGCCTCGCTTGGACGGCAGCGCTCTCGAATGGTGGACACGGGGACAGCGTGCAGCGGTGACAGGAGACGAAGACGCTGGCGCGGGATTTGGCGGGGGACGGACGCAGGCGCGGGGAAAGTGCGGGCACTACGTCGAGTGGCGGACTCGACAAACAGACCGGACAGCGACCCTGGACGACGACGTCCCCATGGCGCGGTGTGGACAACCACCGCTGGGACTCGGAGAAGCTGCTGTGGCAGCGGACTCTCCCCCGGCCTCGCTGATGACCGTCCCCCGATCCCGAAACCCCCCAGCCAATGAGTGAGTGAATAAACCCTTTTGCCGAGAGCAAAGTATTGCAGTGTCCTATTCATCCGGGGGCAGGGTCGGTGGGAATCGGAGTTAGAAGCCCGCATAAACTGGCGCCGCAACGTGGGGCCTGATTTTTGATCAGGCAGGCATTCCGATTTCTAACTTGTTTCCGGTTGAATTAGGGCACTATCTCGCGCTCTTTTTGGAGGTCATCTTTGTCGCGGGAGCGCCGCACGAAGTTTTGTTGCGGCAGCGCCGCACGCAGGTCATGAAATTATCGCCTGCCTGACGAGGAGGCGCGGACCTTGACCGTTGTCTTTAGGGATTAACGCTTTGTCCCAGCCAGTCAGGAATTTACTTATCCCCGTTACGAGAAGCGCCTCGAGTATTGACTGTTCAGCGCACCGTTGGATGCTGGTAGGTTGATCCTGCTGCACAAGAGCGCTGTGTGCGTCGAAATTACCGCACTTCCCGAGCCCTGTAGTGTCGGGCGTTACCCCACCTATGACTCCGGCCGTTCACGTCCGCTGGGAAAGGTGCCAGCTCACGGTTTGGGGATGTGATGCGCCGAACCGCCTTTGCTCGCGTATCGATGTGATGTCTTGGAACGCTTGTTACCGATCGGACGCGTTAGAGAGGCATCGCTCCGGGTGGAGAACGCACCCCTTGCGGATGGCGGTTGCATGTACTGTGTTTGGAAATTATTCCCGCATTGCATTTTGTTTGGGAGGGGACTAGTGTCGCGGTTTGATCGCATGCTAGCTCCCAGTTGGCCTTGCTTGAGCTGTCGGCGCGGTTTTGAGCGTCGTTAGTTGACAGCGTTTTAAGGTACGGAGGCGCTCCTGGGGTTCCGACCAAGATCGCTTTGAACGAGTACCTTGTGGCCAGAGGCTACATTTAGGGGCTGAGCCCTCTAAATCGTGCCGGGTACGCGATGTCCGGTGCGTGGACATCAGAATCCCGAAAACCACAGAGTTTCCGTTTTCACTTTATCAGCTGTGTGTGTGTAATGCTCCGTGGAGTCCAGTCTGACGCGATGGGCATGACCCGTGCCTTTCTGGTTGTAGAGTCGTGAGGTTGATCCCGTTTAATTGTGCGCAAAGTAGGTTCCGGATCCTCAGAGCGCCATATCGAAGGTTGAGCCTCGCGGCGGCAGTTACTCTTTAATTTCATTTTCTCCGTTTCCGGAGGAGCGGCGGCCAGCGCGCTTTGCGCTGCCGCCGAAAACGGTTCTCAGCCGTGCTTGGGTTCGCGTTGGGACGCGAGGGCGTAGACAGCGTAATTGGTCGTGCAGAGGCCTGCATTAGAGTTAAATTATAAATTTAGGGGAGAAAAGACAGCTAGGTGAGAAAAGAGCTGGGCTCGTGCAGTGAAAACCACCACCAGGGGAGTGGCGGTCTTGCGATGTTGTGACGAGTTCTTCATAGTTTTATCCTATACAGATGCGCGGTTGGCCCGGGAAAACGTACGGTTCACGTCGGCGGGTACGTGCCCGGGAAGCCTAGAAATTATGGCAGCGGCATGGCCGTCGGCGGCCTATAACTGTTGTGCGTTGGGTCAGCCCGTCGCTGTACAAACTGCAGCTTTTGCATGAATGGGTAGCGGGTGTTGGAATGCGGCGGTAAATGCGGTAGACACTTCGACGCTGCGGAAATTGTTTCTGCAGAGCAAATATAGTTTATTAGCTCGTCCATTTCCAAGACCGGCCGGTTAGATCATTTGGCATTTCGGTATCGCGCTCGTTGCGCGGAAGTTGAGAGGTGAGCGTGTGGGATACTTACATTGTTCGAACCCTGCCTGTCCTCACAGTCGCGAGAAGACTTTTCAGTCATGCGACGTGTTGACTTGGCTGGGGGCGAGCTTTGTGCGTAACCTACTGCGTTTGTATGTGGACACGTTGCTCGATCCGAGAACGTTGAAGAGTCGCGAGACGCGTTGACGGCGTACATTTATTGCTCGATCCCGTCCGGCCTTGACATCAGCTGGAAGACTTTTTAGTTATGCGATGTCGGGGTTTGGCAGGGGGAGAACTCTAACGTGCGTTGATGCGCTTGTCGCGGTTGTCGAGCCCGTGGGGGGTTCGGTGCGGACCGGCGTTACGCGCTCGTCGCTCCTGTTGGGTGGTCGCCTCCGAGCAGCGAAGCGGTAATATCTGGTACATGCCCAGACGTTAGGGACATAGCCGTGTAAATAGGCTGTCCAATGAGATCTGCTGTTCGCACGATCGAGGTACTGTTCCCTTTGTACTGGTGTAAGTGGCCGGTACCACGGAACAACGGCCTCTCAGTAAGGTGATTACCTCTTCTGATGAAGGCGTGCTGCGTAGCTTGGCTGTAGCGTGTTTGTAGCTCGGGTGTCGCGAACGGCGAGTGCATGGGTGCCTGTCTTGGTTAATTGCTACTGTTGACAGCGTGTTCCTTCCGAGTCGCACCTCGCGAACGGGACAGGATTTGTGGCCGTTTCTGTTTTACGGGAGGTTATTGTTAGTTCTTGAGGTTTTGTACGTTCTTCGCGAATGTGTTGGAGATTAATAATGTTGTCAGGGGTGTGCGGTTCTGACGCTCTGGTAGATTGCTTATTGTTTTAAAAGAATGCGGTTGAGTTTGATAGGAGCAAATGTTGTATAGTGAGCGTATGTACGATTTGAGCATACAGCGAGTGCTCATGCTTTTTAGTTCAGGAATAGATTTCCTCTTAGGTACCTCTTCAACGTGTAAGGTGACGTTCTTGAAGATTGCCTGCCCATTAGTATTGAAATCAAAAGTTTTCTTTTTATTTCGTGGCATGTCCAACGATCGAAAGATTTTTGATTTCGTCGCGCTGTTTGATATAACGTGCCGGTATTTGTTTTTTCGCGAATCGCTGTCTGGTGGATTAGGGACGGAAGCGAACTTTAAGAGTCGGCGTGTTGTGTGTGCCTGAGTGCCCGTCCGTGTTGTGAGCTGTGGTGCTCCGGACCAGTTCGTGGACCGTGCTTCATCGGTCACGAGCTTCCCAGTGAATCAACGTTCACCGCTGGCCTGCTTGGTTTGATGCCATCATCATCATCGAGGATGCTCGTCACTATCGGTGACGCTCAGCTGAGTGAGCTCCCTGCCGGAGCCTGCTGAGCAAGTTTTCTGCCTGAGGTCCTGAGGAATACGCAACCTTGTGCCCCCCCCCCCCCCCCCCCCAAGTCCGAGCCTTGAGGGGAGGGAGGTGTGGAGATGTGGCTGCCCTACCCCGCGCCGACCCTCCGGGCCCCAAGTTCCGGCCTCCGAGATACGTCATGCCTCGGGGGAGCGGCGGTGACCTTCCGCAGCACGAGGTCCAGCTGGACCACTCCCCGAAGCCGTCTGACGTCACGGGACTGGCTTCCCAAAAGAAAGGACCTGAGGCTTGAAAAGGGGAAGCCGGACAAAGGAAGCCTCGCTTGGACGGCAGCGCTCTCGAACGGTGGACACGGGGACAGCGTGCAGCGGTGACAGGAGACGAAGACGCTGGCGCGGGGTTTGGCGGGGGACGGACGCAGGCGCGGGGAAAGTGCGGGCACTACGTCGAGTGGCGGACTCGACAAACGAACCGGACAGCGACCCTGGACGACGACGTCCCCATGGCGCGGTGTGGACGACCACCGCTGGGACTCGGAGAAGCTCCTGTGGCAGCGGACTCTCCCCCGGCCTCGCTGATGACCGTCCCCCGATCCTGAAACCCCCCAGGCAATGAGTGAGTGAATAAACCCTTTTGCCGAGAGCAAAGTATTGCAGTGTCCTATTCATCCGGAGTCAGGGTTAGTGAGAATCGGAGCTAGAAGAAGCCCGCAACTTTCGAGATAACTCTGAATGTCACGTCTAGACGAATCGGCATGGCACCTTTCTGCAAAGAGAAGAATAGTCGGCCTGCAATGATGAAAAATTCCCAGTCAATGCGTGTCTAACAGTGAGATCTTCGAGACTCATATATAGAGCACTTGTTTTCAACAGATTTCATCAGTCTAGAATATTGTATCCCAAGAAAAAGACCGTACATTTATCTAGTGCCCGGTGAGAGGTCGCAGAAATACGCATTAGATAACGCTGGCCCCCACGCCACTTGCTTAGGGCAGTAATTCGACAACAATGGCATACAAGGCAAACAAATCAGGCAGCTACTACAATGACATTAGACTTCCGTCTATGGCGGTGTCAGGATTTTTTTTTAACGGCCAGCGCTCGCGCAGAAGTACACGTGAAAGAGACATGCACGAAAACGAAACCACGTTTCTCGATGCCTAGCAATCCAAAGATCATTGATATCATATAACACAAACGCCGTAGACTGGTAGGTGGGCATGCGTTCCTTAAAACATAGGTCTGTTAATGCTTACCTGGGTTATCTTCCGAAGAGTCCTCTCTGTTGTGTTAGGAAGAGACAGTCTTCAGAGAAACGCCTATGGTTAAGAGCTCACACTCTAAAAAAAATGGTGGAAAAAAGTAGCAACGGCGCGCCTTCCTCCCTTCTACTGACGTGCTTCCAAGCGGAAACGAGAAGGGAGGAACGAGACGTTTTCCTCCTTCTCCAGGCAGACGGGAGAAAGCTTTCGCCCTCCCGACTCATCTTCTTTCGGTTTCGTCTTCCGAGCACGTCGCGCGCGATGTTTAATAAATGTTTTATATGGCGATGAATTTTGCGTTTTTTGTGTTCTGATAAAGTGTTATATTTATTATTATTTTTTTCGTACCCACTCTCATGTTATATTGGTTGTTCGCGGTATGGTATTCTGAAGTTAATAAATTCCATAAAAAAACAAAAGACGACGATGGGAACAATTTTCACCTTACACCGAAGTCTAGTTTCCACCATGCAGTTGTTTATCACACCGCTTTCAGGAGCTGCCACGACACGCGTTTCAACGCATTGAAATCTTCGACTGTTTTACACTCTCTAAAGAGAGCTACAGTTGGGGCGAAAATCCAAAAAGTAATGCAACAAACCGTGTTCACGCGGAATATGTTAAGAACTGGGATCCTCCGCTAGTGTGACGTTTGGAAAATGTGCAACATCTTCGTGATGTCACGCTTCGACAAAGCAAAATGACACCGAGCCTTTACAGAAAACAAAAAAAAAAAAAAAAATCGCTCGGGAGTCGCGTGCTACAACCAAACCCCACTACTCGTGCAAGAAAAAGCAAGACATGGCGGACGTATTTGTCGCGTGATTGCAATGGCTCCCAGCTTCCCCTTCGGAGTATTTCGTAATCAACTACATCTCGTCATATGGTACGCCAACCCCAACCGCATGACAAACTCAATTATCATAAGAAATTGAGAAAAAAAAACGAAGTGGTCTCACAGAATGCACCGCAGATAATGATATAAAAAAGAACTTTAGAGACGACAGTTTAAGTCTGAAGACAGAGATCTTCTTTAGTGAGGAACGCAGGAGGCGGGAGGCTTTGGGAAGAAAAAAGCAAAAGCGACGAGGAGAACGCCTCTATCGTCATCCCACAGATCTTGCCCCATTCTACAAACGAGCATATCTCGAGGGGTACAATGCTCTGTCTCAGACACGGCAGTACTTCTGCCACGTAGCCGGGCCGTTGGGAAGTGATCACGCGGATGGGGAGAACCATCTTAAATGGAGGAGCTTTAGTCTGTGCCGGAGGGGAGAATAAAAAAAAAAAACATGAGGAAAGCGACGCGTTGTGTAACGGTGAGTCCATTGGAGTTTCAATGTCCCTCTTGTTGTTTTTGTTTCCCTCGTCTTGTTTTGATTACGATGTCTACAAGAGAGGAGGAAGGGGGGATGGGCGGACACTGTGTACATCGCGGGAAAAGGAGTAGCCTGGGTACACTGCCTCCTCCGTATGGCTGAATGGGCGTGGACGTTTTGGAGCCTGGTCGCTCTCACCGCGTCCCGAATAAGAAAGAGGAAAAGAAGAAGGAAAAGGGATATGATTCATCTCCCGACAAAGCTGATAGAAGCGCCATCTCTCTACGGATTGATGCACTTGCCTTCTCCGTGTTTCGAGGGGTCTTTTGGAGTCTTCCAGGTAGCAACTTGGCCCATCAATGGAGACCCACATATTTCCTGGCCTCCCCGTTCCACTTCACCCCCAAGATAAACAACAAAGAACAAAGCAAACAAACAGCAACATTTGTGGTCTTGTACCGCTCCTCAAGATACGGCTTGAAATATTTTTTCTTTTTTTCTTTTTTTTTTTTAAGTGAGCTGGTTTGCCGTTTTTACCAGGCTTAGGATTGAACTATACGATGACGGTGACATTCCTTACGGTGTCCCTGTTCGCTTGGTCTGCCTGGTAAAAGGGTGGCCTGTGTGGGCGGTGATTGGGTACCGAGAGGAACGTGTGGTGTTTTAAGGGGGCTTGAGCAAGTAATATTTTATTAAAGAGTGGAAACGGGGTTGCGTCTTTGAAGAACAACGACGCAATGCCAAGGTTCACAGAGCGCTAACAATATGTGTTTTTTTTTGTGCGTCTTTTTTACGCTCGACCTGTGACGGCGGTTGAGGGTGAAGTGACGGTTGGGCCTATTAGACTCGAGAATCAGGCTAGTGTCTTTCTTTTGGGCGTCCGGAAAGTCTTTGAACCAAGGGTTCTAGCTTCGACAGGCCGACTCAAGCTAACCTATTTTAGCCTCTTATAGCCTCGACCAAGTAATCTAGATTATGCTGGTTATATTGAGCTGAATTGACCTATACTCCATTTCATAAATGTCTGCAGTAAAGAGGCTAGCACACGCGAGTGAGCCTAGCTCAACAAAATTATTTTGTTTGTACGATAGTTCGTACATGGCTCCTAAGCACATGTCTAGGAGGCGCCGCAGTCGGGCGATAATCAGCGCCCCCACAGGCAAAAGAGCGCAACGATGGGCAGTCGCAAGCGTGTCGTTTGTTCTCCTGGCCCCCTTTCTCGTAGCCGACTTCCGAACGCGGCGATGGCGTGTTTGACTGGGTACGACCAAGTATAGATAGAAAACGTTGTGACTGAGTTTGGTGTGAGGTAGACCTGAGCTGTTCTTTCGGTATTGTAACCATAATGATCCGGGCATTTCACGGCCCACGGGTAATCAAGTGCTATCTTGATTCTCACGGGAATCAAGTGCTACACTCTAAGGAAAAAAGGAGGAGAACGGTAGCAACAGCGACTGTTCCTCCTTGTTGCGGACAAGTTGCCCAGAAAAGGGAGGAACGGAAGTTCAGATGAAAGGAGAAGGCTGAGTAGCTCCTTGTTCAGTTGGAGCAGGGGTAAAATATCCTGCTACTAACCAAGTCGTCAATGGTTCGATCCCCAACGGAGCGTTTTTTTTTTTTTGTTTTTCTTTTTCTTTCGTAAAGTTTTTTTTTTTTTATTATTAAAACACAGATAATCAAACCCAGACCGATGAAAGAAAAATTAAAGTGCTTATTATTCACCGAGACGTTTTCCTCCTTCTTTAGGCTAACGGGACAAAGCTTTCGCCCTCTCGATTCATCTTCTTTCGGTTTCGTTTTTCGAGCACATCGCGCATGTTGTTTAATAAATTGAAGTTGAGTTGGTTGAGCTTCAGCGGCAGCGAAGGCTGCCTGTAATTCCGTCTTCTAGTACAAACGTGCAGAACATTTCGGTTGCATTAACGTTTTTTCCACTAATTTTATCAAACGAGCAAACGAAGCCGCTAGAAACAGCGAAGTTCCGGAGCAGTGCCAGCAGCGCTACGTACACTGGGTAAGATGGCCGTCTCTGGATTGTGGCGGGACCCACGCGGATCTACAGTAGCTGAACCACGCGGAACCGTGTCGACGTCTTCGACCCTATGAAAATCGCAGGAACGGCGTCCAAGGCAGGCAGTTTTTCCTGCCGGCTGCCCGGGTGCCTTCCGTGCTGAGTTCGGTTCTGTATTTCTGCGTGTCAGCAACATAGCAGCACCATCATGGTGGCAGTGTTGTGCGTAGTGAATAGAAGACTGGAATTATCGCCTATGGTGTAACAACAAGATGAGATTACGTAAACTGTCGGGCATTGATGCCGCCGGTCGGGCCGTGATCTGAGGGGGCGGGGTGTCGCAGGTTGACATTCAGCTTTACATCAAAGAGTTTAAGACCACTTGAGGAATTAGGTGCAGTCGATCGACGTGCGGATAGTCATGTTGGAACGCTGGCCTGAACGGTAAGCTCCTATCGTACAGTGGCCAGTGTGACTGTCGGTCCCCGTGAGCGATTGCGCTCTAGGCAAAAGACTGAACAGTACGAAGTTATGACGGAAAGTATGTATATTTACAGTGGAATTTTGCATTAAGAAACAGGTAAAATCGAAAAAAAAGCTATGCTTTATTTTGCTGTTTAAATGTACTACGGTTCCTGGAGAAACTGCCCTCCAAGTGGCGCGTTGGTATAAGCGCAAAAAGTTTGCGAGCTCGCCACGGCGTAGCTCCGTACACTTAACACCTGCCGCAAGTCGCGGCTTTGACAGCATTCAAGTTGATCGAAAAGCGATTTCTTAGCCAGTGAAGCATCACTTACAGCTGAGTGAATATGGGCTCTACAGAGATTAATTCAAGACGGCAATCGCAGCCGTGCGCGAACAGCACAAATATAAAAACAAACACTACAATAGAAATACTGGCCACGAAGTGACGTGCGGGGAAACAAAACTCATGGCTTCGAACCGCATTGGAGCGGCTAGATTTATTGGCTTTCAAATCATTACGGCATGACCGAGCGTTTTCTTTTTAATAAGAGATTCATCCCTCAGCCATTGTAAATACTATCGGATGTATGGCATTGCTGGAAAAAAAAAAACATGCTGGGAATATTTTTTATTGCTTAGCGAGTCACCGAGAAATACCGTACACTCTAAGAAAAAAGGGGAGGAAAAAGGAGGAACTTTCGTTTTTCCTCAGTCTGACCCGTGAAGGGGGAGGACATCGATGCTGTTCCTCCCTTTTGCTGAATTTAGCTGGCGCGCCCTCTACCGGAGATCGGAAAGGGGAGGAAATTTCCTCCATCTCCGTGACTACTGCTAATCGCAAGCGAGCATTGGTGACGCGCGCGGTGATGGAATGATGTTCTGCAACGTGTTCGTGCGATTACCGGTGCGAGGATTGCTATTAAATTATGAATTACGTTTGTTTTCGAATTTGAGGGACGCAACCCGCACAAGATGTATTTTCCGCGGCTACCTCAATATTGCTCACCGCTCGGTGACGCTTACGTGGGGGCCGGACACCGTCCCATCGCCGCTTTAGAAAATCGTGCCGGGCGATTCTGCACTTGGTGCGATACGACACTGTCGACGTGGGGAATTTGCGCTGAAGGGCTTTGCGGCCTTTGCGGGAAGCACAGTGGCGGAAAGCTGAAGCTCTCGAGAGATCTCGGAACCAGCGAGAACTCGACCAGCGCCTCCGCGCCGCTTTGACTGGTGCAGCATCGGCGACGTGGTGTTCGTAAAGTTCAGTGTTACGTGAAATTACGTGGTGTTCAGCTCGGCAATTGTTTCCCGGACCCTCCGCAATCGCGTCAGATCGCCGTGCAGCTGAAGGAGTGCACAGTGAAAATGTTAACAGCTGGCGATGTGCGCGAACGCTGCGATGTCCTCAACGCTAAGCCTCTTCGCGCACTTCATCGCCGACGGACGAACGACTGTTCAAATAATCGCCCAAGTTGTCGCCGTGCACTGGACATCAGTAGGTCATGGATCGCTTCCCGCGATAACATTAATAAAAGGTGCCGTTTCCACTGGACGATTGACGGACGCTCCGTGATCGGATTTGGCTACGAAATCGTACTCGTAGCCTCCGTAGTCCGTACCCCGCAGAAAAGCGCGCTTGACCAGGCAGCTGCGGCGTGGCTTAATTTGAAATAAACTGGTTGGTAACGTTTTCACTTTCGATATCTCTGTAAGCAAGCGGAATGTGACTGCTCTGGCAAATTGAATCAAGATGATCGTGTTAGATGTTCACTCGGCAACGTTTACAAAACACAGAGCTAAAATCGGTCCGAACAGGTAGTTACGTGCGAGCAGTGCTTAAAGTCTTCCGCATGCTGAGGGGGGTCCCAACAAGAAGATTGGGGGGGGGGGGGGGAGGAGGAGGGGGGGGGGGCCTGACGAGATGTACTAGATGCGCATAAAATAAACCACACTGCTGACTACCCACTCTGCACCTGGAACCCTCAAATCAATAATCCCGAATTAAATGTTACATCCCTGAGAACAAAGCTATTTACTGAAAGATATATTTATATTTCACTAATGCTGGGGCTGTGGAGAAGGGTCTCACACCATCCTTGAGAATCGGTAGGGGGTCCGAGACCCACCAAGACCCCCCAGACTTTAAGCCCTGCGGGCGAGCCAGCTTAGCTGTCACTCGGTTAGTCGCGCGACGAGGCAAACCGCATGAAAGCGACGGGAGCAAGCGGCCAAGACGATGAGCGACATTTTCTAGAAGGAAGTGTCTAGACGGAACGATAGTCGCCACCAAAGTTCCGTTCATGTTGGGTCTCGCCTAAAACGAATACTCAAAACGGTTTCGAAGCGGTGGCATAGCATAGTGGAGAGGTGTCTGCTCTGCACGCAGCGGGCCCGGGTTCAAACCGCACTGTAAACCTGACTTTTTTTTTTCTTGAACATTTGCGAATATTTACAATTCTTTTTTACAATTATCGCTGGAAAAAAAAAAGAGAAAAACGCATGCTGACGAAATTTTGTTGAACTTAATGGTATGGGCGGCGTGTTTGGTGGGCCAAGTGGGTTAATAGGTTTGTAATTAACACTCGCAGACTGTCGCCGCAAAGCGGCGTGAGCGCAGGCGGGGTGTGAGTTAACGCGCTCCCCAGTGATACTTGCGCCTTCCGAAAAGGGTGATCCAAATGGCAGGAGTCCGCGTTCCAGACGGAACTTTAGTGGCGACTATCGTTCCGTCTGGACGAAACGCTACTCACACCAGTTCAAAAAATACCTACACCAAGCGCCGCGACGGGCGGCAAAGAAATCTCCGTCGCTCGTCTCGTCACTCGCTAAATCACTTGCATGCAGTTGGGCTTCGAAGGCTGAACCGCATGTATGCGATTTGGCGAGCGAAAAGACGAGAGACGGCACAATCAACGAGAGTCATCGAGAAGCGGCGGAAAGTTTTCACTGTCCCTCGTTTCGTCACTTGGTTTTTGGATTTCCAGAAAACGTCGCTCATCGCCTTGGTCGCTTGCTGCCGTTGCCATGCAATTTGCCTCGTCACGCAACTGACCGAGCAACAGTGAAGCGGCTTGACATCATTTGTCTCATTGCTTGTCTAATTGCTTAATGCGAGCAATTCAGCGAGCAACGAGACAGGCGACGGCAACCCGCTTCGCTGTCGCTCGGTCAGTCGCGCGATAAGGCAAACCGCATGGAAGCAACGGCAGCAAGCGACCAAGAGGAGTAATCAACAAAGACGGTGAGCTACGTTTTCTAGAAATCCAAAAACCGAGCGACACGACGGGCAGAGGTCGGCATTTTAGGTCGCCCTCCCTGAACCTGACAGCCACACTCACCTAAGCCCCTATTCACCCTCACCCTCACAGCTACACTCACAATTCAGCCCCTCACTCACACTTTTCCTCACAGTTGCACTTACCTTCAGCCCTTCACTGAACCTCACGCACTCATGGTCCTCACCACCCTCATGACCCTCGCGGCCCTCACGCTCATGAATTCTTCTGGTTCAGAAACTCACCCACCCTCACCTCTCCTGTGAAGATGAGGGACAGTGAGGGCTCTCATGAGTGAGGTTTGTCGAGGAATGGCGACGGAAAACAGTGAGAAATCTCCGTCGCTCATCGCAGACACTCGTCGCTCGCTAAATCGCTTACATGTGGTTCGGCTTTATATCTTTGTCGCTGACTCTCGTCAATGTCGCTCGTCTCGGAGCTGGCTACTTCGCTTGCATGCGGTTGAGCCTTTACATGTGGTTTATACTTCATGGTAGAACTGGCATTTGGTCTTGCATAATCGGAAAGATTTTTTAGAGCGCAGCTCTTAGGCGCCCGTTTCCGGCTTGAGCGGCGTCGGCGTCACCGTCGCCGTCGGCGTAACCGCGCGGTGCATTATGGGTAAATTTTCCCGAAGGAACCCGAGGTCCTTCGGGAGGACCTCGGGTTCCTTAGGGAGGACCTCGGGTTTATTCGGGAGGGCTTCGGGAGGACCTCGGGCTCCTTCGGGAGGACCGCGGGAGGACTTCGGGTTCCTTCGGGAGGACCTAGGGGGGGGTCACGTGAAGATGACGTCATCAGTGACGATGACAATGCGGATGCCGATGACGTCATCAGTGACGTCACTGGTGACGTCATCAGTAACGATGACGATGGCGATGCGGATGCCAATGACTTCATCGGCATCCGCATCGTCATCGTCATCATCACTGATGACGTCATCGTCACGTGACCCCCCAGGACCTCGGGTTCCTTCGGGAGGACCTCGGAAGCACCTCGGGTTTCTTCGGGAGGACTTCGGAAGGACCTCGGGTTCCTTCGGAAGACCTCGGAAGGACCTCGGGTTCCTTCGGGAGGACCTCGGGAGGACCTCGGGCTCCTTCGAGAGGACCTCGGGAGCACCTCGGGTTCCTTCCGGAGGACCTAGGGGGGGGGGGTCATGTGACCATGACGTCATCAGTGATGATGACAATGCCGATGCCGATGACGTCATCAGTCATGATGACGATGGCGATGCGGATGCCAACGACGTAATCGGCATCCGCATCGTCATCGTCATCATCACTGATGACGTTATCGTCACGTGACCCCCCAGGTCACGTGACCTCCCAGGTCACGTGACCCCCCCTTCCGAGGTCAACTGATCCCCCAGTACCCTTCCCTCCTCCTCCTCAAGAGCTGCGCTCAAATTCGGCGTTACAGGGAGTCGTAAACGGCTTTTTTTCTCCTTTCGAAGCCGTGATTTAGCTTGCATAACCGCTGCTATCTTATTGCGTCTGCCGCTTGCATACCTATCGGTGGGTCACGACCCTTTCACGTGCCATACCTTCTTGGCAAGATCAAACCCAGCTGGGTCGTATTCCGTGCCACGTTACGGCACCTGGGTTGCCCCAAACTAGCATGCCTATTTGTGTGGCATGGCTCTGGCTGGAACGGTTGCGTGTTGCCGCAGTGTGTGGGGCAGGCTGCACCATGCGATGCTGGAGGATGGCAAGTCACGGCACATCGCCCGTCCCAAGCCACAACAGAGCACGCAACAAATTGGATTCACAATGCCGTGCTCAGTTTTGCAGTCCATTAGCATTGTTGAGCAGGAATGTCATCTGCCATTTCTTTAGCCTACTTTTTTCTGCAGATTGTGATGACTGGCTGTATGTACTCTTTGTGCAGAAGTGAAGTGTGAGCATTTTTGATAAACAGTGTGGTGGCAACTATTTAATAAATGTGGTACATGACTCAATAATAAATAAAATTTTAGTTGCTGAAATCAGCAATAAAATTCTTTATGTATGAAAGCATGGAACATAGAGGTAGAACACACATGAGCTGGTAGGGCCAAAGGTAGCATTGCCTAACAAAGACCGCATCAGAAAAAAAGAAAAATGGCGCATGGAGTAGAAAATTGCGTAATTCAAACAAACAAAGCATATGCACACAAAACACAGGACACAACTGGCATGATACGAAATAATATGCTATAACAAATCCTAGTGCAGAACAATAGCAAAAGAAACATAAGCTCATTGAAATGGTTCTAACCAACCTTGGAGCCTAATACAGAACATATAAATACATGCAACATAAAAAAGGCCAAATCACATAGCACAGACGATACTTGCACAAGACTGAAATGCCAGGATTGCACTCAAAACACTACAATACAAGCTAAAAAAAACACTGAAAAAAAAATGGGACGTTGAGTTATTATAAATGCCATTACACAAACAAGCAGAGACTGTGCAGTTTTTGGCAAAACTAATCCAGTAGTGCGTGATGGGGCACCACCTCACAAAAGTCTATGCAACGGTAAAGATCAAGTGCATAAAAGTTAAACAACTGATCTGGCATTATCGCCACGCTGTCATTAAGTTCCCTAACAATGTAGGAGCACCTGTGCTTGCTGCAGTGCAGTGCAGCAAGACGCTGGCATAGCAGCAGTAAGGAACTACCGAAAACAAGAAGCTTCTCAATCTTAAGAAACTGTGGAATGTCGTGTTGCATTTCGTGAACGAACACGTCACTTAGACGATACTGGCAATTGTCAAATCTCGCGGTTTTCACAGCAGAAACTTCTGTCTCCAGCGTCACCTTGGCAACAGCAGCTCGCTGCTCTTCTGGCAGCTCTTCTACCTTGATCGGCCACGCTCCAGTTGTCTCAAGTGGCGAGTCAAACCGACTTCCCGACAGCTCATAAGCCTGAAGAAGCTGGTGCCGGGTCGCAAGCGTCAGGCAAATGTTCCGAAAGTTCTTTACTTTGGAGGCGAGACTCTTGAAGTACGAGTGCTTCGCCTCGAATCGCATGCCCAGAAGCGGCGAGGTGGTCCGAACTTCTGGATGTATTTCGAGTAATGCAGCAAGTAGTGAAGCTTTGATGTCACTACTGCATTTGGGTATTGTGCTGTGTAGAGCTCCAGGAACTCTTCGACTTTCACTTGAAGGTAAGGAATGCAGTCCTTGGGGATCCTCTCTGCAAGGATGATGTCGACAACATGTCGGTACGCCAAATACACCCTCCAGTGTTGATTGTCTTCGGGGATGGAGTCTCCGTAGACCTGAGGCAGCAGTCGGAACAGGCACCGCCTCTGGCTGGCTGTTCCTCTCAGGCTTGCCTTACCAGTGAGGAAGGTGTCCCTGACTGCGATGGGTGCAGAATTCCTGTCGTGAAAGCCATACTTGAAAGCAGCAACTCTGTCGAGATCCTGCTTGCGCAGTATTCCGTCCTGAATCATTCCACCGAGGACATGACGAAGGACGCATCCAATGCACCCCCTCAAGTATGTCGTGCATTGCATCAGGGGGCAGCTGGTCAGTGACGTCGAAGTTGCTGAGTCCCTCCAGAGGGGAGACATTTGATATCCCATAAAGGGGGCCATTTACTAATGGGTCGAGAGCGAAAGCTTCAAGGTGGCTTTTGTGCATTTGGCTGATCCTTTCAACACAGTCACTAGTGGCATGGAGCTGCCTAAGTTGTTTGTGCCGCGCTAAGCAAAACCGGGAGATACGGCCATCACTGAAGCAGCACTGAAGCGCTGCAAGTCGATGCATAGACAGATTGTCTCCACTGAACGCCACTGTCACCCTATTAAAATGTAAGCTCCTGGCATCCATGCCATGCTCATGAAGCAAGTTCAAGTCCCCCACCAGGGGAGCGAGCACTTTATCTAAGCCATGGCGCATGGCAACACAGTACTCCACAAGAAGTATAAGGTGGATAGCACCAAGCTTTGACAGGTACCGGGGGTGCAGATTCAAAACTGAAAAATACACAGCTGGAACCTTGTGTCGTCCAGCAGCACTGCCGAGGGGGTTGGTGATCTCAAGCTCGTCTGTATAAAAGAGCAGGAATATGGTGTGGCTGTCATCTTGGGCGAGCTGGCGATGATGACCGAGAAAGTCACCATCGGCGAAGTCGGAAAGCACGTCTGCTGGTGTTGCTGGAGGCTGCATCAAACATTCTTGCATGTCTTCCTTTTGCAAGAAACTTGTCAGAAGCTTTCTAACTGGGATATAGCAGACAGAGTCATTGCAGCTGCCTGCCTGAAGCGGCACCTCGGTCACTTCGGTATGCAAAAAATGTTCTGCGACGTACTTTTTTCTCAAGTGTGTGCTACCCAGCCCTGAGAATAAGTTTCCACCATGTCTGCAGCACTTGCACGTGAACCGAGGTTTTCGATGATGGACGGTGCCACATTCTCCTCCATTAGAAATTTCAGAGTATTCTGGTTGTGGCCGTCAAGAATCTGATGCACCAAAGACCTCATCACCGTGAATATTTCGTCTGCCATCGTAAAGACCAACTTCAGCTTCTCTGTGATTTTCAGATAGAAAAGTACAAGCTGTTCCCGGATATCACTGATGACATCACCGCTGCTCGAAGGGGCCCTCGTTGTCGACGTGCGCTTCTTCGATGAAGTCGAGGCGGTGGGGATCGAGGCATCTTGTACGATGTCCCCAGCGTTTTTTGTAGCGCCCCTACCTGGAGCCGGAGTTATTACCGCAATCGCTCTGTGCGTGCGGTACACGTGCTTCTGGTAGGCACTGTAACGCCGATACGTCGCCGCACAGTTTTCTATACCACATATCACGCGGAAGTCAGGTTCACAGCTGTGGACCCTCATATGGTTTACCACTCGTCGTATTGATGTCCCTGTGAAGGCGCATCTTGGGCAGTGAACAACAGGCATCACAATTAGTTGGGTCGTAACAAAAAGTAGACAAACAACAGCGCCTCCCAGCGCGTCAGCAACGCCAGAAACACCGACGAGCCACCCCACTGAGCATCTCAACAAGCGCCTTCTGCTCCGGATTGGATTCGGTAATCGAGGCAGTCAGTGGAGGTACAGTCACTGTAGTGGAGGTGACCGGTGGAGCAAAGCGGTCGAATAAAATAATTTAGGAATGCAAAAGCATATTTCTTCTACTTTTGAAGTGAATTAATACGACGAAATAACTAGTTTCCAAATTGTTTACCTTATTGTCTATTTTGCAATTTTTGGGCTACACTTTTCTCCACTTTCGGCTCATTTCAGATCGTACCATCTGGCCACAATACGCCGCGCAACTTCGTTTTTTCGGGCGTGCTGGTTCGCGGCTCGTTTACGTAACTCGGTGTGGGATCTGTTTCTTTTTTTATGTGAAAATGTTTAGATGTGTAGGCTTTTTTGAGAAGTTTTGTCGTCCGATGATGATTCCACCGGACTTCAATTTCGACAGTATCAAGGATGCCTTTGTGATGAAGTTCCCTGAACTTGGAGGAACGGACAGGGTGCTCATCCAGGTATGTCTGAAGAGGGGTGGCAATCAATTGGTCAAACGACGTTTTAGCGAACGCCAACTTTTCATCGAAAAACACTTTAGCGAATAGTCACAGAGTAGGCACGGGCGGGTGGGCCAAATTGGTTAACATTTTTGTAATGAGCCGCCGCAGACACGCTGCAAAGCGGCCTAAGCACAGCGCGCGCGAAGGGGGGGGGGGGGGGGGGTTAACACTCGCTTTTGTTATTCACTAAAACGTCGGTTCACTCAAATGGCGCTGTTCGCTAAAACAACATTCACTGATGTTATGGGGATCTAGAGATGGAAACGAGAGCGCATGGGGACGTCAGAACGCCAAGCTCAGGTTCTAACGATGAGTGGGTATACCTAAAGCTCAGCCTTTGTCTCCACTGCACCCGTCGAACGCGTTCGAATGCGAAAACCAAACGCCCGCGTTCTGCCTTCTAGCGCGTTCGGCGAGTGCAGAGGAGACACCTTTAGGTGTACCCACTCATTCCAACCAGGGTTGGTTCTGACGCCCCCGCGCGCTCTCGTCTACTCCTCTCCCTCAGTTCCTCGGCGCGTACGCGCGACGCCATGCACCTTGACTGGAAGTGACTAAACGCACGATACGGAGACTGTACGCTATACACACGACGCGCAGACTGTGGCCGCGAAACGCCAACAATCTCAGTCTTAGGATGGTTTGTTAAAACATATTAACCCACCTAACCCACTCGTTGCATAAAAAAAAAAAATAAATATATATATATATGTATATATATATATATAATGTGTAGTTTATTTTGAAGCCATCTAATATTTACTGTGATAATTGTAAAACAAGATGCTAACATCACCAAATATTTGACAAAAAAAGAATATTCCCACAGTAGAGAGTTTTAGTAGATCGTGTTTTCAGGCCACGCTAATCGCAGCGGGAGCTCGCGCTGCCACTTCGATGCATGCTCTGAAGCGCGCGCTCGCAGCGGTAGCGGGCCTTTGAAAACGATCTACTAAAACTCCCTAGTTTTCTGGATTTAATCCTGGCTCCGTGCATGGGAAGCGTCCATCCCTATCACAAGGACATGCTCCAGCTGTAGCAGTCCATTTTGACAATTAATTTTGTGAACGACCAAAGAAGTTTTGTGTCGTGTGTGTGGCTATTTCTGGTCAAGGTGCACGACGTCGCGCGTATAGCATTACTCATGTTGGAATCTGCCATTGTTTATTCCTGTCATTTTATTCCATTTAATGCGAGAGTATTAAGTGGTCCCATGGAGCAAGCCGACGTCATCTGCCAAACGGCAGCTAAATTCCCCTCTCCCAGTGTAGCGAAGTGAAGCCGCGGTCTGAAGCCTCCTAGCTTTGGAGCCGCACAAAACGCCACCGAAATTAAGCCGAAACCTGAGGGATGTGGTCTCCGCGCGTCAGTTTTAAGGAGCGCCACCCTATGGTGCTGTGTACCCGTACCCCCATCGTGCCGGTAAAAGGAATCGGCTGGGGGTGGGGCCAGCCCAGTCGGGGAGACTTCAAAGTGGCGGCACGGCCATGTCAGCGCGGCACGGCCACTTCACGATGCCGCGGGCAAAAACGACATTCATGCTGTCGCATTCACAACTCATCAGAAATGCTTAGGTGTACCTTGAGCCTTTTTTGCTTACAACTGTGCAAGTAATTTCAGCGCATGTCCTATCGCAGGCAAACGTCCAGTGGACCACATCATGATGTAGCTAGTCTGATGCAAATACATGTATATTAAAATCAATCAACCAAAACCTCTATTCGCTTATACAACTAATGCTCCCGCAAAAAAATCAGCAACCGGAAGCATCAGGTAGAAACTTTCTTAGAGTCCGTATTTAATGGCGAATTTCACTGGGCGTATTGGAGCGCGCCTGGATCAGTTGACCAGATCCGGAATGGAGTGCACGATCTGAACGGGGTCACGCCGCCTACGGATCCCCAGTGGAACATGACCACTGCTCCGAGATCGGCGGATGCCTTCCCGTCATTCAACTGCCTGGGAATCCCCTTTCCGCGGCCGTTGCGGTCGTTTCGAAGACGTTTTCGCGATCGCGGCGCTAACACGTGTTTGACGCACGAGTGGCAGGAATCTCAGGAGCTTCTAGCAGATTGCCGGAATGCCCATAGTGTGGCAAAACCTTCTCTTCTTCTTCCTGGAAAATGAACCGGCTGTCGAGCCAAGGGGTAAGCAAGCGGCCATTACGAATTCTTCTGAGGCGAGATGGGCGTGATCAGGCGAGATGCCCCACGGGAAAGGAGTCACGTGTGTGCGCCGAGTGCTGGCTCGGCTGGTTTCCGGTTTAATCCGCCGAAATCGTCGGAGTGACTTTTCTCGGATCCAGATCAAGATCTGGAGCGGGAGCTAATCCAAAACGACCAGTGGAACACGTCCGTCTCGATCCCGATCGCCCAGTGAAATAGGCTCGCTCCATAAAAGTCGATCCCGGTGCCCTCCAAAACGACCAGTGGAATTCGCCATTACTAGTCATATTTCGTAACGAAGATTTCAAGTCTCAACTCCTAGTGCACAAAAATAAAAGCAGTGGTTATTCTGCCGGCAGTAGGCAGAATAACTTTTCCGTTATTCTACTGCCTGTTGCTTCCAATTTTAAGTTGTTATTCTCCAGGCACATTTGATAGGACACATGTTTCATAGACACTTGTTACACGAGTTGCATGCTGTAGGGACATTTCATTGCACATTTATCATTGGGGCGCCTGTTAACCTACCCAGCCCAACCGTTTACACTGCATCGTGGCGACAGTCTGCGGCGGCTCAAATCAAAAATGTTAACCCTCCCACGCACGTTCAGACAGCTAAAAGGAGGCGACTGCCGGTAGAATAACAGAAAAATTGTTCTCGGCTGCCGGCAGAATAGCCACTTTCTAAATAAAAATACTTGCATGCTTTTAGCATAGTATTCCTAACACCGTCAGTTCTTTATTTTTAATTTTTTAATCTTGTCTTTGGTTTCTGTTTAGAATTTAAAATTATTTGAATGTAACCTTTGCAGGTCCTTGATGTAGAACTGGACGAGTACCTAGACTGGGATAATACCACAACCTTGGTCGCGGGCTCCAAGATGAGAGCTACACGGCTGGCGCCCCAAGAGTTGACCCCACCTCCTGCTCCTGTAGCCGCTTCACCAGAAGTGTATGATTATTTTTTAGAGGTGTTTTAATAGCGAGTTTGTTTTACAGCACTTGTGCCTACGTGTGCCCAAGCATGCCCACTCGCAGCGTGGAGCAGGTTTGTTTCAGTGGGCGCTGCAGGAGCGGGTGCACTTTCCGAGTTTGTTCCAGCACCAGCACTGCACGTGTGAATGCACTCGCTGCACCAAGAAAATCGAATATGTGCCAGGATGCAATCCAGTCATGCATTACTCAGACGAGATGCGAGAGCAGACGATGGGGGTTTGTCTGTTACGAGCTGCTGTTTGCACGAAGAGGATCCGAATAAAAAACTAGGCTTTCTGCTAGAAATTGTGTCCTGTGAGAGAGTGTATCGAACTCGAGTTTGTATTGCAATTTTCTCGCTATTTCATGAAGGAAGCAATCAACAATCCATACTTTTGCAAGTTTTGTTACCGTACAGTCGCTGAAATGTACGGATGAGGTATGATCAAAACCGCTCGCGGAGCTTGGCAACCCCAACACTATTTTTGCTCTCGCCTTCGGCTTTTTTACCTTTTCCCCTGCATGCACCTGCAAGATTGTCCCAGACGACGGTGACCATGGCGAGTTCGTTTGTGATTCACCGTCGCTGGAGCTGGTCGCCAGTGGGTCGCAATCGAAATGGACAGCTTCCGACATCTCTTTGCTGCGATCAGTGTCAAAGACTTCAATAAAACAAGCGATGCCGTAGACATAATAGTATACATGCATGCTTGCATGCTTGAAATGCGGAAGGTAAACGAGGAAGCTAAATCTTGAGACGCTGAAAGAGCAAAGTCTGTAAGCGCGTGCAAGGACACCCTGTGCAGTTGGCTGGTGACGTCAAACACCTTCCAGCCATGGCAGCCTTCCGAATTGGGGGGGGGGGGGGGGGGGGGATTCGACGGTCCCGTAAATATATTAATTTATCCACAAAACTATTGCGCCATTTTAATTGAAATATTTAGCAGGATTATAGGAACATACAATGGATCCTAGCAGTATAGTTACCACATATTTTATTTTTGGCATGTCCTGACCCTTCAACAATTTTACCGACGACTGTTTTTCACCTTTTTTCGGATTTATCCGAAAACATGGAAACCTAGCTATAAGGTGTTGAAGGAGTGTTAGTTCTACAGCTCATGCAGTTGTTTTTATGATGGCGAATTCGGGTGGCCAATCGCCAGCGAGAACGAGTTGGCGGATCCGGCAACCAGAAACGTGCCGGCGGCATGCCACGTGACCCTCAGCAACCGAACACGAAATGCCAGATAGTGGCAGTCTACTTCACCTCTTGCCCGTACGACACCACTAGCGAGAGCCTGTCGCCGCCGTCACCCATGTCCCAACGACTTGGATTGACTCTCGTAGCGGCTGCTAAAGTGACTTCAGATCAGTTACCTTCTTTTATTCATTTTTTTTCTCACAGACCTTCTCTTCCATTTCGGAAGGGGCGATACCGGATACAGTCTGGCGCCTATTCGCACAGACGTTCGGAGCTCGGGTGGAAAAAGCTCCGGAAAGTTGCCGGTGCTTGCCGTAGAACCACCACCCGAACAGTGCACGCCGGCCGGAAACTGACCACGCAAACACTATTCCCGGTTTTCGGGCAAAATAAGTTGCCGACAATTGACCTCCCAAATTCGCCATAAGTGTTTTCAATATTGCGGGACTGTGAGCTCTAAAGCTTATGCACCTGTTTTTATAGGTGTGTGTCATTGATATAATAACTTTGCTCACATCTTCAGAATGGAAGTGCCCATGATCCAGGAGGGTCCGAGCTCAACGTTGGACGCAAAGAAATATGTGTTTCCGCCGACGCCAAAGGACATTTTACGCAACCTTTCACAGGTCGCACAGAAGGCCAAAGTTCCAGTACAGCTCCGCCGCCGCATCGTCGAGTGGATATGTTTCGATCTTTTCAGGTACACACTGTGAGTATGCCCCTGTTCCTCTAATATGATATAGTGTTGTTCATAATCTTTAATATTTGGCATCTAATTCTGTTTTTGTCCTCTTACACTTTTTTTCTTGCAAACATTCTGTAATATAAGAAGAAAAACTACAAAATGCAATGCTGCACTAAGAAAGATTCAAGCTTTTGTCTTCATGTAATGAATGACCGGTATAGACTTGGCACAGTTTGTCTTTTAGTTGCCTTGCGGTAATTCAAAGTTACCTTACTGCAGTATACAATTAATTTGGAGCATTCGAAGGCTGTATGTCCAGACCTGGCTGACCTGTTTGGTCATGTCCCAGGGATTTGGAAGTTCTAGAGCTGTGAAAACCTCGTAGCGGTTTTGTTGCTTAAACTCCGAGTCGTGATTTCATCAGACAAAATACCTTATGTCCAACTGCGCTTCGGGCTGTCTTTTTTCAAACCCAGTTGAAAATTCCCAATAGATTCCAATATGAATTTCCCATTGGTACCAGTTAGGTTTTCGGACACCCAACGGCAACCATTTGGAACTAATTTAAGTTCCAACTGGAAAAATTATTTTAATTGGTGAGACCCATTGGCCAGTGTGTTTCCAATTGGAACTTACTAAAACAAATTGGTTCCAATTATATCCAGTTGGAATTGCAATTGGATCTAATTAAATTTTTTAGCTGGGAAGTGCGGTGGCATGCCGCTGCAATGCTCATTCTCTCAACGAGGAGAGGTTGCTAGTTGCACAGTGCGCAGCAGCATGCCAGTCCACTTTCTCTTCTTTCAATAATTAAGGAAAGAAGAAGAGAATGAGCGTCCTGCATTTGCACCATGCAGGCTTTATGTTAGTCAGCAGCCTTGGCGTGAATTGAGTTGTGCGTCGCGGTAGTCATCTTTGAAGTTGTGAAAGGGAAGCACGGACCATGTAGGAAAGCGGAGGAACTGCACGGGGACAAGGAAGTGGGAGGTAGAGGGTGCACTCGCAACTAGCAGTTTGCGAAAACTATCCATATATATATAGGGGGTATTATATACACCCTATACAACACCATATCTGTGGGTGCTGTTTAGAGTGCATGCTCAGAACAAGTTTACATTAATATGTTGGTAAGACCAGCAATCTTGATGGTGTGGAATGCACATTACAAAAGAACTGTGGAAGCTCGCCATCAACATGTGCTCAGCAGTCGCGCGCACAGCTATGGCCTTCGGTGAATGCTCCCGATAGTCTTGGCAGAATACCCAGTCACAGGTAGTTTCAATGCAACCCCTGTCCCAAAAATCCATAGTCTTTTGGCTATAATGGATACTGATACGTTGCTTATGCATTCGTTAAATAGCATAGTGTGATAACCTGTAACATAAGGTTTCCATTCCTTCTGGCTCTTTCGGTGCGGACCAACACCACCCCAGGCAGCACAAAAATATTGGACCAATAACGGACAAATATCGGTCAAAGTTTTAGGAAATAACGGTCCAATAATGATTTGCACCCCGGCTCCAGATCGGTCCAATAACTTGAACCGATAACGGGGAAAGTTTTGAGACCGATATCGCCAACCGTTCTGTGACCGATGTCGTCAACCGTTTTTCGGCCGTCTTTCAAAACCGTTTTACAGCCGTCTTTCAAAATGTTTTGTGGCCGTTATGGTTGAACCATTTTGGGATTTAAATGTCTTCTTGAAATACGTAAGAATGCGAATGACGTACTACAACATCAAATGTGAAACTCTTTATTTTCAATGGAAACGGATGCTTCATTTTAGAGGGAATCGGAGATGTCTGACCATCTTCGACTTGGACAAGGGGTATGGGAGCACTGCAAAAAAAGTTCACTCAATTTTATGGGTAAAAGTTCCGGGTTCCATAGTGCCAGCATGGTTTCCCTTAATCTAGAAACTGAACAGTCTGTTAAAAACAAGGCATATAATTTTGTAAAATGACGGAACGTCTATATTCCACTTAACAGACACTTATCCGTTTTCCCATTTTATTGGTAAAAGTTGCTGGTTTTATATTGCCGGCAAGATTTCCCGTACCCTGGAAACTGGACAGTCTGTAAAAACAAGGCACATAATTTCGTAAAATGACGGAATGCCTGCAGCTCACTACGGAGGGCTATCCGTAGGAATTATGAAAGCTGTCGGCACTAAAAAATGAAGCACTATACCTTTCGGCCTTAGATAAGGCCAAAGTTACGAGCCATCCGTACCACCCGCACCTCCAATACATCAGGCGACTCCCCTGGAAGGGCTATACGTTTGCCAGGGGTGTCACCCGACGTATCGGAGGTGCAGGATTGGTGCGGATGGCTCGTAGCTATGGGCTTCAAGAAGACGGAAAGGTCTAGTGCTCCGTTATTTAGTGCAAACAGCTTCCATGTTCAAGCAAGCCGAAGTCGCATGAAACTTTTGAGGTATGGATTGGTATGGAGAGTTCATAGGCTCTGTCATTCAATATACTAACTTGCATCATTTTTTATCCTTACACAAAACAACAAGAGTTCAACAAGAAAAAGAGCACAGAACCTCTACTACTCATTGCCAGGATTTTGTTTGTGTGAGATCAGCTGCTCGTAGAGATGACAGCTGAACGAACGAACCAATTAAGAAGTTTTGCCACAATGCCTTTATTGGAAGAAGGCATGCCTTTGCTTTAAGTTGGGAGAAATTTTACATCACAGTTGTCCTTGCGCTCGCCATCTAGATGCCCCTCCATGCTTGTGCTTATAGTTGTCCTTCAATTGGAGACCTCTTCGATATCTTCATGGTGCATATAAGAGCAGCCTGAAATAAAGAGCAGAAGAGGATTCGAAATCAATACACAATCACAACAAGCTGTATATGACATACATGGTTAACATCAGCAAGCAACATGTTTACTACCTAGCCCAGCTCCTCACCTTTCTACTGCACATGATATATAAAACAAACCTCCCATAAATTGAACCAAAGTAAGAATTTGCATTGATTTGAATACCCAACACAACAAGTGCTTGAGAAATAAAACTAGCAAATTAAAATTTGCATAACCATTCAGTGATATTAAGCACAATCAAGTGAGCCCTATCTCCTTTAGAGTATAGACCGTTTTACTGAAAGAGGGCGAGAGAGAAAAGGGGAAAGGACTACCGGCGCTTTCCCCCTTTCTGATTGTGTAGAAAGAGTGAAAGTCCCGGATGAGAGGCTTTGCCGGTGTTGGGTGGCTGCTGTGCCCGAACTTTGTTCGTGCTTTCTTTCCTGTTTTAAACTCGCAAACTTAATTAGAGCCAGAGGCTTCGATGGCAACAGTCCCCCGGTCATCGGGACATCATTGCTGGGTCATAGGGTGCAGGAATAAAAACAGAAAGCATAGAATACTGTCCAAGGACATATGTAGCTTGCAAGGAACCAGGCAAGGCGAGAGCGGCTGCAATGTCTTTGAGCTCCATCACTTTCCACATGACCCCTGTCTCCGGCGGCAGTGGATTGCGTCCGTAAACCGAAAAGGCGTTTCCTCAACGCCATCCTCTCGACTTCGCTCGGAACATTTCGTGAATGGAGCGCGCACCGAACGCTGTACCGCCGATGAACATGGGGACAGGGACACGAAGATAAAAACAGGACTGCAAGACGATGTGTAGCAGCTCCCGGCGTTTACGAAGTTAACTGAGGTTCCCGTTTCGTGTATCGCTTGTTGATTACAACTAAAAGCGGCTACGTTGAAATAGGCCCATTGCAAGCAAAAATGTATAAATGGTTCATCATTTACAGTCATGCGGAAAGCAATGGAGCTTAAAAACATTGCAGCCGTACTTGCCTTGCCGGATTCCATGCAAGCTACATAGGTCCTCGGACAGTATTCGACACCTTTTGTCGTTATTCGTGCACCCTACCACCCAGCAATCGTGTCCCGGTGACCGGGGGACTGTCGCCATCGAAGACCATGGCTCTAATTAAGTTTGGGAGTTTGAAACGTAAAAGAAAGCGCGAACGAAGTTGGGGCTTTGCAGACGCCCAACACCGGCCGAGCCTCTCCATCCGGGGCTTTCACTCTTTCTACACAATCAGAAAGGGGGAAAGCGCCGGTAGCCCTTTCCCCTCTCGCTCTCAAAATGGCGCTATTCACGATAAAACGGTCTATACAGTAGGCTCGCGATAATTCAAACTCGGAGATTTAATACTTCTGGTTAAGTCAAACAAATTTCAAAACTTGGGCTGTCCCGCTACGTTTTCAATGTATTCATGACCCGCTTAATTTGAACGACGTTTTCGTGTAATTCATACTTTTTGTTCTCGCGGCCCCGTTGAGCGCACTTCTTTCCGAGCACCGGTGCACTGCGGAGAAGCAGCAGCTGTGAAGCTTGTTTTCACAGGCTTTGTTTTCCTGCGGTGCACTGGTGCTCAGTAAAAAGCACACTCTACAGGGCTAAAGCAGAGCAGAGCCGTACATATAGATCTTGGTATATGAAAAGAGCAAGCAGAGCCAAGGCCTGCATCGGACGCAGATAGAGGGTTCGACAATCTCTCTTGGCCAAACAGAAGCTGAAAATAATCCCCTAGCTATGGTAGCGAGAAACGGTTTTGATAAGTGCATTGGAGTTAAATTTAGTAACTCTCCATGGTTGAAAGTATGGTGCACGCACTGTTTCGATTATGGTTATGCAAGTAGATGTAGGAAACTAATGTTCCGCTTGATTTCTGTTTTGCTCAAATGGAGTCTGACCGCTTCGACGCCTGGTGTACGGATTACGTCAATCGTTCAGCTGGTTGCGCACGTTTTTTTATATTTTCTATATCTTCCACCGTGATTTTGTATGACCACGATCAAAACATCACTGCACCCCAGTCACCGAGAGTTACTCCGACGAGCTCATTAATTTTGTTTCTCACAACCACTGCCAGGATATTATGCGCGGCTGCTGGTTGGCCACATACGAATTTGTGAAAATGCTTTGGAACATGCCCAGCCCACCTTAAGCGAAAGGCGCCTCCTCATTTGCCTTCTATACATCCAAATGAATGGTTAAACTATCTCTATATACGTCTCTGAAGCAGAGGACACATGAGCAGCAAAAACGGGCGCCGCACGGCAGTTTCCATATCAATTTGCAAGGATGCTTTGATGTGGCGGCATGGCTTTATATCGCAGTGTTCACGCAAGTTGCTATAGAAACTGCAGCACAATGCCCGTTTTCATTACTCATGGCTCCCTGCTTAACAGTCCCTAATAGACAACTTTTTTTCTGGTTGAACAAACTTAATTTTGTTTTGAGGTGTCATGTGCTGTCTAAACAGTCCCTGATAAACAACATTTTTGAGGGTTGAATAAACTTGTGTCATAAATTTTACCAATGTTTCATGAATGGCATACCAGCTTATGACTAATGGGCCTGTGCAGAGGAAATCATGAAATGTCTGTTTTGTATGTGTAGCCATCCATATAGAAAATCATAATTTATCTTGCAACATATTTAGATGAACTTCTGATTATTTGAGCTTTTGATAATTCATGCGAAATTTGTGGCTTCCCGGTGTTTGAAATAATGAGAGTCTACTGTATGTCACATTCAAAATGATGGTTTAGCTGCTTGGGCTTAATTGTATCTGAACCTTTTCCTTTGGCAGTGAATTAAATGTAAAATAGTACAGCAATGTATAGGCTCTAGTTTGTGCACTGGCACAGGCTTGTGCAAATAGGTCAAACTAGCATTAAAGGGAGCTTGAAGCACTTTGTAAGAAATCTGAGTCAGGAGCAGACTTACATAGCATTTTGGCTCGTTAATTCAGTAATCGCACTAAACTTGGGCAAAAGTCAACGCAAACTGTATTTATTTTGAATATGTGCAGCAATTATAGCAGGGCATGCACTGAGCCTTTCTTCCATATGTAACCTGTCCAAAGCTTCGTGACATCATCGTTGGCATCCCCACGTCAGCGTATTGGCAAGCAAGGGTTGTCGAACCTTGCTAATGACGTCACTTTTGGTAGTCTTTATCTCCGTTCTTTCGCTCTGCTTTGCTCGGTGTGCCGCAATGAGCGGGGCAACGCCGACATTTTAATTAACGATTACGACGCTGCTACTAGCAAGATTAACAGAAAACTTTGACTTGACTCGGGATCTCTTTGGCTGGATTTTTGGGGGCTCATGGACTGGGAAGCGCAGTTTGTGGATAAGCATCCCAGCGTGTCCCTACTTGGCAACATGTGCCGCTTAGCATATCCAGTTCAATTCTAGCAGCCAAACACGGTATCCTGGCAACAGCAGTTAGACCAAGGCGTAATTCAAAGGTAGTCTAGATTGTGTTTACCGTTTATAAATGTCCAGGCACGCCTGTCAATTAGCCCATCCAGAGGCTTTCGGAGATGGTCACAAGAGCCAGCTCACTGTCAGCCACTCTGTCCCTCTGTGCACAGTGCCACCTTCATGAGCTCCCACTGAAGAAAAGAAATAATCTGAAAATTGTAATGACTGCAATGAGAACCAATCAGAAC
Source organism: Ixodes scapularis (assembly GCF_016920785.2). NCBI lineage: Eukaryota > Metazoa > Arthropoda > Arachnida > Ixodida > Ixodidae > Ixodes > Ixodes scapularis. The sequence goes on along the minus strand of NW_024610134.1, from coordinate 299,084 downwards.
ATCCCAGCAGCAGATGCTACAGCATTGTGTCTGGAATGCACCTCTGCGTTCTAGCATTCTATACCACCCACTCATTAAAGGTGGTCTCTAAGCGACAGCATTAAATGACGCCACAGAAGCCGGCATGCCCTGCTGTCGGATGAGACAACCCTGGCGGTTGGTTGACAACTTCTGGCAAAAAATATGAGCTAAAGGCAAACGTCATTGCTCTCGCAACATCCAAAATCCTGGCTGCTAAAGCTTCTGTGGACTGCCAAGCTGAGGGATATTCTCTTCCCCGCAGCAGAAACTACCTCAAAAGCCACGATGTTCACAGCCTGTAAAAAAATCCCATGGAAAGTCCGTTCAGGAGCAAATGGGTAGCTCTAGAGACAACCTGTTGCACTATGAAACCATTCCACAAATCTGCCATAAGCAGCACTGCCATAAGCAGCACTGCCATAAGCAGCAGCACTTCATTTAGAGTACAGAAGTTTGTGTTTTTCATACATTTCGAGATTAAATTGTATCTCTGGATTCTTCCAAGACTCTATAGTTTCCAAGCAGAGATTTACATTGGCAAGCTGGCTGAGTTCCTGAGTAGGAAGGTTTATGTGTCACACCACACGTGTCTTTTGCTGACATTCAGACAAAGAAAGGCTGAATATCCCTGATCGATGGTGATTAGGGTGGAAATCTTCAGGCTTTTGCAATCGCCAACTTCCTCAAAATTACCATTTTTCCAGTTCATAGACACCCTGCACGAGGTTGCGTTGGGTACCAATGGTCATTAACAACTGCATGAGTGACCTGCACACATATGTGGTAACTACTGGGTGTATCAAGGAGTGACCAGGCTCTTTAAATTCACTGAAAAATTCGGTTTCTTAACCTATCGCGCTATGACTTGTGCAGCGCTGCCCACAGATGGTGCACTTTTTTGTAAAATTTGCAAAGAGCAAACTTACCTGAGGAAAAGTAAAGAAAGAAAAAGGCTTAGCTCCTATGGAAATGCGGCGAAGGCAAAGGTTTTCAAACAATACGGCACCATTTCGCACGGGAGACAAGGGATGGCGCAAGCGGCCACAATGCCAACTGCGCCAACGAGCGAGCATACGGCACCGAAAGCTGGCGTCTTTAGCAGACAATCTTTTCAACTCAAAAGTAGAGTGCATTCCGCAGGCGGCGACAGTCGCAGAAACAAAAACAGGCGCGGTAACAACAAGGAACTGCAAAGCAGATGACAACGGTACTCCGAAAAAAACAGCCAAAATATCCCAACAAACCACTTTTCTAATCGATTATGTGTCCATTCAATTTGTTTCATCAGTAAGGATAATAAAATAATGCATTGGCAACTGATATCAGAAAAGCTCGTGCCACTTTTGAGTCGAAAAGATTGTCTGCTAAAGACACCAGCTTTCGGCGCCGTATGCTCGTCCCCCCCTCCCCCTAGCTTTCTTTTTATTGCCACAGAAAGTGGTGTACAAGAAAGGATGGGTTGCTCTTTTGTTCTAACTCAGAAGAGTAAATTGAAGGCTTTAGTAACAGCCAATGCTAATCAAACACTTTTCAGAATGCTTCTTTGTAAAAAAAGAAAAAGGTCACGCTTTGTTTTTTTGTGTTTGCATAATTAACTAGCTCCGCAAATGCAGCTATTTGTAATTCCGTGCGCAGACCAAGCAAGGGACCATGAACACTTACCAATTATCGTACCTACCAAGTGCTCAACCCCCAGCTCTCTATGGTTATCTCCATTTAGAGTGGGCGTTTGTTCGGTATTTTACAGTTTGTAATGTTGTTTGTTTTGAAAATCAAAATGTGAGATAAATCTAGCAGGGCGCTGTGGAAGCAGTGCAAGGGCCCTGTTTCACCTTTTACAAAGCATCCTGTCTCCAATGGCAGTAGAGGAACGGGGGGAGGGCTGATGCGCCTTCAGGCCCTTGCCGTGTTGATAGCTGCCATCCAGACTGGCAGCTCATCGGCAGCTTCTAGTCACCTGCAGTTTTTTCGTCATCATACAGACTTCCAGCAACATCATGAATAAGACCCAGACTGGCACTCTGGAACAAAAAAGAAATCAGAACTTGCTTCACGGATCAACAAAAGAACAAGTGCAACATGACACTTCTCTTGTCATCGACAGTGCAAGGACCATGACGACACCGCCGTTAAACTCAACCAAATAAGAAAAATTAACTTCTGCATGAAGTAATTGTATTAAGAACAGTGTGCATGTGGAGCTTAGATACCTACCGGTGCCTTAAAAGATCCAGGGAACTTCAAAACAAATTAAACACCACCTAGAAATAGCACAGCTCGCTTGATAGCCACATGCACAGCAATCAACAAGCCTTTTGACGTGTTCTGTAGTGCTGGGATAGAAATCGAAAATCAACACCGGAGATGTTGTCAAAATACTTTGGGGTAGTACAATGCGCAAGTTTATCCTGAAGCTACTGTTGATTACATTCACCTAAGGTGTTTAAGCTGGTTCACGCTGTTGCAACCGACTATGACCAAGTTGAACAAAACAGGGTTTTAAGTTGCTTACGAATAACATTGCTGCTGCGCAGCACGATCATAAGCTGTCACAAGAGGGTTGAAGACTGGTTTTGTCAGACTCAGTCGTAGCGGGTAGCAAAAGTGTGGACCAGCCTTTTAGACTAAAATTGCACCCAGCACTGGGTTTTGGACATGGTTACAAAAATGCTTTAAGAGACTCCCTTCAACTTTAACAGAACCTCAAGTATTTAAAAGTTGAAGTAGGAAGCCTTCACATTCAAAGCTGGATCTCCTTGATTTGAATGTGTCTCCACTGTACAAGCGAGAGCGCCTGGCAGGTGTGGGAGTTGGCTTGTGGCTGTCCCTATTCGCACACCGAGTGTGGATAGTTCTAATCCGCACTCCGAGTATGAATAATTTTGGATTCTTATCCGCACTCCGAGTGCGGATTGTGTTGGATTCTTATCCGCACTCAAAGTATGTGAGTAGACTCTAGTGTGAGTGCGGATTGCGTGCTGAGGCGCGGACATTGTACGGGGGTACTAGGAGATTAGGGTACGAAGGCGTTGGCACGAAGCCGTTGAGTGTGTTGGATTTTATTTGTCTGCACTTCGTGTGTGGTGCGATTTTGTTGCGCTATGAACAGAGTGGTTTAGAAGTTCTCAACTTTGTGTTGTGAATGACACTGGCTTTGAGCCTTGACCCAGGCAGCACAGGGTGTTGGGCCAATATTGGAAGAGCATTGGCAAAAAAAGGTCCAATGATGGTCCACTTTAGCCAATCTGCTTCCAATATTGGCTATACCATTATATGGAATCTTCAGTGATGGCCCAGCTTCTCCAATGACCAACCAATATTGGAAGCACATTGGCATAAAATGGGCAATATTGGCCTCTCAGTTCCATTGGCTTGCGAATATTGAATGGTCACTGGTATAAAATGGGCCATCTTGGCCTGTAAGTTCCATTGGCTTGCGAATATTGGATGAATACTGGAGTAAACCGGACAATGTTGGCCTGTCAGTTCCATTGGCTTGCAAATATTGGATGAACACTGGTATAAAATGGGCAATCTTGGCCTGTCCGTTCCATTGGCTTGCGAATATTGGACAAATACTTGCGTAAACCGGACAATGTCGGCCTTTGAGTACCGTTGGCTTGCTAACATAGGATGAATACTGGAATAAAATGGTCAACGTTGGTCTGTCCGTGCCGTTGGCATTCCAATATTTGATGGGGACTGGCATAAAATGGACACTGTTGGCTTGGCAATGTTTGATAAACACAAGCTTATAATGGTTACTGTTGTCCTGCTGGTACCATTGGCTCATTGTCATTTCAAGAACACAGTGGCATAGAATGATCGGTGTGTGTTACTCTGACAATACCATTGGCTTAATAGTGGAAGCATGTTTGAATACGCTGGTTTAGGCGCGTTCGTTTCACCTCAACAAGTTGAAATTGCTCGAGCGCTTGTAAATTTTATGTTATTTCTTCAAAACGCAATTCAGGTGCTTTTCGGCAAAGTAAACAAGACAATAACAAGGTACAGAACTTAATGGCGAAGATTTGCTCCTTCACTGTGCATATTAAGCAGTCGCCAGCGATATGGGCTCATCAGGACCGCCAACGGGAAAAAAAAGAAAGAAAAACGATGTCCGGGTTATAGAGTCAACATAATAGATTATCATGTTGACTCTATGATCTTGACAGCCACAATAAGAGCCCGAATGCCTCCTGCATGGCGCCAAGGCACTGATAGCAGACGACAATGTTGGTCTTGATTTAGAGTCTAGCCGGATGTTGGTCTTGATTTAGAGTCTAGCCCCTTTTTTTCCGCATTTGATTTATCATTGTCTCCTTAATTTTGACATTAGGCTTCGAGCTGATTTCGGAGCTTCGTGTCTGTCAGTCCCGTTTCGTCCTCTTGCTGTAGGGTTATCATGTCTAAGCAATCTCTACTACCTTGGTTTTTGGAAACCCGAATAGCAAATAACAGCAGAAACAAACGAAAGAATTCAAGAGAGAGAAGTATGCACGGGAGGGGTCGCGCCGACGGCCTCGGAACGGCTTCCCCTCCCATTTTCCCCACGCCGTCACTAATCTCTCCTTTGTGAGTGAAGAGGACTTGGCGACCTTGAGGGAGGAGGACACTGCGCATTCCTAAGCTGACAGTGCCGGGGAAGCTACGCGCCGGCCGGACCAGTCATCAGCTGCACCGCTCTCTGCGCGTGGTTGCGGGAAAGAGCGTGATCACGTGATTAAAAATAGACCTGCGATTAGTTCACCGGGCTTCTTAGCTTCCTCTGCACTCTCAGCTTAGGGGTGATGGAGTCCAGAACGCGAAACACACGCACACCCACACACCCATGCACACAGAAAGTGGGATCGCGTGCATCAAGGCCACACGATAAGGTAGCGACTGGAAGACGGTGGGGACGGTCTCCTCAATTTCCAACACGCGTATCCGCGAACTGCAAGTTGGCAGACGCGCTTCGCAATTTATGCATGTTTTTGTTTTTTTTGTGTGGCAGAAATAGCTCTTTTTTCCAAGGCACAAGAACGGCAAGATAATCGTGCGGATATCAGGGCACCGTGGTGTCCTTTTCTAAGTTGTCTGAGTGCATTTGATTGCTTAGCAGACTGTTCTTATCGGGCGAGGCGGCTCGGCATCTCCGCCATGGTTCTAGAGTTCCGATCACCAGCAGCGCATTTCGTCTTAGTGCCAAGTGCGATCTTCAACATGCGGATTGCCAGGACCATGGATATTCTTTCGACAGCGCCTGCACATCGGTGTTCTTCCTTCGTTGTGGGCATACGTGTGACCACTAGCTTCGACGGACCGAAGACACGACGGACCGCTCTCTCTTCCATGTGAGTGACAAGGAGATGTCCTCCTGACCATGGGGATAGGTATTCTTGCTACGCAATGTACGTTTTGTCACTATCCGATGAGTTTGAACCGTGTCGAACTCTGTGCAAGGAATCTCCGACGAGTTCAGCGTGTAATTCACAGCGATCGGCCCGAAAGGCCCTGTACAGCGCTATTTGTAAGTGCTTTTTATCTTAATAGACCGTGAGAGACGTTCTGATTGATTATTTCTGTGTTCGAAGTCATTTTTATCTAATTTTTCTTGTTAAAATGTGGCTGTCGTCTTGGCGGTATATGTGTGCTTTAGTAAAAAGTCCTCCCGGTAGGTCCAAAGCCGAATACCACAGAGCGTTGAGTAGTCCTTATTTGCCAAGGTTCGGCTTGTTGGGTGCGAGTGGAGTGTCGGTTATGTCACCGCGCTCTGCGAGTGATATTGCCAGTTATTGTCTTTACACGATAAGCTATTTTATGTGTGTGATTTATTTTAAGTTCTTGATTGATTCAAGCATCCAGTTCTGTTCGACTTTCAGGTTCTTACGTATAAAGGGTAATTATTGAACTCTTAATTTAGTAGTGCGTTTGACACTGGTGAGCTAAAGAGGGCGCCAGAGGTTGGATTTATAAATTGTAAATATTATGGAGGCAATATGACTACATTTATAACTACACATTTCTGTGCCGCGAAAGCCGTAAATCTTTAAAAAAAAATTTTTTTCAAATCAACGTAGAAATATTGGTGTTTACTTAAATAGCGAGATTGTAATTCCTAAGGCTTCTTAAAGCTAAATGAAAGGTTAAGGGACGCCATGACATTACAAGAGTAGAACTGAGCAATTTATGAAATAACCTTCGTACTATTTGATTAATTTTTTAAATCACTATGAATATTTTAATCTAGATCGATCGAGTTCTGAGTAACGACAAGTCGGACGAACAAAACAATAGTAAACGCCTGGGCCGTCTTGCTAGAAACAGCGTCTCAGCTTAGACGGGGGAAAAGAAAGCACTGTCAAAGCCAGCGTACGAGTTGAACGGGACTAAAACCTCGACTCAAGACGCTCGCGCGTCCCAGCCTTTACAGTGCTTTCTTTCACCCAATCTCAGCTGAGACATTGATTCCAGCAAGCCGGCCCCGGTGTCTTACCTGCGCATCTGTTTATTTTAGAAGGCAGTACTCAGTTTTGTACATACAAAATAACGAAAAATAATTCGCTCGAAAACAAAGTTTATAATATGGAAAAGTAAACATAAAAAATTCGGTAGGCCTTTCGAGATTTTATACTTGAGGAGCAACTGAACCGATTAATCGAATAGTTAATTAAATGGCGATTAATAATGAAGCTATGTTTTATTTTGATATTCATTTTTGACAAGCGTAAGAGAGAACTAAAAGCTTCTGAAACCCTTCACCCGGATGCAAACCCCCGCTTCTGTCTCTTTCAGAATCCTGTGGCCAGGCCCCTGCGTGGAACCCCTTTGCCCAGCCCTTTGCCCAGCCCTCTGCCCTGTCCACTACCGAGCCTGCTGCCGAGTCTGCCTAGGCTCCCCTGATTGCAGAATGTTTTAAATATTTTTATTCGGTTTAAATAAATTATGAACTGTCAAACGTTATGAACAATTCCTTTGCAAGCTTTAATGATTTCTAAAGTATCCAAATACGGTAAAATGGCTGCATTTATTAGATTTTAGTATCAGACAGAAAACAGTGTTGAGAAAAAAGGGCAAGATACTTGCTTGGTTCTCTGCACTGTTCTTGTGACGCTGGTTAGACCACTGGCTGAAAAATGGCATCCAATAATAGCATACACAATGGATGCAAAAAATAGCCAGTGTATAAAACTGGATGCCAATATTTAAGCCAATGTTGGAAGAGCCAGTGTGTAGGGCGCTGGGTGCCAATGTTGGTTCAGCCAATGGTGAAACCTCTATGCCAATATTGGAAAAAAAAGCGCAAACCACGTTGGTCCAACGTGGGCTAGAAAGTTGGCGAACCAGTGGTCCAACATTGGCACCAATCTTGGACCACCATTGGATCGGGTAGCGTTTTCGAAAAATGCCAACGTCAGACCAATATTGGAGTCATTTTTTTCCAACATTGAGCCAACGGGGGTCCAACAATGGTGTGCTGCCTGGGGACGAGTTTATAAAAATATTGGTGGTTCTGGTTTCAGAATTATAATAATTTGAAGCAAATGTTTTTGCTTCTATTAAAGCAAAATTAATTAGCATTGGGTGGTGCACTTCAGATTAAATGGTACTCACGCCACGGGGATCGGACACAGGCGATCAATGTATGTGTATGTGTTTGTCGCAGGGGAAGGGAGGGGTTAGGGGAAAGGGGTGGGTATGTTGTACCCACTCCAAAACTTAGAGAATCCCAAACACATCACATCACCCCCCCCCCAAAAAAAAAAGGAAAGAAAAGAAAAAAAGTTCTGGCGATAATTTTTTTTGGTAGGGTTAAATATATTTATTGACGAAAGAAAAAAAAAAGAAACTAGAGCAGCGTGCAATTTCTGACGTGTATTGTCTTGTGCTTAGGTGATGGGGGCAGTGGCATAGGAAGAGGGGGGGGGGGGGGGCTGCAGGAAAATCAGTCATTTTCAGTAAACAATACTATTAAAAAAAAGAACCCCCATTTCCTATGCCACTGCCCCCATGACCTCAGCACAAGACTACACACGTCTTCTGAACATTTTCAACACTACTAGATGAGGGAATGCTTGAAAAGTCCCTGGCATGGGCGTACCAACCGGGGGGGCAAGGAATGTGTTTTGCAGCCCCCCCCCCCCCCCCCCCCCCTTAAACAGCCGCCACTGGGCAGGGCAAACACTGGCCGGCGGCGCCGAAGGGATACCAAGGGCACCGCCCCCATGGGCTCGGGGGGGGGGGGGGGGGGTCGTTTGCCCTTTCACTCAAAAACAAGTTGGTACGCCACTGGTCCCCGGCCATTTGTTACTGTAGATTTTTCTTTTTAATAGAATGATGTGCACGTTTGTAAGTAGACGACAGATGTCATGGCTGTTTTGGGTGCGGCAGCAGCGGAAGTTTTGAACATCTGTGTGTGTGTGCGGGGGGGGGGGGGGGGGGAAGCAATTGCATCTTGAAAATTGTTTGCTTGTTGCCCCCCTTCCCCTTCCTACATTACTGCCCCCACCAACTAAGCACCGCAGAATGTTAATGTGCTGACCATGGCAAAGCTTCCGTTTTCGGAGTGCGAAAAGGGACAGACGTGCGAGTTTTAATTGCGAGCTGTCCACTATACAAGCGAGAGCACCTGCCAGGTGTGCGATTTTTAGACTGCAACTTTCTTGAGCATTTTAATCAAATCGTATAACCTATATCTTGTAAACCCTGATATGGGGAATGCTAAAAAAACGAACGAACATCTCAGGGTTTACAAGATGTCGACTAATTACCAGCTCGCCTGCACTCTATCACTGCTTACACATAACCTCTTTCCTCAGTCATGTAAGGTACGTACGTGTGCACCCCCGGGTTCTAGAAGTCACGAATATGACCGGGGTCAACTAAAACGCCATTAAGGCAAACAATAATAATCTTCATTAGCTACAGTAGTAGTACTCTGGGTGGCTCGCAAGGCTAGACATATATGCAGGGCCCGTAAGGGAGAAAACAACGGAAGTGACGAGCTTAACAGGGTCCTGTCAACACTTTCAAGCAACTCTAGGCCCGCGCGCCTGAACACCGACGACACGCAGAGCAGGTCGGCGCGGGGCACACGCCGTACGCGAGCGCTACGACGACGCCCAGCTTGAAGCGTGTTCTAAAAACCCGCTGAAACACGCTAAACGCCAGCACCCCAACCGCGCCATCCCGCTGGAAGCAGCTCAAAAAGCCAGCGCGCGCTGACCGAGATACGCTGTCGCAAGCGTGAGAAAGGACGAGACGACACGTCAAAGGAAAAACCATCCAATTCTTGACGCTTGTCGCCGTCCCGAACACATTCAAAGCGTTCGTTCTAAGATCCGTATCCAAGCGTTTGACAGCACAGCTCAGTTTAGCGCGCCTGGCACTTACAGCGTGTCCGAAGGACTCGCCGATAGCAACGCGAACTTTCGAAACAATCTGATCAGCGTCTCTGCAGTGCTCCGGTATCGCAGAACATTCACGGGATTCTCAAGATAGCGGCTAGCATTTACGCAAGGCTTGAACGAACAGCCTCCACAAGCGATAGCGATCGTTTCCCGAAGGCAGCCAGCATCCCTCAGAACTGCGACGCGACACGAAATCGCGGAGACCGCTCAAGCGTCGAAAAAAGTTAAGTATCATCCGAATTACGGTGGCAACGTAAGCTACGGTGCTCGGAAGATCATCCAGCACATGTAGATGATACTCTTCGGGCATGCATTATGAATATGAAATCGAGAAAACTTACCTAAACAATCATTTGACCCACGCACGTTGAAGGTTCAAACAGGCCTTCGTATGCACAGACGGGACGGAAAAGAATCCAGACTCCAGAAGCTGCTTGTGGCTTTGGATTAGACTTTGGATTGGCTGTGGCTTTGGATCGGACAAGTATACGACCGCGGCATATAGTTGCGGTTTCGACCCAACTCTACTGCAGTTTATATTTCGGTGGCCGGTGTCGCTACCATGGCCAGCCATTACAGGAGTTATCTTGTTCTCTACGCAGTTTGAAGTCAATTTTTTTGGGCGAGCAGAGATAATGTCCCAGCTTCTTCTCCTGCTACACGTTCCATGATAACCTTTGTTTGCTGACTGAAATCTACGTCAACTTATGTGCAAAAAAGAAAAAAAAAGGAACAGGGTGTTCGACATCTTAATTTAACTTGATTTTTTTTTATATGTGAGGATATGCAATATCTTAATTAATTATTAGATATTTGTTTTGAGTTTTTATGTTTTGCTTAAAAATTATTTGTATTTCTATTTTTTTTTTTTTTTTTTGTCTGAAGCTTTGGTTGAGTTGCGGGGCTCAGTAACAGCGGGTTATTTTGAGATTTTCATACACCAGTGACGTAGGTAGAGGGGAGGCGGGGGGAGCTGTCAGGGGGGAGCCCTCTTCCTCCTGCCTCTTTTTCATCCTTGTCCCTCCTTCTCCTCCCTCCTCCCCCTTCTCCTCCTCCTCCCTCTCGCTTGGTGCATTGTGGGAGACGTCCCATAATGCAACACGCGCGGCACCGCGGTGCATTATGGCACGTTTCCCATAATGCATCGCGCGGTTACGCCGACGGCGACGCGTCACGCCGACGCGTTACGGCTACCGTTACGGTCGCCGTCGGCGTAACGCTTTTTCGTTACGCGACGCAAAGCCGTGAGGAAAAAGCGTTACGCGACGCGAACGTGTCACGAAAAAGCGTTACGCCGACGCATCACGAAAAAGCGTTATGCCGACGCGTTACACGACGCCGAGGTGTCAGAAACAAGCGTTACGGCGACGCGTCACGAAAAAGTGTTACGCGACGCCGAGGCGTCACGAAGAAGCATCACGCCGTCGCGTCACGAAAAAGCGTTATGCGGACGCCTTACACGACGCCAAGGTGTTACGAAAAAGCGTTACGCGACGCCGAGGCCGAGGCGTCCCAAAAAAACGTTATGACGATGCGTTCCACGACTTCTCGGCGTCAGCGTGACGCTTTTTCGTGACGCCTCGGCGTCGCGTAACGCGTAAGCGTAACGCTTTTTCGTGACGCCTCGGCGTCGCGTAACGCGTAGTCGTAACGCTTTTTCGTGACACCTCGGCGTCGCGTAACGCGTAGGCGTAACGCTTTTTCGTGACGCATCGGCGTCGCGTAACGTTTCCACGTAACGCTTTTTCGTGACGCGTCGACGTCGCGTAACACTTTTTCGTGACGCGTCACGTAACACGTCGGCGTAACGCTTTTTTGTGGCGCGTCACGAAAATGTGTTACGCCGACGCTTTACTGTTACGCCGACGGCAACGCCGCTCAAGCCAGAAACGGACGCCTAAGAGCAGCGCTCGAAGATGAAAGAAACATCAATCAATTCAGGTTTTAAAGTCTGATGGTTAAGGTTTTATAGGCAAAAATGCTTATGTGTCTAAATATTCCTAGTGCATATGGAAGAATCCCGGCGATGTTGCCGCGACTTGGCTGGTGCAGTGCCGTCATTCGGTGGTTGCAAAACAGAGCCCGATATAGAACTTCATATATTTTCAGCAATATATTTTGGAAGCTGGCAGAAGCGGCAAATGTTGCCGTCATGTGGCCGTCATTTAGCCGGGATGCAGCAATATCTTTTGGAAGCTGGGAGAAACGGCCAATGTTGCCGTTATGTAGCCAGGATGCAGCAATATCTTTTGGAAGCTGGCAGAAACGGCCAATGTTGCCGTCATGTAGCCGGGATGCAGCAATATCTTTTGTAAGCTGGCAGAAACGGCCAATGTTGCCGTCATGTAGCCGGGATGCCGCAATATTGGTTGGACGCTGGCAGGAACGGCCAATGTTGCCGTCATGTAGCCAGTTTAGTTCCGACATCATGAATCCTGGCTCTAGACTGGTCAAGCTGGGCCCATATGGGGCCACCTTAACCATGCTGAGACCAATGTCGGCACAATATCTTCTGCTGCCTGGGACCTGGAACAGTCAAAGCTTCCAAACGGCTTCCTCTCTCTCCACGAAAAATCATCAAACTCGGATGGCTCCAGCTCAATAATTTTCCCCGATCCCAACTCTGAGCGTCCTTGATGCATTGACTGGACACGGCCGCCAGCCGAATGCTGGCACAGCGCTCGTGTCCAGTCTGTGTCTGCGCTTGATCTGACTGTGATGATGTCGAAATTCAACTGCAGAGGCTTTGATTCTTCTAGGTGGTTCTGTGCAGGCAAAGCATCCAGTATTTCGGGCAGCTGGATGGCTATGTGCCCCTTGTGATAGCTTAAAAAGGACGTTGGGGTTTTGCGAGTCATTTAGCAGAACCCCTCACGCTCACCTGAAGAAGCAAGAAACGGGCTCCCGCAGTACATATATTATTTACCTTTGTATTTCCTAGCTGTTCTCGTGGGTCGCTGTTTAAAGGGCCCCTGATTCACAAAGCAACAGTTTATTTTTCATGTGAGATTGCTAATTAGGGTATCAAGTCTCCGTAAAAAAAATTGCTTCCCTTCAAAATTGCATTTATTTTTAATAAAAGATGGAAATATGAATTTCATTTCAAAGTGCCCGCCCGATTAGTGACGTCACACTGTCTCCACCTGTGGCCTAAGAGGTTGGAAGGAGAGAATCATTTTCTTCAGCCAGTGTTGCAGCTCCGAGAAGCAAGCAAAACGAAACTTCACCTGCACTCAGAGGAGCAGAAGCTCCGTGAGCCAACATATATGCCTTTTTCATTTTTTTTTTATTTATACTTTTTTGAGCACAGGCAAAGTTTCATTTAATTCGCCTCTTGGCACTGTAACAGTGGTTGAGGAAGAAGAGAATTGTTTCCTCCTAACTGCTCTGACCCTTTTGGCAGCACATAGGAACGGTTTGATGTCTCACTACTCCAAATAACCGCACTTGGAAATGGGTTTAATATTTCTGGCTTGTATTTAAAAAAGTGGTACAGATCCCAGCTGCGTCGTACTCTGCTTGAGGAGGGGGAGGACAGGAGGGAGAGGAGTATTAGAGAAAAAAAAAAGGGTTTTGAGGAGGAAAGTCGGAGAGCTTTTACTGCGGTGCTCGGTTCGTAGCAGACAATGCATTTTTCTTTCCTTTTTGTGTTCGTAAGAAGACGATTTGCGGTGTTTTCGTGTTCTGTTTTTGTCTATGAATGACATTTAAAGCAAATGGATCCTTTGCGATCGATATCTCGGCTCGCTCTGTTAGAAAAAAATGAATTCTGAATCTTGCCATGGCTGCAACCGAAATTGGACCTCAGTAGGTGCCGCCGCAAAGACTCCGAATGCATATATTAAGCAAGGGTTTGTGCGGTACATATACATCCCTTGTCGACCCTATTCAGTTCTGTAGTCTACGGAGCCATTCATCACGCATGTGCGTTTCATGATCACCAAAAACGGTGCCAATAGCAAAGACTCAGAAGAAAAAAACGGATGCGAACAAACACGTAGCCAGCGGGCAAGTCAGGGACAATGGGAGACGAGTGCTGTCCGTCCCCTAAAACAGGCGGCATTTCCACGTTTTCCCTCTGTTTCTTTTTTTCTTTTTTGAAAAAAAGTTTTGGGGTAGCATTACAACTTCCCTCCTCAACCGCCCCCTCTCGCTCTAATTCTTCTCTCTCTTTTTTTCCTCCTCTCTAATTTCCCTCATCTCCTCCTCCTCCTCGAGCGGAGTATGACGCTTCTTGGATCTGTACCAAAAAGTAGTATGCGATTCTGGAGTGAGGCAGTTTTTGGATGGTGTCTTAAAACTCTTTTAGCTGATTTTCCAAAAAAAAATATATATATTTTGAATGTCAGGGGCCCTTTTCATACATGGGGCTGCGGACTGTGAGGTAGGTTTGACTCCTGTTGGGGGTGCAGAAATATCTTTTATCCCCGAATCGGGGGCGAACACGGGTGGGAAGCGGAGGTGGAATGAAAGGGCGGAACGGTCGAACACTCAATGTCAAATCATTACTGCGACAAACACATTCTGCGTTGAAAATAAAAGCGCACTATTTCGCTTCTTTGCAAAGCTTACTTCCTTTTACCTTGATGCTTTTGAGGTAGAATTGCACGTCAGCCGAATCCAGCACTTAAAGTTGGATATGAGCCTTGTGCCGCTGGGGAAGCCAATCAACGCCATCATGGAGACTTAAATTCTAACACAAATAAGGAATTGCCTTGTTTCTCATTGTTTAAATCCTTGTCATTGTGGGTATTTGGTGAATTGTCAAAGGCTCACCACTGAGTACTTCCAGTTCCGAAAGGATTGTTTGTCACAACTACTTGATTTCTTATTCGCCTTTGAAGTCAAGGTGGAAAGCAGGCTCAATTTACATAGGAAAATCAGTTCACTCTCCTTTTAGTTTCAAGTATTTCTTGCAAATTTTGAATTATGGAGACAACTGTATTTCGGGACACTGCATACGTCTTACACAATGACCTCTACCTTTCTTGTCTATTTAGTTGACGCAGGTAGGCTTGTCTATAATAAAAATTCATATTTCTTCTAAGCCTTCTGGTGAATGTGTTTTACAACGTTTGTATTTCATCTTTTCACATGATACGACAGAGAGCCAACAAAGAACTGCTCTGTGCTGCCTTTCCTGTCACTTCATTTCTCACAATATGATCCCATCATGGTATGTAGTTAATTTAGACACACTTTCATGTCCTGTGTTTTATGGTTTTAGGTATCCTGACAAGCTCTATGAGCTGGCAGCCCGACAGCTCGTGGCACGCCACCGCATCCTGGAAGATGCAATCGGAACGGGACATGTATGTTTCATTTGAGCGCTTTTCATTGTGTTTATATTATCTAGTAGCTAACTGACAAATATTTTTTGTTAGAAAAGCTTGTCAGTAGCTGACAAGGTTGAATGGAGAAAAGTTGCCCAAATAGCATGCATGCTTCATGTGCTTCATTGTTTACGCATACACACACAAAAAAAGAAAAAAGCCTGTCGATAGTGGCAGGTCATTTCTATGAGTGGAGTGGCAGGTCACTTCCATGAGCAGGAGATTTTCTGGGGGCAAGTGGGAAAGTGCATGTAACTATTTCATAAACGACTCATTAGTGATTCCTGAAGTAATTTTAGGGACATTTTTTCAATTGACTAAATAATCGGGGCTACCAGCAGTGCCTTTCCCGTGTCTCACTGATATGCAACAAGGACGTAAAGCATTGTGGGTAATGAAGCCACGCTCCAGAAAGGGGGTCACCTAACGTGTCACCACAGTGGTGGAGTAAAGTGGCCAGGCTTGAAAAGTGGAATTCGCTTTTGGTGGCATTTATTTAGTCTAAAATTGTTGATAGGCTCTCTTATCGGAGGAGAGTGTTGTAAGTTCGTACTTTCTGGATATGCCTAACTCACTGGCAGAGCTGTGATCATTTGCGCTAAATTTATCTAAACTGCTGCCGCTACACGGTCCTGTCCGTTAGTAGTTGGAACCAGGCACGTAGCCAGGATTTTGGTTCGGGGGGGGGGGGGGGGGGGGGGGGGAGGAGGCCCCAGCAAAATGGAAGATTTCGGGGGGGAGGGGGGATATGTGCCTGCTTGGATATGTGCCACTTGGATATGTGCTTGCTTGGAACAAATTGCGCCGTGAGATTTGCGACATTCCTGTTCAGACTAGACTGTCAGTGTATACACAGCCGCAAATATGGCGACAGCCACAGTTATGGCTGTCGCTTTTCCTCACAAGCTCTTTATCAATGACGTGCTGTGTCTTTCCTGCTGTGTCTTTCTTTTGGTAGTTAATACTATTGTAATATAGGTTATCCCAAACATTCCTTCAACAGTTGTGTGACAAGTGGATTGGCATCTGCATAAGTCTAAAGTACCTTGTACTTATGCTTTCTTGGTTTACCTGGTCTCTACGAGAAGAAACATATTTACCGATGATCGGTTGTTTTTTTTTGTTTGGGAAAATATAAACCTGCTCAGGGAAACTTGCACAAGTCATGTACAAAAGTTGGATAGGGAAAGCAATATCTTTGTAAAACTATTCTGCTCTTGACTTCAAACAACATTTCTTTATGTTCCAAAATATGCAGAGCTCCTGGCGCAATGCACTAAAATTCAAGTGCAAGTATGAACGCACAAAGTTTGCGGATGACGGAGAGGTTGCTCTCAAAAAGCAGAAGTTTGGCAAGCAGCCAAGAAACCAAGAGGCTGCAGACGGCAATGAATGTGCCAAGCGAGTCTGCCGCCGGGTGAATGAACCTTTTCACTCCTATCTGAGCATTCCAAAAGAGAAGAGAAGAGATGGGTGGGTACAGATTCGGCCTGGCGTCGCACCAGGCTGGAGGAGGAGGAGGAAAGAAGGAGGGAGAGGGGAAAGAAGGAAGGAGAGGAGTAAGAGAGAGAAGAGGAAGGGGTAAGGATAAAACTGGGGAAAGGCCCCCCGAAACGTTTGTTGTGAAAAAAAAGAGGGGGGGGGGGGGGGGGGCATGGGGTTATGGACGTCCCCCGCCGATTTGTTCCGGGGAAGCAGACGATTTGAATTTTTGACTAAACGCTGGCCGCTTATTGTTATAATGAATAGGGTTAATATTTTAATACCCTCGACTCAGTGCACCGTGGCGATTTGTAAGCGGAATAGGAACAGCCCCATTCAAATAAGTTAGGGAAACAAATTTTTACCCAAGATTGACCCAGTGCCGAAAATGACTATAATTTTAGTTGTGAAACAAAATTTAAAAAAAAAGAAACCTAAATGCTAAATGCTAAGAAAGCAGCTCTACGAAATCAAAGCCATTAATTTAGTAGGTTCTTGAAAACCCGAAAAATAGGCCCAATTATCTGTTACAGTACCCACAAAAAATCGGCGGGGAACGTCCCCAATCGCATGCCCCCTTTCCTTTTCTTTTTTTTTTTTCACAACTGACTTTTTGGGGGCTTTTTCCCAGCTTCCTCCTCACCCCCTCCTCTTCTCTCTCTCTATCCCTTCTCTCCTTCCCTCTTTTCTCCTCGCCCTCCTTCTTTCCTCCTCCTCCTCGAGCCTGGTGCGACGCCAGACGAATCTGTACCAATGGGTGTGTTCTCTTGAACCTGGATATTCAGGGAGAAGCATTTTACGGTCTTTTCACCCTTACTGTATTTACACGATTGTAAGTCGACCCCACAATTGCACAATAGCAATAAATAAATAAATAAATAAAAATCTGTAGATGCGCATTTTACTGAGAACACGTGAGAACGGCAAAGTATCTGTTTCGGAAGCCGAGCCTCTAACACGCGATCGATGCCTCCTAGCGTGCTTTGGCTGTGCATGCACGTTCAAGGTGCATGAGATGCCCAGGCGTTACCGAAACTAGGAAGTTCACGCTGCAGGCGGGACAACTGAAGCTGCTCTCTGTCGTTCTCACTCCGTCTGGGACTAGACTACGACTCGTCCGCACTGGTGCTGTCAGTCCCGTCATCATCACTGCCACTTCCTTGAAGCACGTCGAGTCGTCCAACGAAATCTCGCACTTCGCAAATGACAGGATCAACCGCAGCTTCCGCGCTTGCTCGGCGATCGCGTTGGACGTCCCGGGTAGGAACCAATTGCACACTTTTGCGACGTACGTTGCAAGCCTGACCTCCAACCCCGGAAAGCACCTCCACCTATCCAAACTTTGGCCAATGGAAGCCTCTTTGTTTGCTGTCACAGTTTAATATCCCACGCCACTGCAGACTCCATTGGAGCGTCACCCGCTCCGAGGGGTCGAACTTGCGTCCAACAGCGCAGTTTTTGGTTGCTTCCAAGTGAAGAATGGCCATAAACGAGCACTGAAAACCTAAACTGTCCGGATCATCCGTGTCAATACAAAATAAACATAGTTAGTGCTCCAGCATGATCTCGTCACTCAATCAAACGATGTGCGACCGTGAATCGTGCGAAAAACTGCGAAGAGAAGCCGCGGGGTGAATGAGCTGGGAAGCTGTTCCAGCGGCCTCTGCAGTGGCTCTTACAAGAAGTGCCGTCACCCCCCTGAGTCGGGCGTACCGTGTGCTGTTCACCGCCGCATATTCGGGTTTATTTGTGAATCACTATCAATACTCGTTCGTGCAAATAAAAAAAATAATTAATCTGTAAAATGAGCACACAGAATAGTGCAATGCTAGAGGTACAGCCGGCTGAACTCGTAACAAGCCGAGGTGTTTGTGATATCGCGAATGTTTCATTTTTGCTGACGGTGGAATGCATTGGTTCAATTATAAGTCGACCCCCCACTTCAGATTTTCAAAAATTGAAAAAAGGGTCGAGCTACGGTACCTCCTAGTGAAGGCCAATGCTAAAAGCTGTCCTTAGCAATCGGGTACCTTAAAATATGATGAAAATTCGCTCATAAAGAAACACGGACAACAGGGGAAGGAACTCGGAACATAGAGGTGCATAGCGTACTGTATTCTGACTGTGTGCTTTTTTGTCTGCTGACTAGAACCACTCTATGGCAGCTAAAGCTGCCATGTAGAGTGGCTCTAATCAGCATGAATGCAGTAGAAGTGGGAAATTTTTCTAAGAAAAAGTGCAGTAGGGTGTGTTTGTGGCGCCAAAATGAAGGCTCCTGTCGGACAACTAAAGCATTATTTTTACTTTCACTTCTCGGGGGGGATTTGACGGTCCCTATAGACCTACCCAACGCACTCGTCCAGTCTAGTAAGGAAGCATTCCCACTGACTTTGGTGATGGTGTCACAGCGACAATAATTTTTCTTGCTTTTTCCCAAAGAAACCTTCACCAGCCTAACAAAAGTGGACGCTAGCACGACTCTCGTGAAAAGCCGACATCCTTTGGTGTTGCCCATGGCAGAACAGCTCGATGTCATGCTCGCCGCAGGTAGTGCATGAAATAACCCAATTGCGAAACACCTGTGTCAAAATCCCCGCTGCGAATTCCCCGTCCTCAAAATACTCAGCTTTCAAAACCCGCTTTAACCTTATCCCCTTATCAATTCCCCTGGCTTTTTCCCGAAGTCTTGTTACGGGACGAAGAACAAAACAAAAAGCTACCAACTCAACTACCAGCAAAACTTTTTAAGGAAAAAAAATTGCCAGAACAACTGAACAGTTAAGAAGCGCAGCCTAGAGTCCATCTCTACGAAAGAACCACGAGAGCCTTCAATGATTTTTAGGAGCGATGATCTAGGATATCGGGGTAAAGAGTCGAGGTCAAGATGCGGGAGGTGGTGGTTAAATATTAGCAAAGCTGCACGAGTATGTTAACTTCTGAGCCTAATTCAAAGAACTACTGCAACATAGTATCTAATAATTTTATGCCTTTCATTTTTTCTGGACCAGCCTGACAAGCTGCTGCTTGGTGCTGGAGAGGACGATTTCAGCATTGAGGGACATATAAAGTCGATGAAAAGGGAGCTGCAAAAAGACATCCCCGATATGGAAAGGATTGAAGACAGTATGTCTCGCACATTTGCTTCACGGCGGCAGTGGGTTGCGGCAGAGCACCCGTCTGTTCAGGACATTCTTCGCCGCTACCCAGCCCTGGAGAGAACAGAAGAAGTAAGTGGTCTTTTCCAGCTTGCCGTGCCTTTCAGTGCCATCATAATCTCTGACATGTACGAGGATTGGTCATAGAGCTTGTACTATTACCATGAACAAAGATAGTTGCGATAATGAGCATTGGTGGTGAGGTTAGTTCTCCTTATGCGTATCCACCTCACATGGGTGTGCATATCCCCACGGATTGATGATCTAGCAGATATGCTGGTTGTGGATGTGCTCATTTTGGCTCTTAAAAAGTAGGGGCGTGCGAATACTCGAATATACGAATTCGAATCGAATAGAAAGTCCCCAAAAAATTGGATTCGCGAATCGAATTCCTAGTATTCGGTCACTTGAATATTCAATATATTCCACCAAAGACGCGCGTGATGTTCGACAGACCATGCGAGAAACACCTCTTGGCTCTAAAATTCCACAAAAATCTAACGCACAGGTTAGAAAAAAGAAAAGTAACGAACGCCACAAACTTTATAGCACGCAGATTTACTCATGATCGTGAAGCAATCTAACCTTGAATCACAACCGAAACATCCCGTTTGCGCGGCTTCCAGAGAGGAAATGTTAAGAGGCCGGAATTCCGCGATATGCCTAATTCATTTCACGAGTAAAGCCCCTCGTTTCAAATTAAAGCGCCGATGTAAAACACTTGCCACACACACAGTAATCGGCGACTCCAGGATCACAAACAGAAAACCACGTTAACCGCGCCGATGAAACAGGCGAGTTGTCGTCGTCATCCTTTCGGAACCGCAAGCCTCAAATTCTGATCCGGAACGAACCGGAACAGAGAAATTGTGTGCCTAAATTTGAGAGGGTTTCCAATCGTTCGCCGCGTTTGTATTATGAATTGCGATCGGGCAGGCGTCGTCACTCATTCGTTTGCTCGCCTTTTTTCCACGCGAATACACAGCGCATGCGCACTGCGCACTTACGACCAATCTACGGAGGAGCCAATCTCCGTGGTTTGACAGCCGAATTCATAAACGGGCCTCGACTCGAACTCGACTCAAACTCGACTCGAAACTCCACTCGAGGCCGGTTTTGCGCTTCATAAAGCGACCTCCACTCCAAACGCTCCTCGACTCGAGGAAATACTCGACTCTTTCCTCGAGAATCTCAAGGTAGGTCCGGCGCTTCCTCGAGCCGCTCCTCGACTCGAGTTTGGGGTGTCATGGCGGCCGGCGAGTCGTTCGCGGAGTTCGTGCACTTCGTTTTAAGCGCAGAAGAGATCCTCTACGATGACGCAGGCGACAGCGAATCGAGACGTGTGACGAGACGAAGTTTCAGAGAACGCCTGAACCCGCTGGAACACTTCAGTGACCGCGGATTTCCTGTGCGGTGCCGCTTCACGAAGGCGACCGGCGAGCACTCTGCTGTCTCTGCCAGGAGCGCGAGTACTCGGGGCCTATCCGCCCTCAACGATGCTGCAGCTCCTCGTTGTTTTGAGCTTTTATGGTGCCAGGACGTTCCAAGTTGTTACGGGAACCATGTGAACATGCCGCAGCCGACTGTGTGCCGGATTGCGGAGCGAGTTTCGCGGCTCGCACGGACTATTTTCACCCGCTCGGTGAAGCTCCCGCAGGGAACTTCAATGCGTTCGTGCGGGGCTGCTGCGAAATGAAGTTTCCACGGGCGATTGGGTGCATTGATAAGAGGACGCGGCGGTCCCGATGTGGAAGTGTTCTCGAAACAGAAATGGATACCTCTCCATCAACGTGCAGGTAAGTTCACCCCTGTTGTTTGCGTTAGGAGTGCCAAACTTAATTAATCAAACTGTACGCTGAGATGCGATATCGTAGGTCTAAACTCTGACGTAACGATATCAATCAAAACTTTAAAACAAATCTGTATCCAGCGACAGTTAGCACGACCGAGCGTGAACATACTCCCGTTCTTATGAAGAAAAAAATAATGTCATTAAATGGTTGCCGACTTTTGTGAGAGCACAGAAATACGTTAAAATAAAACGAACTCCCGATCGGGTTACCGAGCACAATGATAGTAGCGGCCCGAGCGCACCCTCTTTGCAGGAATGATCATGACCAAAACACATTTCCAGTGAATGTGGGATGAGACGATGTGTGTTGCAACACAGTCTCATCCCAGATGAACCTTTTTGATCGTCAGATTATCAGACATGAAAACTTAAAATAAAATTAAATTAAAATTGAAAATGATGAGCGAATGTTTGCTTTCTACATACACATGAAAGCATTCATTTGGTGGCATTCAGTAAGTTGTCTGTGCAATTGTTAACTACAACAGCCCCATATGTAAACAGTTTTTGTGTCTGCATGTGCTTGTGTCGTGTAAACCAAACTGCACGGTGAACACCCACTGCTCAATAACATTTGTTGTTCATTGAGGTTGGTTGTTTGTTGGTTCTTGGCATTTGTTGCTTAAATGAGACCGCGGCTTACGAGTCCACAGAAATATACAATAATGTAGGAAACATACGCCGATACCATACCATTCGCAGATTGACATCCTTCGGCAAGCAGCAGAGTGTACTGAAAATACAACTAGTACCAAAGTCCATATCTTACAGCATACCACCCAAACCGGACTGATGCCTGCAGCCATCTAAAAGAGACTTTCTGAAGCTTAAGATGTGTGCGAAGAGACGTTATCCACTCACGATAAAAAGCTGTGTGTACATCTGAAGAAGAGTGTCATCATACACACCACTTTCTATCGAAAACAGTAGTCTGAGCATTAATCGGACATACACTACTCCACAAACCAGTCCCACATTTTCTATTCAAACAATAATTGTGCTGTATTGTTCTTCATTTTTGTCTTATGTAGGTACCAAAAGGCCCACTTCTGGACTAGGAACTCGAAGCAGCGGGCCTAGGCACTTTCCGTGCCTCGACATGAGCTAGCAGCACAAGCCTGAATGGTCAGCTGTGATGATCACTGGAGAAGTTGCACTGCAAAACTTGGCACACCTGCAGAACGAGCCACTTCCCGCTCTACCAGTCCCACCCCCCACTGACGATGCTGAAGGCAATCTCAACTCCCATCGACTCCAGACCCTGTGGACACATTCAACGGGGCATGGGTGCGGGCTCAACTCGTTGTGTGGTGTTTCCAGGAGGAACTGAATGCAGAGCATGTCCTTTTTAGCTTAGGTCACCGAAGAATCAAGTCACTGGCCATGTTAAAGCTCAAAATGCAATCGGGCCAGAAACAAATCAACCTTATACTATGGCCACACACTTTCTAATTTGAACCGAAACAAATCCGCCGGTTTCTCAGCTAGTTGGTCACCACAGATTGTTGCAATGTCTTTGTTCTACTCAGGTTCCCACAGGACGACAGTGTTTGAAACTATGCTGGTGGTTGCTGTCTTACCAATCTTCCAAAAGAAGCAAGACCAACTTGCCCTCTTTGTTGTGGAAACATTTTGCTCAAGAACAATTCAATGTTTGTCATCACACAAAGCAAGGGGGTAGCAGGATACAAAGAAAGTGAGAAGCTTCAGGTAATTACATTAAAATAACTCAAAATTTTGCCGTGTTCAGACTCGAGACTTTTCAGCGAGTTGTTCAGTGCACATTTGTTCGAAATAAACTTATACATGAGAATGTCTGAAATGATGTCTTGCAGCTGTGACCCCACATGAAAAGTTTTCGGTTAGAATAAATATTACAATAGCGCAGCAATTCCTTGTGAGGACACCTTCGGATGCTAGGCAGTCAAGGGTGTCCTACCTAACAGTTACTTACACAAGCATGCGGAGCCCATGCACTCAAACTGATGGCATCACACTACGTATTACTGAATGCGAGCATGAATGAGGTGAGCGCTGTACCAGGGTTTAGCAGGAACCGCTGCTCAATTACTGTATCACTGTGTGGCCAACTGCAAACTTGGGCCCAATTGCTACGTCGGCACTGAAGTAGTGTGCAGTGAAAAGGCAGTGAAGTCAAATTTGGGGGTTTTACGTACCAAACCAACGACAGGCATCCGGCACGCCCCAGCAGAGAACTGAGGATTAATTTTGACCACCTGGGGATCTTTGGACAAGCAACCAAAAGCTCTGTGACACAGCGCCACCTCCGCAATGAAGAGGCAGTGGGCAAGCCTCGTCAATGTGGTGTCGACTTTACTCTGGTAGGCGGTGCAAGTTCATAGAGGATTGCGAGGCACAAACCCCTGGACAGGAAATGAGACGTCTTAACTCAATGAAAACTATGGCAAAACTCTGTGACAACAGCATTTAATGAGCGAGGCTGCACATAGACTACGCACTAATAAAAGAGACATTACATAAATAATAGTGGCAATGTTTAGGAAACACCTGGCTGTACATTCAAACAGATTCCTAATATCCATCAAGGGGATCGGTGGTCGACTGCATTAACGGATCACAGCTTGGAGCACGTGGAGTGAAAGCTCGCACAGCTGAACATAGGGATCTTGAGTTCAATTTCTGCCTCTGCCTGTATCGATGTAAATGAACATTGTAACAGCATGCGGTTGTGTATCACTACCTTGATTTAAGTTAAAGACCCCAGGATAGCTGTGGTACGACACTGGCTGAATATCTCGTCTACAGTGGAAATAAGTTGCTCACTGGGGCTGACTAACTTCCCGTTGTCTAAACATACAAACATTGTAATTAGCAAGAAAAAAAATACTCGGTTACTTTTTAAGTTTCAAAAGAATAGATTTAAAGCTGACATAACTGCCCTTTTGCATAAAATGTTCACTAAAAATAGTGAATCGAGAAACAAGTTAAAAAAAATGCTAGGCTTTAACGAACGAGATATGGTCAATACTTGTAACAACTTCAGGTCAGGGATAAAATGAAGCAAGTTGCAGACCTTAAAAAAGCATTCTTAAACACAAAAGAGAATGGTAATTACTAAAGAGGAAGATGAAACAAATCGAATAAATCAGCCTACTGCTGTGGCTGGGCCCCGAGAACAAGCAGTTGTTGCAGCATGATTAGTTTGTTGAGCTGAAGCAGCTCAAGCTCGAACCAGCTTGTTACACTGCTGCTGATGGAAAACCTGGGCCTGCGTCTGTTAATAGGCAACCTGACACTGACGTAGCTCCACCTGCAGCAGGTGCAGCTCCTCCAGTTGGTGCGGCCTTTAGTTGTCTTCACTCGGACAACCACACGTGGCGGCTGAGGAGGTAGAGGAGGCGGGGGCTTGGTTGGTGGCGCAGCAACCGCAACCTCCATGATGCCACCCCAGTCCAGCAGCGGTGAGGCAGGTGAATCTAGGCAAGCACAACACATTGACGCCGAGTGTTAGAGACACGGTGAAGACACCGGAGAACTGCTAGAAACTGTTACAACAACCCCATTACAGAAATGTTAAATGCCAACTGTTGGTAAACATGAAAGTTTTCCTTCCTTGTTCTGACCCTTTCCTTTCCGTGATACTGTCAGTAGCGGCAGGGCAGACTCCAAATGGTGATACCATCAAAAGAAACAGCGCTGTTATCTCGGACCTTGTTGGCCCTCAGGCACACGTGGTGTATTTGTCAATAAACATGTCATTATCCAGACCCAAGGAATTTACCGTGTTCCTACGTGACACCCCTAACAAGTCGCATTCATGAAAATGTGGCTCATTGTCACAGTTTTTAGCGTTCCTACGAGACAGTATGCCAAAATCGAAATAATAAACGGAAGAGCATAGACAGATTTTTTTATAAATAAACATTGGAAGCTGTGTGATCAAGTAGCAACCAACCTCCATGGGTACGTAGCAAATGCAATCGAAAACTTTTACCAGGCATCATGCCAGTCGTCATCCTCGTTCACTGTGGCTTCGGGAATGGCGGCTGGCAGCATTGAGAGCACCGGCCAACCAGCGCGGGCGCTGCCACTGCTGTATGGGCTTGGCAGCCGCATTGCCATGTGGGACACCAGTGCCCCACAAGATGGAGGGACGGGCTCATTGTTCAGCGGGTGCGACACCAGTGCCCCCTCCTGCAATGAAAGGCCAAAGAATATCCTGTGACAGCATCCATGAGTTGAGATGTACAGAGCACAACGCAGAAAGAAAAACGAATCATACTACAACTTATGCAGTACAATTTGTTTTCGACACTTAACTGCAAGAAATAAATGCGAAACAAGTGATGTCATACCAGTGCTGTTTCTTGATATGCATGGAAAATGCTAGAGTAGCTTAATGTGATCATCGACAACAGTCATATTGTAGACGCAACTTTTCAAATCAATAATGTATACTTTACCCATATTCAATTTGTGCCAGCTTAATCATGCCAGTACAATGCGCTGGTTAACCTAGCAAATAAATGACAATGGTTGCACACTAACATGGACACCCGAAAAAAGGCATCTGTCAACAACTGGACTCCAGCATGTCTCATGTTTACATGATGGCATTTCTTCAGAGGTTAAAATTAAGAAATGAGAGCTGGTAGTCAATTAAACCTGCACAAGATTTTTTTTTTCTTCAAAAGATTAGCACACAAGGAGATGAGGTGCTAGGTCCAATTGACATAGTGGAAACTCCTACTTAGCGTAACTTCTACGTGCACTAATGTCAATTTTGTGCGTCGCGTTTTTTTTTTTTTTATACGTTTAGGTTGCCTCTCTAATCTCAAGAAAGGGGCCGGAGGCTAAGGTAGTGTGGCGCAACCAGAATGTTCGCAGCGTAATTTTCGCTTGGATATAGCACAACACGCAAAGTAAGTTGTCGAAGTCGGCACAAGAATCACCAAAGATAGCGCCAATTCACCGTCACTGCCCACCTACGGCCTCGACAGTAACGTGCTTGACTAGCTGCAGGTGGCCACAGCAAAGTCCCTTCCAAAGTTAATTAGTACACACGTCCTGTCATGTGATTTTGCGAACCCGTTGCGTTATTCTGCCCAAATATAAAAATTGCTTACACACCTGTTGCGTGGATGCCCCGATTCTTCTCGAAGTCTGTTTTCTTCCACTTGGGTTTACCGTTGTCCCAACACTCGTGGGCGGACATGCGGCTGGCACTTATACTTGGTGCAGACTCTTCTACGCGTCAATTTTAGCTTCTTTCGGGGAGGTGTTAGTAGAACGACGAAGAAGCTCCCCTCCTTCGTGGAACCACTCGCCCCTTCTTGTCACCTTCGTTGAACGACATCGTTGTTGGGCAAGGCACTCTAGTAGGACTCTGAAGAAAGAGGAAGGGTGAAAATGCTCGTTCTAGGCGGTGACAGCGAAGCAGATAAGCGGTGAGACGAGGTGAGACGGCGAAGAACGGGCGAGACGCAGAGGCGAACGGCGGTAGCGAGCTACAGCTGCCTCTACGACGCAAAAGCTGGAGAGCAGCCGCCACCGTTGCCAGACTGGAGAACGCTTGTGGCTGTTTGTCCGAAAACCGGCCGCAACGCATAGAACATGTGCGCTGCGAAGCAGAAATCTTGCAGACTCCCAATTCAATGTTAGTAAAATGTGTCCCTTCAAATAAAATGAACTAATATGTTCATAATTCACACCACAATATTGTTTTCAACTTCGTTTTTTACTACAACCTCGTAACCAGACGCCTTTCACGTCTCCTCGAGTTTCCTCGAGTGGAGGAAGTATTCTCGAGGAGCTCCTCAGCCGAGGAAACGCCGAGGCGCGTCTGCGAAGCCCGATGGCTCCTCGAGTGGAGGCGAGCTGCTTTCCTCCACTCCAGTGAGTCGAGGTGGAGTGTCGAGTCGAGGCCCGTTTAAGAATACGGCCGTCAGTTTCGCTTGCTCCCTCTTTTAAATCTAGGCTCTCTAAAACAGGATAGATAGACGGAGGAATCGATGCATAGAGGCAGTTAGACGGTGACTTGCGCCACCTAACCAGATGTTTTTCTTCTTACTTCAGATTATATTGTTTAAGCCCGTTTACTCAGATTTAACAGCTATTTGTTTATTATATAAAATAAAATCCCGGGTGCCCTTTTTCTCCCTTAAAATAGAGACCAAATATCGCAATACGCCCCTTTTCTGAAATATAAATATATAAAAAAAAGGACATGTCGCGGTGTTAGGTCGTGCTTTTAACGAGTAAAGAAGGCACGCATGGCTGTAACTGTGGGTTATTGTGACGCTTAGGGTAGAGAGATTGTTTGTGCCATAAGATTGGATCTTTAGTGCCCAATGTCCATCAACAGTTGCTTTTCTTTTTTTTCACCAGGATTTTTATACATTTCAGCTTTTGTTCCGTACGAGATGCATATTTTGTACCAGGCGCATACTCTGCACATATACTACTCTCATTCACAGCACACTTTGAAACATTCCTACTAATAAAGTCACTATTCAATATTCGATTCAATATTTGGCTTTTTTTTCTTAATTTTATTCGGTATTCGGTTCGATAACTACTATTCGGTATTCACACACCCCTACTTAAAAGACGTCCCGCACACGGCTGAAAGAAAATATTTCTTTTTTTATTCCAGATGAATTAATGGGATGCCAAGACAGCACCCTAAAATTGTCTCACCTCACAATCTAATTGAATCCAAAGTGCCCGCGTTGTGCAGTGTGACATGACATGTTCGTGAGGGATGTCGGGGGGTCAGAAGCCGGAAATCTTTTTCTTCAACGACTATTACAGTGTTGCGAAGTGAATGGAACAAAACTTTGACTGCTAGGATTGCACTCAAAGTAGAAATTATCGAACATAAGTTTAAAAAAAGAAGCATGCGAGGTCTTGGGGAGCATTGCACGAGGAGTAGAAAAACAGCCCATTTGATTTGGACTACTCTCAACATCGTCCTGATCCATTCCTTCCAACATCTTTGAGAAATAACACAGGTCAGTGCAGGCATTTTGATTCAGATTCCTATTTTTGGTTTTGAGAAATATCTTGAAACCGTGTGGTTAAAAACAAATTTTATTAGTGTCTTGACCCATTTATGCAGCTGGCTTTGGTTGCTTTTGTATTCTTTTTGGTGTTGAAGATCAACTCTGTCAGCTCGACAACATATTGTCACCGTCCTGTAAATGCCTGTCACGCAGTGAACGCTCAAAGTGATATGAAAGGCACTGGGTGCCAGGTCAGGCAGAATTTAATTGCCAAAATCAGCGTCATGTGTCGGCCTTCTGCACTGAATTATTTGAGGCATTGCCTTGGAGCAAACACATTCTTTTGGTCTGCTCTTTACCGTGATGATGATTTCCTGTAACGTCGTCAAGAGGTTCAAGTACTATTTCCTGGTGACTGTTTGGCCCTTATGGACACAATTTATCAGGGGCACACCAGAGCAGTCCCAGAAAACGACCATCATTTGCTTCCCTCAAGATAACTGCATCTTCACTTTTTTGTGGTGGTGATGAACCGACGTGCTTTCATCGTAATGGTACCCTCTGCACTTATGTATTGTGATCAGGCAATCAAAAAACTCATCAGGGTTGGCTATAGCGAAGCTGCAACATATCTGTTGTAGATTTCTTTCGGCATTCTTTTTGCATGAGCGTGAGCTATTGCAGGACCCAGCTGGCAGCGACCTGCATTATGTGCAAATTATTGTTTGCATGAGGTGCGATCAAAAAGTTCCGAGACTGAATTTGTAGCGTGAGAAGAGACGGCAGCACAGTAATGCGCATGCAGCAGTTGAAGGCGGGGACCTTCGTGTCTCGTTACACCAATGAGCGTCGCTCTGCGAGTATTTGGAGCTGTGCTTCACGAGTTTTTGTGACCACGTGCATGGGCACAGTAGCGATTTCACCATAGACTGCAAACCAGAGCAAGAGCGAACATCAATTCTTTGTCAAACTCGGCAAATATAAAACGGAGATCTTTCAAAGGGTTTAGAGGCTTGTGTGGAAAAGCAGTGAATTTACAAAGTGTTTTAAGTGGCACTCACGCTTCGGGAACGGCAGAGCATCAGTGGAAGACGAGTAGTGGTAAGGCGACCTTATCCGACCTCGCCTTGACTTCAATGAAATTTTGTCATTCTTGAGGCACGAGCGCCACTCAAAACACCTTGCACGCCTCACTGCCTTTTTACATAAACCTTTTAAATTACTTGGCAGTGACTTTCAACATCCACTTTCAAATTTTTTATTATT
The DNA here is from genome assembly GCF_016920785.2 of Ixodes scapularis. Classification (NCBI taxonomy): domain Eukaryota; kingdom Metazoa; phylum Arthropoda; class Arachnida; order Ixodida; family Ixodidae; genus Ixodes; species Ixodes scapularis. The sequence goes on along the minus strand of NW_024610134.1, from coordinate 269,597 downwards.
ACTTTGACATCCGTGACGACACTTCCTGAACACGTGACAACGGGCGTGTCACATCTGAAAGGGTAAAGTGTCGATCCGGTCCCACACACACACAAGCTGATCAAGACATTTCCACTGCCAACAAGGGCCGAATCTATTCGTGAAAACGCCAACACAACACCAACGATGCCATCAGAAACTAACCAGAACGAAACCGCAAAACTCTTGCTATGGCTGCTGCATTGAAAGGGGACGTTGAAATAATAGAGCCACTATTTCGGCGTTTTACAAACGTGACATCCCAGACGTCGATATGATTTTGGAGATTTGGACGGTGGACGTCGAAATAGTCACTACCAAATGCTTTCAGAGGTCTCTGTTTTAGATGTGTCCAATTAGACATAAAATTTATGTTCGCTTTCGCTTTGGTTTGCAGTCTATGAAGAGATTGCCAATATGTTCGTGCATGTGGTCAAACAAACTCGTGTAGCTTAGTTCCAAATGTTCAGAGCGACACCCTTTGGCATAACAGCGCAGAAAGGTGCCTGCCTTCGACTGCTGCATGCACATCACTGTGTTGTCCTCTCCTTCTACGCTAGAAAATCAGTCTCAGAATTTTCTTATCACACCTCATAATGTACCCATGACTAATGTAAGACGTTTTGAAATAGCTGAGCCTACAGGGATGTGTGCTTGCCTCTCTACACAGATTTATGGCACTATTCTCTTTGTTTTATGTATTTCAGATCTTTCGGGAATTCGAAAGGTTTGGAGGTGACGCGCCAATTCAGACTGTGACTGCGGTGGCGCAGCTACAGATGGCCACTGTGTTAGACGTGGCTGCCAAGAGGGTGGAGAAGGCCACCTGGGACATTCTGGAAAGGGTGGATACCTGCAGCACGGAGGATCAACATTGTAAGAGCACTATGTACGTTGACTCAATATAACTAAGTATTCATCATTCCATTGATTTTTATAATTAGTTCTTTTCTGCTTTGTTTTCATTGCAGTGATGACCACCCTGGCCTTTTTGGTGACTTTGCCAAGGACTGTAAGGGAGCAGACGTCCTCATTTATCAAGGACGTGGTAATGGAAACTTGTGCAAAGCTAGTCTGACAGCTACCTGTTTTTTTCTAATGTGGATTTGTGGACCACGTGGCGCAATTCCAATTCCAACATTCAATCTGATACTCAGAAAAAGCATGATACATCAAACACGCAAAGAAGTTTACTAAAGCGTAGTCGGTATTCAGCTCAGCTGTATGATCTGTCCTGTCCTTTCTCCGTTTGTGTCTTCGTGTTCAAGCTGACCCTTCACAGGCATACCATGCATGTGTATAGGATGGCTGCTTTGCTATGCAGTCATCACTACCACATTGTTCAGCTGCAGCTGGTCATTTAAATTCTGAATTTTCTAATAAATATCCAACCCCCCAAAGACAGATTTTTATGACTGTAGGGAAATGAGTTGTCACACTCCCCAGTTTCGTAATGCATGGCACCTTGTAGTTTGCCAGCAGCGATCTTGGGAAGGTTCAGTTTCTCAGTATAGAAGGGACAAACGGTATACCCCTTATACATAGAGCTGAGCATACTTTGGTAGTCGAGGTAGATGATATGAGACTTATTTAAAAGCGGTAGGGCGAGCTTTGGGCAAGAAATTGAAATTGTAATTGAACTATGCAAACAGCTCGACATGGATACGTTTTGGGACCAACAGATGTTTGCTTTTCTGGTTTCAGGCACCATGGTTCTCCAAACACCCCTCCGTGATCTGGAGTGGAGGGCTAGATGATGTCGGCCTCTGTATGGTGCAAGTGGAGGACCAACTCATCAAGGCTGACCACCCAGTGCATGCGATCCTGGTCGCATTCTGCCTGCACTGGGTGGCCGACATTTGCTACCAACCGGGAGCGAGAGGATTTTATGCTCTACTAGAGCACCTGCTGGGGCTGCAGGTCACTAAACCAACCACAATGGTCGTAACGCCACTGTCGGCAATGAAGGAAACCTTGAGAAAAAAAATAAAATCTCTTCGCCCGAGGGACAGTGCACACTTGAACTAACATTGTCTGTTTAATTTACGATGATATATGGTGGCAACATTTGATACCTCTGCCCCATATTCCCTCGAAGCATATTCTGAAAGAGGGAAGAAATACTTTGTGGGAAATTCTCTCCTCCATAGAAGTAGCAGTTTTTTTCTTTCGGGTGAAAGTTGGAGGGCATTTTCTATTGTGTAGCTGGAGCAATATTTCTCCAGCATTGGGATTAGGTGGCAATTTTCGTCCTATGCAGGTGGAGCATGCTTGTCTCCTCTAGCAAAAGTTTGTGGTAAATTTCTTCCTCAAAAGGGGGAGCCAATTTTCGCCCGAAAGAAAATAGGTCTTACATTTCTTCTTTTTGGAGAGGACCAAGTTTTTCTCCATTCACAAAAATGGGCAGCAAATTTCCTCCTTTTGTGGGGAGATGTAGGTGGGAATTTTCCTCCTTTCAGGGGGGAGGAAATTTCCGCCATGGCCTAACATAGAAGTGGGAATTTTCCACCTTTCAATGGGGAGGAAATTTCCTTTGTGCATATGATAGAGGTGGGAATATTCCTCCTCTCAAGGGAGAGGAAATTTTCTCCATGTCTATGATAGAGGTGGGAAGTTTTCTCCTTTCAAGAGGGAGAAAATTTCCTGCATGCCTAAGGTAGAGGTGGGAATTTTTCTCCTTTCAAGGGGGAGCAAATTTTCTCCATGTCTATGATAGAGGTGGGAATATTCCTCCTTTCAAGGGAGAGGAAATTTTCTCCATGCCTATCGTAGAGGTGGGAATTTTGCTCCTTTCAAGAGGGAGAAAATTCCCTCCATGCCTAGGACAGAGGTGGGAATTTTCCTCCTTTCAAGAGGGAGGAAATTCCCTCCATTCCTCAGATAGAGGTGGGAATTTACCTCCCTTCTGAGGGGAGCAAGATTCCTCCCTTCACTGTGGGAGGAATTTTCTTCCTTTAGGGTGGTAACATATTGGACATGCCAGTTCGTCCCTTAAGGGAGGAAGTACTACTCCCTTTTTTCTTAGAGTGTACGTTCAAAACGACCAGTATAAAAGACGGAAACGCAGAGCTCGGGAGTAGTGATCGGGTTAGTGTGCTGTTGTATTGATGTTTGAATGTGCGATGCATGTGTATGTATGGTCACGAGGGTAGAAAGTTGGGCGAGTTGGTGATTCATAGTGATTAAAACGCGCGACAGGACAACGGACGCAGAAGGAGTCACAGACACAGCGCTGCTAAAAAATGAACTTTATTTCCACTGCGGCTCGGTATATATTACCGGCAACAACACAAACAAGTTAGGAAGATATAAAATACACATCGTAAAAATATTTAAAAAAAAACAACATAAAAAGGCTAAAATTTTTGCATTACTGATCGGCCCCCTCCCGAAACTATAGTCATGCTTAGGTCAAGAAACTGCAATTCTTTCTCGGATAACGATAAAGAGGGTGCGCTGACACATTGCAGCCCTAATCTAGCAATTTCTCGAGCCTCGAGTATTTCCCTTGTGGTTTTGTTTCTTTTTTTTTTGTTTAGTACTGTGCAATCTCTGAAAATTGGAGTACAACCACGATCCCGGCAATGCACACCAAGGTGTCTTGATATGACGGTATCAACGCTGTAACGGTGTTCTCTGTTCGACCAGTCTGCCCCACGTAATTGGTAGATTAGGACTACAGTGTGTCAGCGCACCCTCTTTATCGTTATCCGAAAAATAATGGCAGTTTCTTGACCAAGTATGACTAGTCTCGGGTTGGTGCCGATGAGTTATGCAGGAATTTTAGCCTTTTTTATGTTGTTTTTTAAGATTTTTATGATGTGTATTTTATATCTTTTTACCTTGTCTGTGTTGTTGCCGGTATAATATACCGAGCCGCAGCGGAAATAAAGTTCAGTTGTAAGTAGCGCTGGGACTGTCTCCTTCTGTGTCCGTTGTCCTGTCGCGCTTTTTAATCATTATGTATGGAACAGTATGGTCAGCTGGTGCTTGTACTATGCGTAATGTGTCTACATGTGGGAATGGTAGAGGTTCCTGAAGCGCAATGATGGCGTGAGAAAATAAAAACATTTTTGTAGAGCATGAATTAGGCGGTACCTAGCGCCACCTAGCTTTGCTATTTGCGACTACTCTGCTTGACCCTGGCATCTGGTGGCAAGCGATTTAACCTCCTTTTACTCTACGCGGCTAGGCCATAGTTTCGTGTTACCGTGCTGAAATGAGCCAAGAGACTGCTTCGGATTTGCTTTTTTGAAAGCGGCTTTTGGTTTTGCGGGCGAATGGTTTACCACTCCTCCGTGATGTGCGGTTGAAACAACGGTTGACGAAGGAATTGTGGCTCGAGGAATAGCAAAGGTAAGATATAAAGTGCGCGAACTGGGTGCCGGTTGTCTGCGTTTAACATTGCAGTGCTGACGATGAGAAGACTGCATGCTTTCGAAACTTAAGTTTCTTTACCTGCAGGGGAAGCCGGCTTCGGAAATAAATACAGTTCGCGGAAATCTTGTGTTACGTTTTTATTTGCTGCTCCTCTCGCTCCGTACAATAGACTTAGTGTTCTAGTTAAGCCTTACTGAGCTCGATTTGCTCGATTCGTGGCCGCCATAATGAGATGCAGGCGACGGAGGAACTTTTGCTCCCCTGCTTAAGGGACGAAAGTTTCTCCCTTTCTGAATTAACATATGTGTCAAGAGCGTTCCTCCATTTAGGGAGCACTATATTGACCCTTTTTTTTCTAAGAGTGCACGCTCCATAGGCTCAAGCATATCGTCCCCCTCCAGCCATCCCGTCCATGACTTCCCAACCTTGTCGAGATTTTTCACGTACTTTCGAAGCACGGTTTCTTCGTCGCTATCGGGCATCACGCTGCGCCGTTCCCTGTCAAATCCACGAAGACAACGGAGGAACGAGCTGGGAGCATGCACCGGAGGAGTGCGCGAAGTGAAGATCTAAAAATAACAAAATAGCTCTATTTTGACGAAAGCCGGACATGACGTCACGGACGTCAAACTACTATGGCCGTGTTCTAAAATTTACTCGATCTTACTCCAGGGTAAGGGTTTTATACCTTGGCGTTCTAAAACCTACCCTCGTCCAGCATTTTTCAATCTGCACTCTAAAAAAAAGAAGGTGTCAAAGAAGAGTAAGTGCCCTAACTTACTCTACTTCAACTGTCTATTCATCAAAGTTACTCTTTCGCCACCGCTTCTTTCGATGATGCTCTCCTTTAACCCTCACTCGAACTCGAGAGTAACTGTACCGAGAGTTAGTTTCTCCTCGCGATATCACGGGCTGTCAACAGACGGCGCCGCTATGGGGTCGGCGCATGTTCGAGGCAGCTCGGCGGAGATGTCTTTTTTTTTTTTTTGTTGTTTTGCATTTTCCGGGGAAGTTTTTTTTTTCTCTACTTGTTTCTTTTTTTTTCTTTTTTTATTTTTTTTTGGGGGGGGGGGGGGTAGAAGATGGGCAAGGATGTTTTAATAAGTGAGTTGGTACAGCCTACCTTTATTTAATTTTGTCAACGCGCAATTCAAAAGTTTTTCTGCAAAACAAAACAAAAAAACAAGGTGCAGAATTTACAGGTGATTTTTTGCTGCTCCTTGGTGCATATGCGTCGCCAGCGATATGAGCTCATAGGAACCGCCAAATGGGGCCGCCGATGTCCGCTTCTATGCATCGCCCTCCCGTCGCGCCCAAACGCATGGGACTTCTCTCTTTAGATTATTATAGTTGACTCTATGATCTTGACAAAAAAGCTTCGTACACTAACTACGGGTTTATGGACTGCACTTCATGTCAGGTGAAGAACATATTTTGCCTCCATCATGTCGCCAAGGCACTGACAGTAGACGGCAGTGTTGGTTTTGACCTATAGTTTAGCCGGAAGTGAAGTCAGCTGCAACAAACCTATACTTAGAAGCGTAAGAAAAACAAACAACCGAGCTGAAAGAGGTATAGTAGTGCAAACTAGGAGCGCTACTGCCAAAATAATTTTATTTGGAAAACACGAACATATTTACATACCAGTGGCGTAGCCAGGGGACCGGGGGGGGGGGGGGGGGGGGGGTTAGGGGTCGGAACATTCCCGAAATTTCATGGTTGTCCTCTTTACCCCTTCCCCCTTTCCAATGTCAGTATAATTTTTTTGGGTGTGTTTCGTCTCGACAATCCACTACGGCGAGGGGCTGTGCCCACAACATACCGAAGCAAAACGAAGACGACGCTGTCCGTGGACTGTTGGAAAAATGCACCTCCGGCTCCGGCTCTTGGAACAGCTCTCTCCAAACTTGGCCATGTTAGTAACCAAAGCCTTTCTTCAGGCTCGCAGGTGCGAATGGCTTTGTTCCCGACGTCACAAAAGCCGCGAAACCCTGACCTCGAAGGACGCTGGCCTCGCCTCGACGAATGCAGGCGGCTTAACTAAAGTTCCCCTAGCCTTTGAGTGTCGAGGACTCGACGAGCAGCGCAACAAGCAGGGCAGCGCAACAAAACTCCAAAATAGCAATACTCTGACATTACGAAGCCTACAATGAGGAGAAAACCGGACGACAAAATAACTAACAACCTAGCGGTATTTTTTCTTTCTTTTTTTGTCTTGTCTTTTTTTAGGGTTTACTCGCCTCTACTTATTTAGCTTCAATGATACACAAACAAAAATGCAAAAAAATACACTCAAAAACATCCTCATCATTGAAAAAGAAAAGAAGCAAGAGAGAAAAGCGACAGCATATGCACTGTTGAAGCAACTTTGGAATGCTTGTAATCATTTGGTTTCAAAGCGTACCCAGTTGACTTATTTAATCGCTGAAGTGGGTAATGTTTACATGCTTGCGTTCAGCACGTGAGTCGTGCAACTTCCTCTACGTATATAGACTTTCAAAAGTGAGTTCAAGAGCCAAGCAATTTTTTTAATTTCTTTAAGAATGATTATTGACCTACAACTTCAAGCGTGTCATCCACGTCTCCGACAGAACCAGCAGATTCACGCCAGGCAGCATTATCCGCCCTAGGCGACAGTGATGTTGTGGCCAACGACGCCGGTCGCCAATGTCCAGCCTGTGCGGAGCATTTGTTTTGTTAGATAAACTTCCTGGAGAATTACTGGTTTTGACACAGATGTGGAGGGACCGCACCGCTTAGCGCGTCTCAGCGGTACAGGCAACTTGCATTTGCCCAGAGGCCTTGTATCCTAATGTAACCCACCTGCTGCAAATCCTGGCCACCATGCTCGTTAGCAGCGCTGAAGCGGAACATTTGCTTTCGAGACTCCGAAGACTGGGACGTTGAAGCACCTGAGGGTTTCAACGTCCCAGAGGCGCTTGCTACTCCGTTCTAAGCTGAGACCAGACGCTTCGCCTTCAACGCGAGCTCGCTGGCTTCGGCAGTGCATTGGTTGCGCGTGCCTGCGCGATCACACTTGTTTATAGAAGGGCAGAAAGCTCGCGCTTAAAGCGGAGCTTTTAGTCTGAGCTTAATGGTGAACGCAGCACTGGCGACGTGCGCGATCAAAAGCGTCGCTGTGATCGGCCTTCCACGATTGGCCGAATGGTCACTATGACGTCAGCAAAGGTTTTCTCATTGAAAGAAATAAGAGCAATGTAAGAACTTCAATTTTGACGGGGTTGGCAGTGTTGGTTTCAGAGTGCAATGATATCAAGCTTCCACCACGCAAATTATAAACACTGTCGAACTTGTTGTTCGTAAGGTAATGACGTCACGAGAGGAAACCATAGGAGGGCGCCACCAAAACATCTCGCCGCTAATAGGGGCTGCGCTTTTGAACATTCACCGGAATATGCAAATCAGCACCGAAAGCGTTCTCTCGCTTCTTTCTATCGACCGACGGCGGCTTCCACTAAATGTTTAGACCCCACAAAATGATAGAAACTGGTATTTTTCTCTTCCAGTTTCTCGTAAAACGACAACAAAGAACGGAAATAACCTAAAACATGACTGTACGACGATAATTTCTTAAAAATGTGATCCGCGCAGGAACAACGAGCGTGACGCTTCACTAGCTCATTGCCCCAGTGCGCACTGCAGTTTTTGTGTTTAATCGTATTCTAAACTTCGCTATTCTCTGGCTGTTTTCCGCAGTTTTCAGTCATTGGATACTCGAGTGTACCGCATTGAAGTGCACGCACCGTAATTTTTTTGTGAGCCTGTCTGGACTTTTTTACTCAAAGTCACTTATAATATTTAATGACTGCGTTCTTTCGTCATTTAACATTAAATTTCCCTGTTTTAAATATTGGGCGAAAGAGATGTGGAAAAGAAGGTTGGACTTTTGTCGTCTAAGAAACAGGAAAATAGTAAACAATATTGTGTTTGGGCAGTTTCGTTTCCTGTCTTTTTTTTGTGTCTATCAAACAGCTTAAGCAAAAAAAAAAAAACACCCCCTGAAAAAATATCCTGGCTACGCCACTGATACACACTTTATTATACCTCAAGCCAAATGAATCTGAATTTCTAATTTGATGAAACGAGTGACGACGCACTGATGCAACTATCATCTTTCTTTTACGCTAAATTTGAACACCTCCAAAGTTTTCCCCTCTGTTTTCTGTTCCTACTTGCCCGGAATCTGTGTTTTATCCAGCAAAGGGTCATACGAACACTTACCACAGTGGACTGCCAAGTTCCCTAAAGGAGACCGCTTTACAGAAAATTCATGCCCGATGTACGATCGGGTGGTGCACGAAAGCACCCGATGTCAAATGCCCCACGACTGACACCCGCCCTTTTCTTGTTTGCCCTGCCTTCAAAAGGCTAGTTTTATCAAAAGCCCATGACGCGAATTCTCAGATCATGTGGCCTGGTCCTCGCCGTGACGGCGCAGCATTCTGCTTTTAATTAAGTGAGAGTTAGTGTGCTCACGAGCGTGTGCAACGGAATCATGCCGTCATTTGTAGACCCTCAAGATATTAGGTTAAAACATGGAACAATGCTGGTTGAAGAGTGCACACGGATTCTGCACTTGGGGCTATAATGCCACACCCGTACGATCGCCCTCATGTCGTTGATATTTTAGACTGCCGATGTGGCGCATTCCACATGTTTGTGTGCATGTCTCTTTGTGCGCATGCTCTACTGTTTTATTTATTTTGAGGCATAAGCTAGTTAGCTTCACTGGTGCTCTGAGGGAACGCCAAAGTGGCCGACAATCTTCTTGAAATTTACATCTCCCCTTTTCTTTTTGTTGGGAGACATTTGATTTATCATTATCTTTATAATTTTCACATGAGGCTTCAAGCTGAGTTCAGTGCTTCGTGTCTGTCAGTCCTTTTTTGCCCTCTTGTTCTAGAGTTATCATGTCTAAGCAATCTCTGCCATATTGGTTTTTGAATACCCGGATAGCAAATACCAGCTGAGACAAACGGAAGAATTCGAGAGAGGGAAGAGCTCAGTGGAGGGGCGCGCCGATGGCCTAGAAACGGGTTGCTTACGAAGGTCCTTTAGCCTTGCGCAAGAGCTCTATCTCTCTCTCGAAAAGGGCGAGAGAAGGTGATGAGAAAACAGTTTCCCTCCCGTTTTCCCCACCCACCATCACTAATCTCACCAAATCTCTTTTGAGATTAGGGGACTCGGCGTCCTCGTCCTTGAAGAAGGAGGGATCCCTTCATTCCTAAGCCGACAGTGTCGAAGAAGCTGCGCGCCCGCCAGACCAGTTATCGCCTGCTCCGCTCTCTGCGCGTAGTTACGGGAGGGAGCGTGATCACGTAATTAAAGCCAAACGTGCGATTGGTTCACCGAACACCTTAGCTTCCTCTTCACTTTCAGCTTAGGAATGACGCAGCCCAGCCCGCGAAGCACACACAAGCACACAGAAACGCACACACACAGAAAGAGGGATCGCGTGAACCGAGGTCTAACGATAAGGTAGGGACTGGAATACGGTGGGGACGGTCCCCTCAATGTCCTACACGCCCATCCCGAAGTGCAAAGGGGCAGATGCGCTTCGCAATTTATAATTTTTTTTCGGCAGAGATAGCTCTTTTCAAGAATGGCAAGGTCAACATGTTCATATCAGGGCACCGTGGTGTCAGTTTCTAAGTTGTTTGTGTGCATTTCATTGCTTAGCGGACATTTTTTTTACCGGGCGAAGCGGCTCGGCATCTCCTTTATCCACGCTACCCTTGCTGGAACCAGTAAGAACGATGGTTTAATGCCAAGTGCGATCTTCAACATGCAGATTGTCAAGACCTTGGATATTCTCTCGGCAGCGCCTACACACCGGTGATCTTCGTTTATTGTGGCCAACCATACATGTCACCACTAGCTTCGGCGGACCGAAGACACGACGGACCGCTTTTTTTTCCACGTGAGTGACAATGAGAGGATCCTCTCCTTCCTCTTGACTATCGGGGACATGTGTTCTTGCTGCGCAATGTACGTTTTGTCATGATCCGATGAGTTTGAACCGTGTCTAACTCTGGGCAGGGAATCTCCGACGAGTCCGCGTGTAGTCCACAGCGATCGGCCCGAAAGGTCCAGTACAGCGTAATTTGTAAGTGCTTTTTATTCTAATAGTCTGTGAGAGACATTCTTATTGGTTATTTTTGTGTTTGAAGTCATTTTTAGTTCCTGTTTTTGTTTTATTCTGCGGGGCGCAGAATGAAAGAGACATAGTCGCTGTGGACTAGCAAGACAAAAGGGTTTATCTTACACTAAGGTCAACAACGTATGTACAAAAAGAACACCAACCAGTCCGCCATGCCAAGCCATGCATAAGCCCGCGCGAGGACCACCTCGACGTCTTTTTCTTACGCGCGTGAACTCCGACATGTTATATCCAACAGTTTTCTCTTAAAATATGGCTACTCCCTGACGGTAGATGTGTGCTGTAGTAAAGTCCTCCCAGTATGTCCAAAGCCGAATTCCACAGGGCGCTGAGTAGTCCTTCTTTGCCAAGATTCAGCTCGTCGGGTGGTTGTGGACTGTCAGCTACGTCGCCGTGTTATGCGAGTGTGTTTTCCAGTAATCGTCTTTACTCAACAAGTTTTTTTTTTATGTGAGTGATTTATTAATTTAAGCATCATGTTCCGCTCAACTGTCATATTTTGTTTGTATGAGAGAGTAGTTATTGGACTGATAATTTAGTAGTACATTTGACACTGGTGAGCTGAAGGGGAGGCCAGCGGTTTGATTTATAACTTGTAAATGACATGGAGGTAATATGGGTACATTTATAACTACATATTTTTGCGCCGCAAACACCGCAATTCTGAAAACTGTTTCTTTTTTCTTTCAAATCAACGTAGAAATATAGGTGCGAACTTAAATGTCGAGATTGCAATAAACATGTCTTAAGGCTAGATGAAGGCTTGAGGGACACTCTGATATTTCAAGAGTACCCTACTGAAAAAAAACTATATGAACCCATATGGCAAACCATATGGAATAGTATGGATCTATATGGTTCCATATGGCAAACTGTATGGCACGGTATGGATTTATACGGTTCCATATGGCTGAACATACCGAGCCATACCATACACATATAGTTCCGTATAGTTGGATATGGCTGAACCATACGGAGCCATACCATACACATATGGTTCCGTATAGTTGGATATGGCTGAACCATACGGAGCCATACCATACACATATGGTTCCGTATAGTTGGATATGACTAAACCATACCAAGCCATACCATACACACGTGGTTCCGTATGGTTGTATAGTCTGGCCCATACAAAACTATATTCATTCATATGGTCGCACCAGTACCATATACTCAACCGTTTACTTTCATATGACTGCAAATAATTCCACCTTATTGTCACGCGCGTCGCCGACCAAGCGCACTCGTGGCCGAATGTTTATCATCTTTGAATGCTACGCAAGGGGCTCGATGTTTGATGCCTGGGAGCGGGCGCGCCTTTTTGTTATTTCTGTAAATTTTGAGTTCTGCTAAATTCGAGAACCCTGTTGCTTATTTGATGTTTGAATGTTCTATGGGCCGAACCTCCTACGCTGATTTTGTCAGGAGCCCACTTGTGTACATAAGGAGCTCCGTGTTGCGAGCCGGGGTCAGTCTCGCCTAGCATTTGATTGGAAGTGGATATTCTGCTGGTAGCTGGCACACCAGGGAAAAGAAATGCCGGCCGTTGTCCCATATCGATCTCGTATAAAACAAATTGTGAAAACAGCAATTCGAAGTTGTAAAGTGGCGCAGTGGTAAGGTGTCTGTTTCATATTCAGCAGAACACTGGCGACACTGGTTCAATCCTGTCATAGGTTCGGTGAAAAAAAAAAGATATCCTATGCAAACAAATTTATAATTTCGATAGGATCGCTGACCGGACGATAGGTCTACGCCCTGGTGACTGACTCACAGTGAGGGGAGAAGGAACAAGACAGACTCCTTTCTTTTCACCCACAGGATGGTTTACTGAAAATCCGATAGACATAAAACAAAACAAACAAAACTCCCGACAGCGAGGCACAACGGACCGCCCCACAGAGGAAGCGCTCAGGTGCGACTTATCATGAAAACACGGGGCTTGTTCAAAGAACATATTCTGCAAACTCAAAGGAAGGAAAAAAAAACAATTAAAAGGGGGATAAACTATACAAAGTAATATGGGGGTGAGTGGCGCGAACCTGAGTCCGGTGAGTGATGCGGGTGACGCGGCCTCTTGCGATGTCGACCGAACTCGGGAGGTCGATGTGCGCTTGGGTGCTGTCGGCGTGGCTCCTCGGCACAGGCACTCACCCACGAACGCACACACACTTGGGCGCCCAAAGCAGCGCTTGGACCAGGGAGCCCAAACACCTCCCGCGCTCAGCCTTCCGTCGCGACCGCAGTCCCGCCCAAACTTCGTGTTGCGTTCACCCCCCGGCCAAGTCTTCGCGCACACTCCCTTGACTCGGCTCGGAATCAAGCCGAGGTCCTCAATTTCCCAAATTCTAGCGGCAGACACCACTCTCCCTTGCCCAAAAAAAAAGAAAATAGTTTTTCTGCAGCTGTAACAACAAAATACACATGAAAAAAAAACAAAAAAACACACGTCACACTGGCAAGCCCCGCAGTGAGCCTACCCCAGCTAACCATAAAGCGCACCCCCACTCCGACATCTGGAAGCTATTCCCAACGTTCCGGGAAGCAAGTCGCCCATCGCTACCAACTAACAACCTCGCGAGAAATGTCGTCGGGACGAGGGGGGGGGGGGGGGGGGGGGGCAAGGGGCACGGGGCCATAAAACAGAAAGCGGGCGAGGCCCGAACCACCCTGCCGCTCAACGCGCGGGGCAAGGGATCGTCCGGCGATCGGATGCGCTTCCTCGCGACAACTCCAAAAAATAAATAAATAAATAATAATAATAATAATCAATCAATCAATGAATCAATGTTTTTATTCGTGCCCAGGAACAACCTTGCGGTCTTGGTACAGGCGCACTATGTTAACATGTGAGGTATAACAGGGCTTAAAGCAATAGTACAGACAACACACACAACGGACAAGCCCTAAAAAAATACACTTAAAAATTTTAAAAAATAAACACAAAGCCACAACAGACGATAAGCTTAATGGTACTACCGCCACCACCAATTGCTAGAAAAAAAAATGCATTCAAAGTGGGGAATTTAGGTGTGAACGCCGCAAGTTAGTGCACACAGTTCAAATTTAAGGGATGGCCTTTAACGTTTTTACAAACTGCAGCGTGTTATTGTTAAATATGTCGAGTGTTTCAGAAAAAGAAGAATTATAAGTATGCCCAAGTCTGGACACAGGATCGTGGAGGTTAAGTAGACGCCTGTTGCAGAAGGACGCATTTTGCCTTGTTGTTTTTAGAGGAATCTTTAAGAGTACTCTTGACGTCAATACCGTGCAATCAGTGACGGCGTGGACAAGTTGGTATAAAAATAAGATATCGGCAAGTTCTCTCCTACGTAGCAGGGTAGGTAGTGCCACGCTACGCTGAACAGGGACAGGGACATCATTAGTGGTGGGCACAATGCGCGCTGAGCAACGATGTCTATAGATGGAAAGAAACTTTTTCTAAACCCATTCTATTTTCGAGGAATTTGTGGCACAAATTCCATTCCATACAACAGAAGCGTATTCGAGCTGTGGTCGACACAATGCACTGTAGAGTATAAGAAATGTGCAGGGGTTAATAAACTCTTTAGTGATGCTGCACGCACTCCCGAGCGTGCGTAGAGCCGCGTTCACGATGTGATCAACATGACTGGAGAAGTGTAAGGTGCTGTCAAACACCACGCCAAGATCTTTGATTCTGTTCATACGTTCCAAAGGATCTGTCTGAATAACACATGGGAATACAATATTATGTGTCTTACGAGTGTACGACACGACTTTCGTTTTAGAGCTATTTATCTTCAGGTCATTCTCCCGGCACCATTCTTCAAAAGCATCAACATCTCTCTGTAGCAAAACACAGTCTCGCTCTTCTCGTGCCTCCATAAACATCTTAATATCATCTGCGTACTGAAGAAATGAAGAGTGACGAATCACAGTCGAAACATCATTAACAAAAACTGAAAACAGAAGAGGTGCGAGAACGGAGCCCTGAGGCACACCCGTTGTCGCCTCATAAGTAGCAGAAGAATTATTATTCGAGCTAACAAAGCACTTCCGGTCACGCAAACAACTTTCGAGCAATGAAAGCAATGAGTTGTGAATATCTAGCTTTGACAGTTTAGCCAGTAACATGTCGTGATTAACAATGTCAAACGCTTTACTTAAGTCAAAGTAAATCACATCAAGCTGGCCTCTGTTAGCGACGACGTGAGCAGCGGTTGACATAAAACAGGCGAGATTAGTTGTGGTCGAGCGACCCGCCATAAATCCATGTTGGTTAGGGATAAGATAACGCTTGAGATTGAATGACAATATTTTGTGTAGTGCCACTTCGAGGAGCTTCGAACATGTGCAAAGAAGAGATATAGGTCTGTAGTTCGACACATTTGTTTTTGGACCGGACTTATGCACAAGTACAAGTGCCGTTTTCCACATGGCGGGAAAGACCTCATTCTTTATGCAGTTGTTAAAAATCTGTACTAGAACAGGAATAAATATGGCACTGTATGCCTTCAAGAGGACTGACGGAATACCATCATGGCCTGAAGACAATGATGGTTTCATTTTTTTTGCACACTCATGCAGTAGCTCCTCGTCAAAGAGTGCAATACAGGATTCATTCCCAGAGACAGCTGGCGCGGCAGTAGTTGAAGGGGTTGGATGATGCTTAAAAACAGACTGGAAGTGGCGTGCAAAAATTTAACAGTCAGCTGTCGTCGGGTTTCCCTGTGAGTCCAGCAGGGTGATCTCTCCTCTACCTTTTTTCTGGGACCGAGAGCGAACATACTTAGAGAATTCTTTGGGATTTTTAGTTAGCTGCAACTCGACGGAATCAGTGTACGCCTGATGATCACATTTAAAAACTTCCTTGCAGAGAGACCTAAAGCGCCCAAATTCTGATTTTAATTCCGGGGTATCGTTCTTTTTAAACTTAATAATAGTAATAGTAATAGTAAATTTATTTACGCTGTGTTAGGTCAAAACAGCAGAAGGCAGGTTCGTCTAAGCCAACAAAGGCTTGTGGGACTGAGCCTAAAGGTTATCGTGATTCACAGGAGAGTTTCAGAAAGTAATAGAAAGAGAGACAAAAACACAAGGCAATAAGAAAGCACCAGTTCAGAGTCACACTTCATCAAAAGTCAAATTTCAAAGGATCAAGTTCATGTCAAGCAGATTAATAGAGTATTAGAAAATGAACACGAAGGTGTATTTTTATATAATAATAATAATAATAATAATCAATCAATCAATGTTTTTATTGAAGTGCCCAGGAACAACCTTGCGGTCTTAGTACAGATGCACGCAGGAAACATGAAAAACAACACTACACACAACAAACAAACAGTAAACAATAAAACACTTAAAAAAGATCACATATGTCACATAAACTCGCTAGGCTATACCACCACGATAGCGAAAGGAAAATAAAGCGAGAGTATAAAAATTGGTTCTGAGCAACTTAATCAGGTGCAAAAAATGGGAAGCCAAATTTAGGTGAGGAACTTTAGCGCTCTGATGAACTCCGGTGTGTTATTGTTAAATATATCAACAGAGTCTGTAAAAGAGGAATTGTAGGTGTGCCCAATTCTCGACACAGGATCGTGAAGATTAGTTACGGGAGCATTGAAGAAGGATGCATTTTGCCGTGTAGTTTTTACGGGAAATTTCAAGCGTACATTTGATATCAATGATGTGCAGTCAGTGATGCCATCAATAAGTTTGTACAGAAATAGGATGTCGGCATGTTCTCTCCTACGCCGCAGGGTGGGCAATGCCAAGCTATGTTGGACTGGGACTGCTGGATCATCGTTTGAGGTAGACGCATACGTATAATAATACTAACGTATAATAAGACGTATAATAAGACGTATAATAATAATAATAATAATAATAATTTTCATTTTTTTTTCATTTTACATTTTTCATTTCATTTATTTAGATACCTTCATAACACTATAAGGTGACGGGTCGGTCGAAGCCAGTAGAGGCTTGAAGGACAGAACCCAGCAAATGGAATGTCACAGATAGCACAGAAGTCCGTAGAGCACACATTTAAGACATGTATCGCACTATGTGAGAAACAAAAAATAATCACCCCACAATATCCCACCAAATATATTAGAAACAACATATAACACAACAATACATTATTGAAATTCTACAATGAATTAAAGCGTAAAACTGTTCAATAGGTTTTTCAATTTTCTCCTATTTGTAGCTTCAAAGAAGTGGTCGGGGAGTCGGTTAAAAATGTATGGCCCATAATAAGAGCGCTCTCGCTCACTATATCTTGTGAAACACCGGGGGATTATGAAGCGATCAAAGGGACGCAAATCTCTGCAGGGCTCAAAGGGATGTTTAAATTCGCTACACCAGAAATGAGAAAGAACAACACAATGCAAGAAAAGTGAATGGAAGTTAAGTAGCTGTAGAGCCTCAAAAATTTCAGCTTCTGGTGCAAGATCATAATGATAACCAACACTTCTTAACAAATTCCTAAGGATGCGGTCAATTTTAGTTTGCCATATTTCTGCACAGTTACCAAATAATGTGATGCCATACCTTAGTATACTATAAGCAAGAACAGTAGCAATTGATTTTCTAACGGCAAATGGCATAAACACCCTGGTATTGTAAAGTAAGCAGCACACACTGCGAAGCTTGCCAGAAACATGGGTTAAATGCGTTGACCACGACAAATCTGAACCAAAGAATATGCCTAAGTACTTAACAGTGTGAACATATTTCAGGGAGCTACATGTACAATCAAGGCAGCTGGATCTGTGTAACACAAATGATGAGTCCAATTCTACACACTTCAGCGGATTCCTGAAGCAAACAAGTCTGGTTTTGGACGTGGTAATAGTAATATAATTGTCATAAAACCAGTCCATTAGACGTGCAGAATCATGCTGCAATAACTGCACAGCTCGGCGGTAATTAATGTGAGTAGAGACAAGTAAAGTATCATCCGCATACTGAAAAATTTTGCAACTAGTGAGCCTTGTTGAGATATCATTAACAAAAAGATTAAATTACAATGGAGACAAAACCGATCCCTGGGGCACACCGGCTTTTAGCATCAGCCGAGCACTTTTGAAATTTCCTATAGATACGATTTGGGAGCGGTCAAGAAAGAAATTTTTAAGCAATGCAATAAGTGGTCCACGGAAACCCTAATTCTGCAGTTTAAAAAGAAGCATCTTATGACTGACCGTGTCAAAGGCCTTGGCGACATCAAGAAAAATTGCACATGAACATAAGTTTCGATCAAAAGCACTGTGTAGTAGGTCAGAAAAATCTTCAAGCAGTGGTTGAGTGCCCTTTCCAGCAACAAAAACCATACTGGTTAGGCGACAGGATGTTGTAAGTTTCAATGAAGCTGGACATTACAAGATACAAATGCTTTTCCAAAATTTCTTCAATGCAAGGTAATATAGAAATAGGGCGATAGCACTAAGGCTTGTTAGGCGATCCTCCCTTAAAAACAGGCTTCACAAGTGCTGTTTTGAATTCAATTGGGATGACGCCAGAGACCAAAAACTCACTTATCATGGTGAGAAGTACGTGCTGAACATATCCAAAGTTTTCGCAGAGATCATTAATACGAATTGTATCAACACCAGGAGATTTATTGCGTTTTAAAGAAAAGAAAATGGAGTGTAATTCTCCTATTGTGAGAAGAGGAAGAAACGCCGAGTTTGATAAACTAATACTTGCGCTCGAGGCAAGCGGTTTGAAATCGCTGTCTCGCGCAAAGCCCAATGACGATGGAAAAAGTTTGTTAAAGTCGTTCACTACTGATTGCAGATCTGTGCCGAAGTGTTTTTGAAGGAAGTCAAGAAGCGATGCATTTCCTATACGCCTTGTAAAAGAATTAATCAACTTCCATGTTTCACGTGGATTCGATCTTGCCTCAAAGAATCTTCGCTGAAAGTAGCATCGTTCGGCAGACCGTATAATTGCATTAGCTTTGTTCCGAGCGCTTCGATACTCTGCTTTTAACTGCAAATTGTTTGGTGAACGACGGGAACGTGACCACAACGTATCTTTCTCTTTGATTGCAGTCATAATATCAGAATTAAACCATGGCTTTTAAGACCGTCATTTGAAATTAACCTTTTTCTTGGCGGCACAATAAAAGGATTGAAATACCTCGACGAAAGCTTTATAAACATTGGAAGGTTCTATGGACACCAGGAGTTCGTTCTAGTCAAAGGCATCGACCAAAGCATCGAATTGTACCGTATCCGTTATTGAAATCCACGAACAATCGCGCCTGGTTCCTTGCTCTTCGGGTATCTGAGCGTCTAAACGACATCCAGCAAAGTAATGATCGGATAGGTTCTGAGTAATTACGGCGGATTTTACAGACACATCCGGAGCACGAATATTGATATGGTCGATACAGGAAAATACTAATTTTTGAACCAAAAGTTCTTCTCTTGTGGGAGAGGATAAATATATTTTCAATGCCATATTTTGAGACTAGAGTCCGATAATCAAAAACTATTGATTTATTAGGTTTAAGAGTATCAATATTTAAATCGCCAATGACGCAAAATTGTCCTTCCGAACAAAACTGGTTAAGCACAGCATCTAGTTCAGCAAAAAAGAGCGAAACATTTTCTGAGGGAGGCCTGTAACCCGCTAACAAAAATAAAGAAAAACCTGACAAAGAAATTTCGACAGCCAGTGTTTCTGCATGGACAAGAGATATGCTCAGAGGCGATAGTAACCATTTATCTTTAACGTACATAGCAATCCCACCACCTCTACCATGATCACGGGTGTAAAATGACTGTGTGGATGATTCGTGAGGTGCCCAAGATTAAGTCGGTCAAAGTTCAGTGCCGGGGCGAAGTTTCGATACGGAGCGGTTGCCTTTTCGGAGGATCGCACGCACCTGACGCTTCTCCAACTCATGAAAATCATCCTCCGCATGCCAGAACCTACCGTGCGCCGTCATTCAGCGGGAGGCTGATATCGCAAGTAAGACAATAACTGATTGGGCGAGCCTTTGTCGGGAGGTTGTGGTAAATGCCGTCTTTAACATTCAGACATGATTGGTGGCGACGGCGTGACTGTAGAACTAGACGAGAGTATGTTCGGTCGGCACAAGTACCATCGCGGGTATTTAAGGCCTCGCCAGTGGGTTTTCGGCGGTGTGGCGCGTTGCAGCGGGTGCTGCTTTCTTGTTCCCGTGGAGACCCGTGACGCTAAAACCCTGCAAGGGCTAATAGCCGAGTGGGTCCGCCCTGAAACAAGAATAATCACTGATTGTCGGGCTGGCTATCGCAAGCTTGCAGATGACGCTCGCTTCACGCACCTCACCGTCAACCATAAGCTTAACTTTGTCGACGCGAACACTGGTGCGCACACCAATACGGTGGATTGCACCTGGGCCCACGTCAAAAAACTCTCTTCCATCTGGACGGCGCGAGAGCCACCATTTCACTGGTCACCTTGCAAAGTTCATGTTTTGGAGGAGAGACAAGGCGCGCGGAAACACTGATAGATTCCAGTCGTTCGTCGCCGCGGCCGCCAAAATCTAGAGCCCCGACGCAGGCAGGGCGAGGATTCTGACGGCCCCGGTGACTTCGAGGGATCCGCTGCGCTAAGCCCGTCACCCGCCTGCATGCATAAAGACGACTTATGCGCCAACCGCTCGTCAAGTGCTCGTTACGTCAGTTATAGGTTCTGGTAGCGGTCTAAACGGTCCTTTTCAGGGCCCCCATATTTTGCAAACGGAGCTGTGTTTTTAATGCGGCACCCCGTGTCTCTGTAAAAAGTTCACAGGAAAGACCCAGCAAAGGTATGTGGTCCCCAACTTGGAAATCGGGTGTTATGATTCAAACAAAAATTGTTCTTGCTTATTTCGCGCCTGTGATCAAAATAAATGCCGCAGTTGCAGTCGTCCCGCGGTGCTGTTGCTCGCCCATTCGCCGTCGGCGTGCCTCAGCTTCGTCGTCTTTGCTAGCGGCGCACCGGCGAAGCCGGCATTTGATCCGAATAAATGCCGCCGTTGCAGTCGTCTCGCGGTGTTGTTGCTTGCTCGATCGCCGTCGGCGTGTTTCAGCTTCGTCGTCTTTGCTAGCGGCGCACCGGCGAAGCCGGCCTTTGATCCGAATAAATGCCGCCGTTGCAGTCGTCCCGCGGTGTTGTTGCTTGCTCCAGTGTCTCAGCTTCGTCGTCTTTGCAAGCGGCGCACCGGCGGAGGCGGTTGATCTGACACACCGCGTTCGGCTTTGGCTAGCAGACGGCGTTCGTAAAATGGCGTCAGGTGTTGCTAGCTTCACGCGGCGGTACCGTGCGTGCTTCTATTCATTCGGCGTTCGTTGCCTAGGTGACGGCGAGGAAAGCAGACGAACTTTTTGATGCGGAAGAACGCTGTGGCGCAGCGACACCAGGTGCGTTCTAAGGCCCTTCCCGCATGCTTTTCAATTGGCGGAAGGCGAACAAAAAGAGCTCGAAATAAGGACTTAACGCAGAAGGCTGCATTTCTCCAGCGCCTCATAATTTGACGAGCCTTGCACGAAAAGTATGTTTTTTTGGCCATCCCGCGTCCTGTTTTTTTTTATCCGGAACATGGGTCTAAAGTATCAAACTGCCCTGTTTTCTTTCAGCCAATCTCAGCTTAGAGGCTGTTCTAGTAAACCGGCCAGAGCACTGCCACCGATACTCCATCTGCACAAACATCAGCAGTGCATACGAAGGCATGGCACGAGCGCGTGGGTTCGGGGAGTGCCTCATATGCACGAGTTCTCGTACAAACAAACGCATTTCGCTGAGCTAGGCTTACGCGCCTGTCCCTTTGTCTTTTCTGCATACATTTGTGAAATGGAGTAAAGAGGCCGAGATTGAACCCGTCTATTTCGCGCTCTGAATGTAGTTTGCAATATTTTGACATCGCAGTCTGTTGATTGGTCGCCGCCGTCTTGTACCTTTAGTTTACGGTCTAACCGCGGGGGGGGCGGGGGGGGGGGGGGAGTTTTCGGCGCTGGCGGTAGCCTTTGCTCCACCCAATGTCCAAACTCTCCTAATATACGGGTCTATACTGTCGTTCAAATCGCAGTCTTGGGCAAATTAACTTTTAAAAAGTAATTAGTTACAGTTATAGAAAGTTTCTCAAAATGTATTTGAGTTACAGGCACAGTTACTTAAAAATAAAAAAATAACGCGTAACAATTTCAGTTTTTTTGTCACAGTAATTTAGCTACTTTCAAGATACCTTAGTTTTTTTTTTTTTTCTTTTTTTGTTATTTAGCTACGAAGACACTAATGACAACACAGAATGACTAGGATTTATATTTATTTGGAAGTCTCAGAAAACACTTATTTCACACTTTGAGATATATATTACTACCGTCGCACGACTTTGTTGAAACAAAGTGCTTGCTGCTTCGTTAAAAAAATTGACTAAATTATAAATTCTTTAGGTCATGTAACGCAGCAGCAACTGCTACTCAAAGTTATCATCACTTAACCTTCCCCTTTAAAGCCCATCCCTTTTCTTGCGAAAGAGGCGCCCTCAGCGCGTGCGCTGGACGGCAGTGCAGTATTCAGGCATAGAGAAACACTCTCATAATTGTGGGAAAGTCGTTGAGGCTGGAGAGCGCTGGTTGAGGTTTCAGCCTTCGATTGTTTCGTCTCCATGACTAGTGGTAGTGTACAGAAATAAAAGTCGAAACTCACCCAGGGGCGCTTGTCAATAATGGAGGAAGAATACCTCTCAGTTGCGTATACTTTTTTTGCAGTGCTTGCAACGAGCAGTAAACTTATCGCCACTATCATTGCCACCCCTACACTCACAAAGCCTGGCAGTTCGACGACGGAGCCGTAGTGTACGTGGTCGCAGATTTGGGGCGCGAGGATCTGGTAACACAGAGCGTCAAAGACCTATTTCTCGGGGAACCTCGACGTCAGCGCACATCGTTTGCAGCGGTGAGAACACGAAGCACACTTTCGGGTCCTCGCGTCTCGCCGCAGCGTCTCGCGGCAGCGGCGACACCCTGCGTTTTGGTATCTCGCCGCAGCGGGACGCCAGTCACCTGGTTCTCCTCTCGAGCCCCATACGCACATTCGCGTTCGAGCGCGGTGTGTTCCTTAGCGGCAAGCGGACGCGTTGCGTTGCGAAGGCCGCTTGCGCCAAACTTGTACGCACAGTTGTGTTGACACGCAGTCAACCGCAGTCAAGAGCCAATAAGAACGCGCTATCGTCGCTAGTGGCTCACCAATAGTAAGCGAAATCCAAGGCAACATGGCGGCGCACAGCGACAGCATCGAAGTGTCCGATTTTGGGACAATCTCGCCGGCTTCCCCGACGTTTTGTCAAGCTTGAACCATCGCAGCCTTGGAAAAAACAGTCCCCACCGCTCCCCAAAACGAAAAAGCAAGCACTGCGACCGGCGAACCGGATACGTCTCGCCGAGTCGGCCGGGTGGGGCGAGCGAACACGTCACCCCTTCTCCTCTTTCGGCTTCTGATTGGTCGAACGTACCCGAACGCACCGCGACGCTTCGGAAAGTTCAGCGAGTCTGTACTCGCTTGCGTCACGCTACCGAGCGTTGCGGGAAGGCGCGCGTCGCTCCGCAAGCGACCGCGCCTGGCCGCAAGGACTCCGCAACGCACTCAAACGCGTTCAAACGCGAATGTGCATATGGACCTTCATCAATTGTCTACCACACCAGCTTTTCCATTTCGGCGGCCACGTCTCGTGGCGATCTGCCAGGTTTTATTAGTATACAGGAGGCTATGCCACTATATTCGACAAGGTCAATCAAAATGCAAATCATAGCCGGGGCACGGTAACACCTGCTTTTCCTCACTCATGACATGATCTCGTTTGAGGGATAACGGTTAATTAACATCATACTATTTCCCTTCGTTCATGCGATGCTTTCTTTTCCTTTCTTTTTCCCTTAAGAACCCTCTTATTCCAACCCCTCTAAATCCGTAGCGCTCCGAGTTGTGACGTCAGAATGGCCGGAGAAGGGAGGCCCCGTAGAGAGAAGGTGCCCACCCTGGACCTTTCTACACTCCACACCTTGGCTGCGCGCCTGCTCACTCAGGTCACGTGGTTTGTTTTAGAGCGCAGCTCTTAGGGGCCCGTTTCCGACTTGAGCGGCGTCAGCGTCGGCGTAACGGCGAGGTCATGTGACCCCCCGAGGTCACTTGATACCCTCAGGTCACGTGACCCCCTGAAGTCACGTGACCCCCTGAAGTCATGTGACCCCCTTAGGTCACGTGACCCCCTTACTTCACGTGACCCCCCTCAGGTCACGTTTCCCCCCTCAGGTCACGTGACCCCCCTCAGGTCACTTGACCTGCCTCAGATCACGTAACCCCCTGAGGCCACGGGTCCCCCTCAGGCCGCGTGACCCCACTGAGGCCACGTGACCCCCCGAGGTCACGGTCACGTGACCTGACCCCTTTAAGTCACGCGACCCCCCGAGGTCACGTGACCCCCTCAGGTCACGTGACCTCGGGGGTCGCGTGACTTCAAGGGGTCAGGTGAACTCGGGGGTCACGTGTCCTCAAGGGGGTCACGTAACCTCAGGGGTGTCACATGGCCTCAGTGGGGTCACGTGGCCTCACTGGGGTCACGTGGCCTCAGTGGGGTCACGTGGCCTGAGGGGGTCACGTGGCCTCAGGGGGTTACGTGATCTGAGGCGGGTCAAGTGACCTGAGGAGGGACACGTGACCTGAGGGGGGTCACGTGACCTTAGGGGTCACGTGACTTCACAAGGTCACGTGACCTGAGGGGGTCACGTGACCTCTCTGACGTCACGCGAGCCCCCTTAGGTCACGTGACCTCAAGGAGTCACCTATCCCTCAGTACGCTTCCATCTTCCTCCTGAAGAGCTGCGCTCCAACCGGCGTTACAGGGAATTGTAAACGGCCTCCCTTTTTTTGGCATTTATCCAGCATTGATATACGTTTGAAATAAGCAGCTTGTACAATTTATTATCTATAATATAAACGTAATATAGAACGCGTTACCAATGTAAAGTACCAAATTTATATTTATGACTATCCCGTAACCGCGGGACCACAGTGGAGTCCCGCAGCTCCCCACACTTTTCTAATGAACCTGCTCCGGTGGCGACACTTTCTTCCCTCATAGGGGGCCGATTCTGGTGTATTTACATTGTGTGTGAGCGTCTGACTGTCTGAAAGAACGCCGAGATATTTCAGAAGAGAAGGGAAGCGGAAAAAATGCAGTCGCCGCCGTAGAGAGCGCACACGAGCAAGAGGTAGGTCGACGACTCTAAGCATTTCGTCGCTCCAGCCACTGCTCTCGTGTGTGGCATTTACGTGGACTCGCGGAACCAGTCTTGCTACGGTGTGGGTGGCATGTGTGGTAGCTAGTCAACGATGACACTGGTCGATTATTGATCGACTTTTCTCCCTGGACAGAGAGAAGGACTTCCTTGAGCTAGTGTTCAAAGCTTTTGTTACGGATATTGCGGGATGTATGGATACGATCAACAGATGAGAAAAAGCTCATTTACGAACTTTGTTCGACATGTAGGACACGTTTAGAGTGTCGCAGTTGGTCGCTCCAATCTCGTGATAGAATGGTATCCCGTTCTACGTCGTTATTCATGTGCGATTGTACATTTGTAAATATGCGTTGTAACATTAAAGTTTTTACTGAAAGGTGAGCAACAAGTTTATGTGCGATTATTGGAAGTGCGTTTGTGCTTATTTGTTGTTTTCTTTGGGGGGGGGGGGGGATAGTTTGTGAGCACGGTGTGTGCTCCCGCCGCGATGACACTGTGTGCGCTGTCTGATCGATTTCACAAGTACTGTACTTTGGTACCATTTCCAGGCGCCGGTATAATCACGTCATCTTATAGTACGGTGTTTGCGTCGAAAATTCAGGATAATAAAACGAATTTAAGCACATATTTCTTTTTCTGTTCTCGTTTCCGCAGCACGGCTTATGATGACCTATTTTTTATTAAAGCTACACCGTGTTGATCTTAGCTTTTCTTCCTAACGACTGGGGGCTGGGACCATTTTTTCCAATAACGGAATCTTACCGGTTCGCGCTTGGTGGAACCGGTAACCGAACCGCACAGCACTCTAGGCACAACGTATTAAAAAAGCACATAAAAGAGCACTGTCACTGAACTCCCAAGCGAACCACGATAATGAACAGTTTGACTTCCTGCTTGTAACCCAGTCGATCTTCTAATGTTTGCGCGTAACACAAATACAAAATTGTATCCAATATGTTAAGAAATCGCAAGAACCGTACAGCGAACGTAAACGTTTACGTTTTAAGGAAGGTTTTATAGCGGTGCTAGAGTTCCTCGTGCTAGCGCCGTATACCGGGTGCACTTTGTCAGCGGTGTTCGGCTCTTGCAGCAGTGCACATGGATTTGGGGCCGGTATACCCGACGTCGCTTTTAACAGCGCGCAAGTGATGCTGTTGCGCAAGTATTCGAAGCAGAGGGCAAGATAGCTTCTTGCGCCACGCAAGCTATGCATTTTTAAGGCCTTATAATATAAACAACACGCTAACCATGTATCTTTGGAGGGTATATGAAGAAAATGGGTGGTTTTATTTTTGGCGTCTGTTGCGACTCACAAGCCTTTTAAGCTTCTCCGCGTGATCATTGTCTGCAGTGATACAAGTGCCACGAAGCGCTTTGCGCGACCACACTTCC
This sequence comes from Ixodes scapularis, assembly GCF_016920785.2. Lineage (NCBI taxonomy): Eukaryota > Metazoa > Arthropoda > Arachnida > Ixodida > Ixodidae > Ixodes > Ixodes scapularis. The sequence continues at coordinate 243,353 of NW_024610134.1, read as the reverse complement.
GCTTATCGGAATGAGTGCTTTGAGAAAGGTGTTTTGCATACGTTTGCGGTCGTCTCCATGTTTGATAATGTCAGTAGCCTTATGTTGCCTTTTTCCAGTCTCACAATGGGGCTGTAAATGGCCACTTATTCATGGTTAGAAATTAGAAAAATGGAATGGTGCAGTTCATCCATTCCAGGAGTGGTAATGGGCCCAGTGTCTCCATTCCTAGGAGTTGAAAATGGGTAGAATTGTCGGAACCTCTAAATGCCCGGAATGGAATTCGGATGGAATGGGGGCCGCAACACTGCTGAGAAATAAATTTTGACGTTGTTAACTTGCGAAAAGATAAATTGGTTTTCCCGTCCGCGCACTGGCAGACACATAAAAAGAAAGAAAAAAAGCCTTCCCGTTCTCAACCAACAACACCTGGACAGAAGGCCGCCACACGCGTCATCATAGTCAGATCGATCGAGGTGAGAGATTGGGCACGAGTGCTGCGTCAGTGTTCGGCTGCGGCTCGTGGCCAATCAGCGCGTCGAAGGTCGGGCTGGGGTCCAATAGCCGACCGAGCGCGATCCGACTGTGATGACGTTTCATAGAGGAAGAGGAAACCATGCGGAGGCCTTCTGTCTAGGTGGTGTTGTCTCAACCAGGGTGTCGAACCGGAACCGAACCGAACTGAAAATCGGAAAAGAACCGTTATTTTTAGCCGAACCGGAACTGAACCGAACCGAAATCTTCGCCGCCATCTTGGAACTGAACCGGAACCGAACCAAAAAAAAAATATAACGGTAACCGGTTCAAAACGGTTCAAAGTAATTTCTTTTTTTTTTCCTTTTTTTTATTATCACAAAATGAACATATGGGAATAAAAAATTGGCGGCTGTATTTCTATTGATCAAATTGGTCATAAACAGAATTGCAATGTATAATAAATTGTGGGTTTTCGTGGCGCTTTTGTATTGGCACTATGATTAACCATGTGTCACGTTGTCACGTGACGTCATTGTGTCAATACATGTCAAGAAATGTCACGTGACCTCGTGACGTTACTGCGTCAACTCGATTTAATTTGAGGACGTCACTGGATGTATTAGCCTTGTTGACAGCGTGACGTAATATGACATCACGATTTTGCACCGAGTCACGTGACATCGTGACGTAAGCGATTTTCATAACACCTAGTCGAGTGCACGGGTTCTTGACAGTCAGCATCGTCAAACATTCGGGTAACGGCTCATGTCAATTAAATGTGATAATAGCCCACCTCTAAAAATATCTGAAGCTCCCAGCCCAAGCTTTTGCTTTCCAAACCCTAGCCGCCTAGGGCATGACTATGATGAACACTGATGGTATATAATTAGCGTCAGATCACGCGGCCGCGTGTTGAAATTGCGAGTTGAGGAGGGGATCGACAGCTGTCTCTTTCCTTTATTTTTTCTGAATCTGCTATTGCGCGGAGGGGAAAACTAATGCATATTTTCGCAGTCTATAAAAGTCAGGGGTTACTTCTTAGCAGTATTTGTTGAAAGTACAAAAATTGTTGCACGACCAATTTTATATCATTGAGGCACCCAAACATTCTTTTCGTTGCTGCTGAACTGCATCCGAAAGATGTGTCCGAGAATAGAAGTATTGAAATGACTAAATGCGACTTATTAATACGACGTTCCATAGAACTACATGTGTGTACGGAAGGAATACTTAAAAAAAAGATTTTAGTGACCTCAGAGGGACAGCCGAACAATGGCAGTCGCTGTAAGTCTCGCACGAGCGTCGTTCTCAAGTTATTGTCCAAATTTCGACACCCTCTGTATTTTGCTTAAAGAAGCTATAAAAAGATTTCTATACATCACTAAATTCTACTCAGGATCACTCCATAACTTTAATAACTGATTGAACTTGGCTTTGCTCTTTTTTCTAGGCAATGGCAGTCGCCAAAAAGTTAGAGAAATATGAGCATCGTTCATTCCCTCAACTCGGAGCCAGAAGCGGCCACGTGGCCTGGTGCCTATGTTATGCCGCCAACGCTAATCATACCCCCGCGCTGGGGTTGGAAAGGCAGAAAACGCGTGCTGGAGCTCAAGGCATTGTTAGAGTTCGGCTATCCTCATTACCGCAGTGGTCGGACACGAGCCACTACCCAAGTGTCCACCAAGGCATTGCTTGTTACGAGCCGATGTACAGTGCTCACGCAGTTCTGCTCAATCCATGAGCCGTGCTCGACTGTCGTCAGGCAGGTGGGTTTGATCCCACAATTACGACATCGATCTTTGCGAAGGCAATTCTAAAAGAAATAGTCTCATTTTTGGCGTCGCAATTTAACCGCGACAAAGAAGCTTCTGAATCAGTGGCGGCCTGTGCGAGTATACTTGGGTCAGACTAGGACCAGTACGCCTCGGAAAAGTCGTGAATAATTCCAACCCGTTATCGTTTTATGACCCATTTAAACTTCACGGGGTTCACAATAAGAGCAGTGAAGGGTTGCTGTTAACAAGTGAAAACTAAAATTGTCGAATTAGCACTCACGAACGGAGGAGGCAATTTCTCAGAAATACTATCAGCCTTTCCACTCCGGTGAAGAAGGAAGACCAGCGAAGCTGAACTCAGGTGGGAATGAAGTAATGGCCGGCCGCAAGTCGGCAAGTTAGAGTGGAAAGGCTGTAGAGGTTGCCGCCATCTATGCGCGACGGCGGCAACCAGACAACCAGAAAGTCGGTTGTCTGGTTGCCATCGTCACTTATAGATGTCAGTAGCTGTCCGGAGTTTAGTGTCGTCATTTGTTTGCTGACGGACACGATACTGGGGAAACTAGCCCTTAATAGCTCCGCTGTAAAAAGAAGTGTGTGTGTGTTTGCGTGCGTGTGTGTAAGCGAGAGGGGGGTTAATTTTAAAAACCTACTGTGTTGTAAAGGTTCCTCTTCCCCGCATCTTTGGCGCACAACAAAACGCGTGACCCCGGAAACTACTTTGCGTGTAAAAGGCTCTTGCCAAATAGCACGTTTTTTGTCGTTCCAGAAGCTCGCGCTGTACCTCACGACGATGCACTAAGAATAGTAATACGTGCTTTCAAAATACTTGGCTTTCACTGAGCTTAACCTCCTGCAGCATGCATTTTGCACCATCGGATTCGATCTTCTCAGCAAGAAGAAATCACAATGACCGCCAGCCTATAGTGGGATGATGTCACGTGCATGCCATGCTAAACAGTTAAGCTTTCTGCTGAAATGTGATGTTTGGAACACTAGCAATAGATGTCCTAATTGTAAAGTTGTGCCATTTTGTAGCAGTCTCGCGATGATATATGGCAACCTAGAGAAATGTTAGCGCGCATGACTATTCAAGCATAGCGTTCTAAAGTGAGGGCCAAAACAAGTGCAGGTAAAACCGAATATAACATTAGCCTCCCGAGGCAGCATTTCGCGAAGTTTCGAGCTCATGGAAGCTGATGAAATGTAATTTATACGAAGATATTAAGAATCTTTATCTGCCCTTCGCCCTATTTATGTAAAATTATAAATTTCATTGCTTGCATTCTTACGCATATCTTTTTGCAGTAAGGCGTTCTGTAAGGGGTTGTTTAGAAAGATAACACTAATTATCTCAGTATTTTTGAACATTTTATGTATTTGACTTCCAATCTATCATGTGAGCACAGAGTCCTTTTTGGCACACCCTGCAACCCGATGTTTCACACTGCCAATCAGCAAACAGAAAAACACTTTTACGCAGACTCCACAGCTCGCGTAGTTTCGAGTATCGTCCTTCCGCGTCGGTCTCAAGCGTTATGGGAACTTTATAAAGTAAAATTTATTGATCGTTATAAAAATATATTTAATTACTAACCGAATATTTGACAACATAAATAAGTGGCCGACCACCCTCAAGCAATGCCCCCCAAATTATCTGAAAAATGTTCTGCCAATCTTTTCCGGCGTTTTTATCCTCGACAGCCACGTTTAAGTGATATGGGACAGCCTTACACACATTCCTGATTTTGAAGTTAATTTAAATAACTATGTGTTCGTCACACATATAACTTCTCAAGCATATAGAAGTCTGTTATTGCCTCTTTTATCTGGCTAACATTACTTGTATGTGTCTGTAAGCTGGACAAAAGCAAAGTAAACAAAGGCGCGCGGCGGAACTATGACGATTACGCATGCAAACCGTCAGAAAGTGTCCAATTATGTAGCTGCCATGTCGAGTAGAACGTGAAATACTACTTCGTTTTACATAACAAAAAAGAATCTTGGAAGACGCTTAAGCAATTCGCCTTTAAAAGTGGAACGCGATAGGCTTAACGGGCCTCGTTTGTATCGCATTCTCATTTGCCACGAAAGCGTGCCTCGCGCGGCCTAGTCAAAAGCGTCTGACTCGCAACCGAAGGGTCCTGGGATCAAATCCCACCTAAAATTCTTACTTTTTTTCTTTAAGGCAAAGGAATTGCTTTAAAAAGTGAAATCTTTTGCGACATACGACGAACTTTAATTCGCATTACATGTCATGTTTTAATCACTTTTATTCCACGCGTGATGTTACGTTTCACATGAGCATTGTGGGTTGTTTGAAATTCTAGCGCGAGGGCATGTAGCTCTGACGTCATCACCCTATCGACCAAGCAAGATTTTCTAGTCACGCCACAGACAACGGGTTTTCTGCGACATGAGCTCCTCAACACTATCGCGTTAAAGTCATCACTTAGCAAGGGTGATGCTCATTTGCAAATTAAATTGGCCGGCATCTTGTCAAGAACAAACCTCAACAGCCAGGCCATGCCAGCTTCTCCTGTATAAAAAAAAAATGTTCACTCGGACAAGCGCTATTTTGGGACAGATTCGATCGGAGTGCGAAGGTCCGTATAGATTAAGGTGAACAATTGCGATTACTCCTTGCTGCATGATTAGTCGCATGCATGCGGTACTGAGTGTAAACAATCTTTGGTTAGAACAACAAACATTTTGATTACCGCTCAGTGTTCCCATAAAAAATAGTCCGAAAGGAATTATTCTAAAACTTGCGTGACATTTTGACAATTTCATTGCTTTTAGCTAAGTTGTGTCGTCATCTTATACATATATATTGTGAAGTGTATTTCATAAACAATATCTGGTAATATATATGGCCACGAGGTGCTCAATTTATAATTTTATGTGATGTATTTAATTCCTTGGCTCAAAGACACAATCACAATTTCACTTTTAATACTGCGACACAAAGTTGTATCAATCACGGGTATTTTAGGCGACATACCACACTTCGCGACCATAATTTATACCGTGTAAATAAATCAGCTTGAACTTTAGAATTTTACACAAAGAAAGGACAAGAAAATGCCGTATAGTTCTAAATTTCAAGCTGATCTATTTACAGATGTACCAACAAGCTCACCTCTTCACTCTTGTACGTAAACATTTTGATTCAGGTAAAATATGTTTTACTGGTAAACAAAGAGATGTCAAGTCGTATGAACACGACGTTATGTGCGTTAATGTAGATTTTCTTCTACTCTTGCGTCAAAATTAAATAACTGAATTTTATATTTTGGTACCTAAAAACAAAAGTAAATTGCACGGACGATCGAAGAAGCTATATAGTTAATCATTTCACGGCGTAAATAGTGTATATCAATCAATCAATCAATCAATGTTTATTTTTCTCTTGTGCTAACCAACAGCTCGAAAGTCTAGTGGGCTAAGCACACAAAATGGCCAGAAAAACGTTAAAATATATTTTCAATTTAGCGGTTCAAACCGGTTCGAACCGGTTTGAACCGGTTTGAACCGTTATTTTTTGCTCCCCGGAACTGAACCGGAACCGAACCGAAAGCTGTGAACCCGAACCGGAACCGAACCGATAAAAATTTCGGTTCGACACTCTGGTCTCAACACGCAATTAAAACAAGCGGCCACGGTATCTGACGCTAATTATATACCGTCAGTGTTCATGATAGTCATGCGCTGGGGTTGGCAAAACATCAGTTATTCTTAAAGTTCGGCTAATATAATTGTTAATTAAAGACAAGGCATTACCCGAATGTTTGGCGATGCTTATTGTCATGAACCCGAACACTCGACTCGGGGACAATAAAATCTCGAGAGTCGCGGTGTCACGTGATTATTGCTGCAAAGTCCTGATGTCTAGTTCCGTCACGGTGTCAACAACGTTAATAAATCTAGTAATGGTCTAAATGTAAATCATCTTGATGCAGTGAGTCACGTGACGTCATGGGGTGACGTAACGTGATATTACTTGGCAGCATGTCTTGACACCATCACGTCAAGTGACCATCTGATGAATGATAGCGCCAATACAAAAGAGCCACAAACTCCTACAATTTCTTATACATTGCAATTTCGTATGTCGTCATTTTATCAATACATGGAAATGTAGCAGCCAATTTTTATTGTTCAATATTGATTGCGTTATATTTACAAAAAAAAATACCGGTAACCGTTTTAAACCGGTTACCGTTATATTTTTTCCGGTTCAGTTCCGGTTCGTTTTTAAGATGGCGGCGAAGATTTCGGTTCGATCCAGTTCCTATTTGATTAAAATTAAAGGTTCGGTTTCGGATTTTGCTTCGGTCCGGTTTCGGTTTGACACCCTGATTGGAAGAGACACTGAATAAAAATGTGATGGATGCTGGAATGATATTTCACACCAGACAGCACCATTCACTGGTTCAAGCTTGAGCCTGCCTGGTCAGCCGGGGAAAGTTTCCCCGGCCCAAGCACCGTTTTGCCCCAAGGAGCATGCTATCCCAAGCCTGGCTAGCCAGACCGGCAGTTCCGTGGGGGTTCCTTGTCTAGTCAAGCTTAGCTATGCGGTGTAAAACAAGCCTGGGACAGGCTGGCAGTTCAGTGGTCATCCAAGCTTGGCAAAAAGATTTGAATGCATCTGGGGCCACGCTGGCAGTTCAGTGGTCAGTCAAGCTTGGAAAAACGGTGTAAATGCAGTGTGCGCCAGGGCGGGAGCTCTCTGGTCATTCAATCTTGGCTATACGGGGAATTTACAGACTTTTCCCAAGGAGGCATATATGTTGTCGTTCAAAGGATGTTTTCGTAGCATATAGACAAACATCCCCAATTTTTGGTGCTGTGTGCCCGAAAAACTGGTTGCTACTTTGTTCCGGATTTAGTGCCTCACGATTAATAAAGCTGCTAAGTAACATTCTCAGAATACTTGAACCATAAAATGAAAGCTGAAAAAATCTGCGAGCTGCTGTATTTAATGTGTGGTGAGCATGCAAATGAGGCTGCAAAATCAAATCAAAATTGATACCGTGTTTTTTATTTCTTGTTCAGTACATGGTGCTGGCTTAAGCCCGAGTCCCACTACAGTAAAGAACAGAAACAAATAACAGCAAAAAGCCTCAAACCTGAATCTTTCGCGATTTGACAGGCTTTGTAGAATAAAGGAGGCTACGCTTAAACACAAGCATCATGCACGCGAAGGTATCTTTGGCAGGCTTAAAATCACTCGGGCTTATTTCACGAGCACCTAACGAATAAACACTTGCCAAAGCTGCCATCACGGGCATGCTGCATGGGTTGGAGGCTTCTCCGTGTCGTTTGTCTCTGTTTGTCACCCTAGTGGGACTTGGGCATGATCCCCGAGCCCCACTAGAACGACAAAAGCTGGTTTCTGGGTGAGGCTGGTTGCCGGTCCAGTATCTGCTGCCTGGTAACTGAGCTTCACAACTAGCAGGTGACTCTGCGAATCCGAGCACCAATGACAGCAATTGTCCGTGGTTGACCCCATGACCACTTCATGGCTGTGACGTAGAGCTGGATAGCAGCACCTGGAGAAAAAACACGATAAACAGTGATGCATGTTTACTAAATATGTTTTACGTGAACATTAAATTATGCTCCTAATTAAATTATAACACAACAGAAAGGCCCCCCAAAGGGTCTTTTTGGTATGTACAGTCTCCTTCAATATAAAATACCTACTGAAAACGCGTGGCCAAGACGGCGGTGGTCGGAAGCGCTATGTGCGCTCCGTGAGATTCTGTTCTGCCTCAAGGAAAGGACGCTCACTCGGGGCTCAACTGGTCCTGAACTTGCTAACAGTTTTTGGTTTAGGTTTAGCCTAAGAGTCTGCTTCAACGGCCTCACACCCAGAGATATGGTCATGGAGGCTCGAAGTAAGCATGCGAATCACTATTTTTGTTATCAGTTGTTTCTGGTGTAAAACTTGAAAACAGGCGCAAATATTAATGTTACACCCGAGCCTCATATTTGAAACGTAAAATGTCTTGAAGAGCGCATTCATTAATTAAAAGGATGGCACGGACCATGCACTTTAAAAGTGAAAATAATTGCCCTGACTCGGGCCAGTCTCTCTTAGACAGCTATTTCAGAGTTAGTGGCCGTGACATGATGTGAATGAACTGCTCTCCATCGTGATCCCGAAAAATGATAAGCGTGCATTGCGCTTTAGCTGAGCCTTGAGTGATTTCCCCCTTGAGTAGATTGGAAACTTCCAGAGCACACAGAGCGCCCCCACCAGTCACTGCCTTGGCCAGGCGCTCCCACTGGGTCTTTTATACTGCAGGAGAATACATAACGGCAGGAACTACAGAACTCAACAGTCACAAGCATGATTTCCCTCTATTTGTAGAATACTGCTGTCAGTAAATGCAAAATAAAAGCCAGTTAGAGCACCTCCATGTGAATACCACATATAACATGCAGTACCGCAGAAGGTTGCTCAGATCCTTTGAAAGCAAATTTTTAATTGCCGCAAGGTAAAATTTTGTTTTTCTTGATAGCAAAACCGAGCCATAAGCACATTTCACTGTAAAGACAATGTTGTCTATGCTTTTTTTTAATGCATAGAAGTGCTTTTTGATATCTGTGTTGCATACCTATAAAATTTCAATATATAGTGGTGCCAACTTCCACCAACTCCCCGAAGCTATAAAACCACAGAAACGAAATTCCCCAGTAATTAAAACGCAACAGCAGAAAATCAGATTAAAAAAAACATTCCGTCTGACTTAAGTATATTGAATGAATAAATACAAAAAATGCTCGCCCTATTCTTGTGAAAATGTATTTTAAAATGTAAACTGGTATCAGAAATATAATGCTGGAGTCCTACTAGAGCGACCAACGAGTACAGTGAGTGGCAAGATGCCCCGATGGAGTGGCTTTCGTCGCCGCGGCGTGTTCACGTTGTGGGATTCCCCTTTTATGGGGGTGCCACTTAGAAACACAGAAGGTTCCTTGGGTCCGGATAAAGACGTGTTTATTTGACTTAGATGCCACACGCTTGCCCGAAGGCCAACAATGTTGGAGATGACGGCGCTGTCTCTTTTGACAGGATCACCAGTCGGAGTCCGCGCTGCCGCTTTTGACAGTATCAGGGGGGGGGGGGAGGATCAGATAAGGATATGAAGGCTCCGTCAAGCAGAGCCTCCCCCACCGAGAGTCCCCCCCGAGATAGGCCATTGCATGTTTCCATTTGGCTTCTCCCAGTACTCGGCCAATCAAGCGTTGAAACGTCATTGGCGCTCCGCACAGGCCAAAGGGCATTCTTGTGAATTCGAAAAACTCGCGGTGACACACAAAGGCTGTTTTTGCCTCGTCACCTGCCTCCATTTGAACTTGGAGGTAGCCTCATCTAGCGTCCAGGGTTGTGAAATACCGTGCTCTGCTGAGGTTGGAAAGGATCGAGTCAGTGCTCGGAAGGGGATATGCGTCTTTCTGCGTTACGTCGTTTAGACGGCGGTAGTCTACGCAGAGCCCTGAGCTGCCGTCCTTTTTTGGGACCAGCACAACGGGAAATCCCCAGGGACTGTTTGACCGCCGGACAACTCCGGTCTCGATCATTTCGTCCAAGGCGACGTCGATGGCTTTTCGTTTAGCCAGACTGACGGGTCGTGCGTTTTGCCTCCGAGGAAGCGCATCGCCCGTGTCGATCCGGTGTCACACTTCGTTTGTGCACCCGGGACGCTCCGTGAACATGGCGTCATAGCGTCGCAATAATGTCGACAAACGGGCTTTTTCTTGCCCTGACCCGCAGCATGACTCAGTCAGCAGGGGGTGGGTGACCTCCGACGCTACGGCGCTTGTTTGCAACCGCGTCGGGATACCTGTTGAGCGGTTAATACCCGGTTTTTGTGATTCTGTTGCCTTGTTTTGGCAGCTGCTGTCTGCCACATTAACCAGTGTTTTTTCTGGCGTTGGGGGTTCGCAGAAGGGTTTCAGAGGTGCGAATGTGCCCTCTCGGTAGCCACCGCTACTCACGTTAATCACGATCCCTGTTTTGGCAAGAAAATCTCTGCCCAGGATGATCGGAACGGAAAGACTGGGGAGATGAACGAAGCGTTGCCGTCTTACTCGATTCTCCCATCTCGCGACCAACCGCACAGTACCGCTTGAATGGGTGGTACCGCACGCGAGTCGAAAGGCCGTGTTGCCCTCCCTCATATGCACTGAGTTTTGCTGGAGGTGGGTCAACACTTCGTCGCCGAAAAGCGAGGCGCTGGCTCCTGTGTCCAGCAGTGCCTTGAACGTCCGACCGACAATCGTCAGGGCTATGAATGGCGCTAGCGTGCCGGTCGGAAAGCCTATTCTGTAGGATGTAGGCAAAAGAGTCCCTTGCTCTGTGCCGTTTTGAGCCGCCGGGTTGGTTATCGGCGGCCTCGCTCGTTTCCCGACTGTTGGGGACCGGGGTTCTGCCGTTCTGGGCATTGTCGAACCAGGTGGTTGGCGCTGTTACAGCGAAAGCAACGTTGTTGCGGGACTTTTCTTGAGTCCTGTTGTGCGCTTTGATGTGCGCCGCGCTTTTCGTCCTGTGTGTTTGGACGCTTTGGCCGCATTTCCTCCCGTGGCGTCGGTAACTCTGTGGTCCGATCTCGCCTGTTGAACTGCGGCGCAGTCTCTGCTGCCCGCCGTTCATAGGGGTACGGGTCGAGCGCACGATCTGATATGTCGTACGTGTTTCGACTTCGCTCGTCTGCGTAGTGGGCGGCTTCGTGTCTCCTGTTTCGGGACGCCGCGTCACCGTTCCACGCGCAGCGCGGCTCGAGTGCCGCTGATGCTGGGGGTAGGGGACGATACTCTCGTGCGGCAAGAATGTCTCCCTGAATCTGCCGAGCCTCCGAGGCCAGTTCGTTCAAGTCGCAAAAGCGACTGCCTCGGAAATACGCCGCAAAAGTGGGGTGCGATTGTCTAATGACTCGCTCTACCCGCTCTGCATTGGGCGCTGAAGGCTCTGCTAGCTCGAAGAGCTCTTGCATCGCCCTAACGAACTCCAACAGTGACTCGTCTGGGTGTTGGGTCCGTTGTTCGAGCTCTCGCCTCATCCTGCGTTTGTAGTCTGCAGAGTGGAATTCCTGGCGAAATGCCTTGCGGAACTGCTCGATCGACGACAGCTGGCTTCCGGTTAGACGGAGCCACCGCGCCGCTTGGTCGACCAACGAGATTGGCAAGATGCGTTCTATAGTATCTCGTGGTCCGACATTCCCATGGCCTGTTGGTACTTTTTCAGGCTTTCGAGGAAGTCTGTTGCACTCACTCGGTCTCCGTACCCTTGGTACGTCGGGATAGGGACTCTGACCGGTGGCCGTGTCGGCGGCGGGGGCCTAATTGCTGTTTGCAGTGCGCCCGTCAGGCTTTCGATCACCCGAGCTGCGTTTTCTAGTAGGGGGTGATACGCGCCAAGCGTGTTTTCTCTGTTGTGAGAATCGCTCTCCGCACGCGCGGCTAGGGTTGTTCCCTCTGTATGGGCCCGCCAAGTGGTTTGTTGCGCCTGTAGCAGCTGTGCTGTGCTGCGGCCCGTAGACGGCGTCAGTGTTATCTCCGTGCGGAGAACCTGACGGCCAGTCTGAGGTTAAAAGATCAAAGCTGTAACAGGCTGCATTCGCCTGCTGTTGCGTCATTGTCTCTTGTCTCGTCGGACCCGTGTTGACCTCGAAAGTCGCGGGTGGGCTTGGCTCAGCGATGAAGGCTGGCGCGCTCCGAGAAGGAGTGCCACGGTTGCATTCCGGGCAGTGTGAGTCATACCCATTCGGGAAGCTCGGCTGAAAGGACACTTGCTCATTGTGTCCAGGCGTGGCTGGCGTGGCCACAAAGCCGTTGAGTGGTATCGGGTTTCGGGCATTCGCCTCTCCCTCTGTCCACGAAGTTCTTGGCCGGAAATTGGCCTGGTTCGCTGTCATTGCGAGAGTGCTGCTTTGTTTGCAATCGCCGGACAGGCCGCACGTTGGGGCGCCAGATGTGGGTTTCCCCTTTTAGGGGGGTACCACTTAGAAACACAGAAGTTTCCTTGGGTCCGGATAAAGACGTGTTTATTTGACTTAGATGCCACACGCTTGCCCGAAGGCCAACAATGTTGGAGATGACGGCGCTGTCTCTTTTAACAGGATCGCCAGTCGGAGTCCGCGCTGTCTCTATTGACATTATCACGGAGGGGGAGGATCAGCTAAGGGTATGAAGGCTCCGTCGAGCAGAGCCTCCCCCGGCGAGAGTCTTGCCCGTTGGAATAGGGCCGTCTTATACCCTTACAAAAATATGTATGGACACTTCTAGGACGTTCTATAGACCAGCGTCCATAGGGAGAACGAAAGGCACCTATAGGCAGACCACGACCTCTGTTGCCTCCGTGAAGCCGTCCTATGGCTGTCCTATAGAATATTGGCCAACGGACGTTCTATGGACGTCCTATTCTATGGATGATGTGTGGTCATCCTCAGAGTGTCGAACCGAAATTTTTATCGGTTCGGTTCCGGTTCGGGTTCACAGCTTTCGGTTCGGTTCCGGTTCAGTTCCGGGGAGCAAAAAATAACGGTTCAAACCGGTTCAAACCGGTTCGAACCGGTTCGAACCGGTTTGAACCGCTAAATTGAAAATATATTTTAACGTTTTTCTGGCCATTTTGTGTGCTTAGCCCACTAGACTTTCGAGCTGTTGGTTAGCACAAGAGAAAAATAAACATTGATTGATTGATTGATTGATATACACTATTTACGCCGTGAAATGATTAACTATATAGCTTCTTCGATCGTCCGTGCAATTTACTTTTGTTTTTAGGTACCAAAATATAAAATTCAGTTATTTAATTTTGACGCAAGAGTAGAAGAAAATCTACATTAACGCACATAACGTCGTGTTCATACGACTTGACATCTCTTTGTTTACCAGTAAAACATATTTTACCTGAATCAAAATGTTTACGTACAAGAGTGAAGAGGTGAGCTTGTTGGTACATCTGTAAATAGATCAGCTTGAAATTTAGAACTATACGGCATTTTCTTGTCCTTTCTTTGTCTAAAGTTCAAGCTGATTTATTTACACGGTATAAATTATGGTCGCGAAGTGTGGTATGTCGCCTAAAATACCCGTGATTGATACAACTTTGTGTCGCAGTATTAAAAGTGAAATTGTGATTGTGTCTTTGAGCCAAGGAATTAAATACATCACATAAAATTATAAATTGAGCACCTCGTGGCCATATATATTACCAGATATTGTTTATGAAATACACTTCACAATATATATGTATAAGATGACGACACAACTTAGCTAAAAGCAATGAAATTGTCAAAATGTCACGCAAGTTTTAGAATAATTCCTTTCGGACTATTTTTTATGGGAACACTGAGCGGTAATCAAAATGTTTGTTGTTCTAAGCAAAGATTGTTTACACTCAGTACCGCATGCATGCGACTAATCATGCAGCAAGGAGTAATCGCAATTGTTCACCTTAATCTATACGGACCTTCGCACTCCGATCGAATCTGTCCCAAAATAGCGCTTGTCCGAGTGAACATTTTTTTTTATACAGGAGAAGCTGGCATGGCCTGGCTGTTGAGGTTTGTTCTTGACAAGATGCCGGCCAATTTAATTTGCAAATGAGCATCACCCTTGCTAAGTGATGACTTTAACGCGATAGTGTTGAGGAGCTCATGTCGCAGAAAACCCGTTGTCTGTGGCGTGACTAGAAAATCTTGCTTGGTCGATAGGGTGATGACGTCAGAGCTACATGCCCTCGCGCTAGAATTTCAAACAACCCACAATGCTCATGTGAAACGTAACATCACGCGTGGAATAAAAGTGATTAAAACATGACATGTAATGCGAATTAAAGTTCGTCGTATGTCGCAAAAGATTTCACTTTTTAAAGCAATTCCTTTGCCTTAAAGAAAAAAAGTAAGAATTTTAGGTGGGATTTGATCCCAGGACCCTTCGGTTGCGAGTCAAACGCTTTTGACTAGGCCGCGCGAGGCACGCTTTCGTGGCAAATGAGAATGCGATACAAACGAGGCCCGTTAAGCCTATCGCGTTCCACTTTTAAAGGCGAATTGCTTAAGCGTCTTCCAAGATTCTTTTTTGTTATGTAAAACGAAGTAGTATTTCACGTTCTACTCGACATGGCAGCTTCATAATTGGACACTTTCTGACGGTTTGCATGCGTAATCGTCACAGTTCCGCCGCGCGCCTTTGTTTACTTTGTTTTTGTCCAGCTTACAGACACATACAAGTAATGTTAGCCAGATAAAAGAGGCAATAACGGACTTCTATATGCTTGAGAAGTTATATGTGTGACGAACACATAGTTATTTAAATTAGCTTCAAAATCAGGAATGTGTGTAAGGCTGTCCCATATCACTTAAACGTGGCTATCGAGGATAAAAACGCCGGAAAAGATTGGCAGAACATTTTTCAGATAATTTGGGGGGCATTGCTTGAGGGTGGTCGGCCACTTATTTATGTTGTCAAATATTCGGTTAGTAATTAAATATATTTTTATAACGATCAATAAATTTTACTTTATAAAGTTCCCATAACGCTTGAGACCGACGCGGAAGGACGATACTCGAAACTACGCGAGCTGTGGAGTCTGCGTAAAAGTGTTTTTCTGTTTGCTGATTGGCAATGTGAAACATCGGGTTGCAGGGTGTGCCAAAAAGGACTCTGTGCTCACATGATAGATTGAAAGTCAAATACATAAAATGTTCAAAAATACTGAGATAATTAGTGTTATCTTTCTAAACAACCCCTTACAGAACGCCTTACTGCAAAAAGATATGCGTAAGAATGCAAGCAATGAAATTTATAATTTTACATAAATAGGGCGAAGGGCAGATAAAGATTCTTAATATCTTAGTATAAATTACATTTCATCAGCTTCCATGAGCTCGAAACTTCGCGAAATGCTGCCTCGGGAGGCTAATGTTATATTCGGTTTTACCTGCACTTGTTTTGGCCCTCACTTTAGAACGCTATGCTTGAATAGTCATGCGCGCTAACATTTCTCTAGGTTGCCATATATCATCGCGAGACTGCTACAAAATGGCACAACTTTACAATTAGGACATCTATTGCTAGTGTTCCAAACATCACATTTCAGCAGAAAGCTTAACTGTTTAGCATGGCATGCACGTGACATCATCCCTTTATAGGCTGGTGGTCATTGTGATTTCTTCTTGCTGAGAAGATCGAATCCGATGGTGCAAAATGCATGCTGCAGGAGGTTAAGCTCAGTGAAAGCCAAGTATTTTGAAAGCACGTATTACTATTTTTAGTGCATCGTCGTGAGGTACAGCGCGAGCTTCTGGAACGACAAAAACGTGCTATTTGGCAAGAGCCTTTTACACGCAAAGTAGTTTCCGGGGTCACGCGTTTTGGTGTGCGCCAAAGATGCGGGGAAGAGGAACCTTTACAACACAGTAGGTTTTTAAAATTAACCCCCCTCTCGCTTACACATACGCACGCAAACACACACACACACACACTTCTTTTTACAGCGGAGCTATTAAGGGCTAGTTTCCCCAGTATCGTGTCCGTCAGGAAACAAATGACGACACTAAACTCCGGACAGCTACTGGCATCTATAAGTGACGATGGCAACCAGACAACCGACTTTCTGGTTGTCTGGTTGCCACCGTCGCGCATAGATGGCGGCAACCTCTACAGCCTTTCCACTCTAACTTACCGACTTGCGGCCGGCCATTACTTCATTCCCACCTGAGTTCAGCTTCGCTGGTCTTCCTTCTTCACCGGAGTGGAAAGGCTGATAGTATTTCTGAGAAATTGCCTCCTCCGTTCGTGAGTGCTAATTCGACAATTTTAGTTTTCACTTGTTAACAGCAACCCTTCACTGCTCTTATTGTGAACCCCGTGAAGTTTAAATGGGTCATAAAACGATAACGGGTTGGAATTATTCACGACTTTTCCGAGGCGTACTGGTCCTAGTCTGACCCAAGTATACTCGCACAGGCCGCCACTGATTCAGAAGCTTCTTTGTCGCGGTTAAATTGCGACGCCAAAAATGAGACTATTTCTTTTAGAATTGCCTTCGCAAAGATCGATGTCGTAATTGTGGGATCAAACCCACCTGCCTGACGACAGTCGAGCACGGCTCATGGATTGAGCAGAACTGCGTGAGCACTGTACATCGGCTCGTAACAAGCAATGCCTTGGTGGACACTTGGGTAGTGGCTCGTGTCCGACCACTGCGGTAATGAGGATAGCCGAACTCTAACAATGCCTGGAGCTCCAGCACGCGTTTTCTGCCTTTCCAACCCCAGCGCGGGGGTATGATTAGCGTTGGCGGCATAACATAGGCACCAGGCCACGTGGCCGCTTCTGGCTCCGAGTTGAGGGAATGAACGATGCTCATATTTCTCTAACTTTTTGGCGACTGCCATTGCCTAGAAAAAAGAGCAAAGCCAAGTTCAATCAGTTATTAAAGTTATGGAGTGATCCTGAGTAGAATTTAGTGATGTATAGAAATCTTTTTATAGCTTCTTTAAGCAAAATACAGAGGGTGTCGAAATTTGGACAATAACTTGAGAACGACGCTCGTGCGAGACTTACAGCGACTGCCATTGTTCGGCTGTCCCTCTGAGGTCACTAAAATCTTTTTTTTTTAAGTATTCCTTCCGTACACACATGTAGTTCTATGGAACGTCGTATTAATAAGTCGCATTTAGTCATTTCAATACTTCTATTCTCGGACACATCTTTCGGATGCAGTTCAGCAGCAACGAAAAGAATGTTTGGGTGCCTCAATGATATAAAATTAGTCGTGCAACAATTTTTGTACTTTCAACAAATACTGCTAAGAAGTAACCCCTGACTTTTATAGACTGCGAAAATATGCATTAGTTTTCCCCTCCGCGCAATAGCAGATTCAGAAAAAATAAAGGAAAGAGACAGCTGTCGATCCCCTCCTCAACTCGCAATTTCAACACGCGGCCGCGTGATCTGACGCTAATTATATACCATCAGTGTTCATCATAGTCATGCCCTAGGCGGCTAGGGTTTGGAAAGCAAAAGCTTGGGCTGGGAGCTTCAGATATTTTTAGAGGTGGGCTATTATCACATTTAATTGACATGAGCCGTTACCCGAATGTTTGACGATGCTGACTGTCAAGAACCCGTGCACTCGACTAGGTGTTATGAAAATCGCTTACGTCACGATGTCACGTGACTCGGTGCAAAATCGTGATGTCATATTACGTCACGCTGTCAACAAGGCTAATACATCCAGTGACGTCCTCAAATTAAATCGAGTTGACGCAGTAACGTCACGAGGTCACGTGACATTTCTTGACATGTATTGACACAATGACGTCACGTGACAACGTGACACATGGTTAATCATAGTGCCAATACAAAAGCGCCACGAAAACCCACAATTTATTATACATTGCAATTCTGTTTATGACCAATTTGATCAATAGAAATACAGCCGCCAATTTTTTATTCCCATATGTTCATTTTGTGATAATAAAAAAAAAAGGAAAAAAAAAAGAAATTACTTTGAACCGTTTTGAACCGGTTACCGTTATATTTTTTTTCGGTTCGGTTCCGGTTCAGTTCCAAGATGGCGGCGAAGATTTCGGTTCGGTTCAGTTCCGGTTCGGCTAAAAATAACGGTTCTGTTCCGGTTTTCGGTTCGGTTCGGTTCCGGTTCGACACCCTGGTCATCCTATACCGTCTCTATGGCAAGACGCCATATAGAGTCCATAGGGAATCTATAGGGCGTCTACACAGGGTCTTTACGGTGTCTATAGGGTGCCTGCAGAAAACCCATACGAAGTCTACAAGGAGTCGCTAGGGAGTCCACAGGGAAGCCATACAAGGTCTACACAGGGTCCTCATGGGGTCTGCAGAAAAGCCATACAAGGTCTACAGGTAGTCCCTACATGGTCCGCAGAGAAGCCACTCAGTCTGCAGGGGGTCTGCTATTGGGTCCGCACCGACCAACGTTTCTAGAACAAGTCAGTTGGGAAACTGCTAAAGAGCTTGCTCTGAAAAAGCGGCACCCCGACCTGTACTCAAAAACCAAACTAATTGCGATCGCAACGCCACCATTCCACCCGCAGCGGCCACTTGGATAATTGCACGACTGCGTGTGTTGGTTTGGGACTATCGATATTCGACAGCATGTGACTGTTCTGCTTTGACTTTAATCGGCTACTTTGGCGCCGAAACATATACGGTAAAAGAGGGGTTTCAGGGATGCCAACCCCCGTCTCCCAGGCGGACACCCAAGTTAGGACGCACCCAAGTCGGGACGCGCTACCTGAAGTCGCCGGTGAGGCATGGCTGCAAAAAAAAAAAAATATTAATTGTGCCGCAAAACCCTGTAAGCTAAAAGTGTATGCAAACATCACGCTCTTGTAATTTTGTACTGATCTCCAATAAAGGATTCTACAAAAAGAGCTTTTCCCCATTTGTTTTTACGCAAAAACGTGCTCTATAAAAGTCATTTTAAAGAGTGTAGGGTCCTTAGCGGTCTGCAAAGAAGCCTTACAAGGTCTATAGGGAGTACGTAAGGGGTTCACAGGGAAGCCATACAGGGTCCACAGAGAAGCCATACAGGGTCCACAGGGAAGCCATACAGGGTCTGCACGGAGTCCCTACGGGGTCTATAGAGAAGCCACTTTAAGCGATGGTGGTACCGCGGTGTGAGAATCGCACTCCCTAGCTCCTAAATGATTGGCCTCATAATGAAATGGCTTGCCTACACTTTCCTGACGTGAAAAAAAACATAAAGTAAGTCTCCGATACTGCGCGTATATAGCGAAACTACAATTATACTTACGCGTCGCGCGCAGACCCAGCCTAGTATACCGCTTTTTAACGACGATCATCCAGATGACCGCAATTTCGATAGGCACCAGTGCGCCCCCTATGGGTTGGGAAAGTTGCGAATATCTACGGGGGCCGCAGCGACCCACATGTACCTACCTCCCACTGGAAAGTAAAAACATTATTCGGCACATGCTAAACACTTCCATCTCCACAATGAGTATACCCTGAGGTTGGATATGCCTCCAGACATCAATGTAACATATTGATACCTGGAACTTGATTAACAACCCTTTACCTCGGACACCTCGCTACACTCAAAGAAAACGTCTACCCGGCATCACTTTATTAATGCACCAATATATAGCTCACACCATAGAGAGGAAATAGGATGACCATAGACTCACCGGGACCATAGAACGGAAATAGGAAGGAATGAAAAACGTTTTCTTTCACGAAGATCTCTATAGCGTTTTTGTGTCCATTCTGTGGCAAACCAATGGTACATAGACGGCCTAAGAACAGTCTACAGGAATCCATAGGATGGACAAAGAGGTAATAGAACGGCAAAAGTATGGACATAGGACGTCCATACATATTTTTGTAGGGGTTGTGGGGATCGAAAAGAAGAAGAATAAAGATGCCTCGTGAGGCAGATCGAACTAGCTCGCGCTCAGGACGAGCGCGGGGTAGAACGGGCGTAGACACCAGTGAAGCGGCTGTCTTTTCTTCAGTCTCCACATTGGCGCCCAACGTGGGGCGTCGCTGTGGCGCCAACGTGGGGCGCCACAGCGACGAGTTCCGCTGGACGCCTTGCCCGCTGGGCTCTGGCTTTACAGAAATATGATTTTTCCATTGAATACAAACCGGGAAGGTTCAATGTCGCAGCAGATGCCCTGTCACGAGCACCCCTACCCCCCCGAAAAGCGGATGACACAGCGGAACTCGTCGCTGTTGCTGACGCTGAAGTCTCCTGGGGTCTTTCTGTGAGCCGGGACGAGCTACGAGAAGCCCAGCAAAAAACGACATGTGCCAAAAGGTATCTCGGTGCTTGACTCAGCCCCATCAAACCGATGGAAACAGGACGTATGGGTCGGTAGACGCATATGTACACAGCGAGGATGGACTCCTCCTTCGCTACATACCGCAGGCAGACGAAGCCGACCCCACAACGTCCCCTTTTCGTGTGGTCGTACCCCGTACATTAAGGCAAACTTTCCTCCGGTATTTTCATGACAGTGCGCTAGCGGGCCACAGTGACGGTCAGAAAACCTACCAGAAACTGTGTCGCGTTGCCACTTGGCCGTGGATGCGCCAGGATGTTCTCCGCTACACACGCAGTTGCCTACGTTGCCAACAAGCCAAACCCAGGGGAGGTAAACCCCCTGGTTTGATGCAGTCAGTGGAAAGTCGTTATCCATGGGAGATTGTTTCATGTGACATAATGGGCCCCTTTCCACGCAGCCCCAAAGGAAACAGGTATCTCCTGGTAGTCACCGACCACTTCTCAAAGTGGGTGGAGCTTCACCCTCTCCGCCAACTGAGTTCCAGGACCATTTGGGACAAATTGAGGGACACCTTCACCCGCTTCGGGTTCTGTTCCCAATTAATTTCCGACAACGCATCCTACTTCACAAGTAAGGTTTTTGAGGACTGTTGCGCAACACTGGGCATCCAGCACAAGTGCACCACTCCTTACCACCCTCAAGCCAACATAGCTGAGAGGGTCAACCGGAACCTCAAAGCAATGCTAGTGGTATACACCGAGAGACATAAAGACTGGGACAATTACATCCCGGAAATGGCTTTCGCCACTCGAACACGGAGAACCGTACGACAGGGTTCACACCTTCCCAAATAAACTTCGGACGCGAGCTGCGATTTCCCCTCGAGAACAGCTTTTCCGACGATAATCGAAGACCAAACACCTCGTACGCGAGATTCGCTGAACAACTTCGTGATAAAATCACCGACGCTGTGCGAGTGGCTCGACAAAATATTGAGTTAGCGCAGCTCGATCAGAGGAACCAATATGACCAAGGCAGGAGATCCCTAGAATTTTCAATAGGCGACTGCGTTCTCCGGCGCGTGCACCCGCTTAGTAATGCAGCAAAGGGATTCGCGGCATCACTAGCTCCTCGTTGGGAAGGTCCCTTGGAAGTTGTTTCACGGGTATCACATTTGGTGTATAGGTTACGACATGTCGAAGACGGGTCGTTAACTGGACCCGTTAACATTTGTGATCTGAAGCCGTTTGTTTCTAGACATGTCACCCTTTAGGGATGTCCTAAGAAACACAGTCCCCCGTCAATTTTTGCCACACGAAAGATTGTTGCTCATGGTTATTTTCTATCCAGGCATGCCACCTCGACGCAGCAACACCCATTCCTTCCGACGCTCTCGGAGCCGCTCCCGATCCCCCCTACGCCCCCAATTCAATCCACGGGGCCACTCGCGCCGCGCCAGGCGACATAACCGCCGTCAGCAACCGCCACGCACTGCCGAGGCTGCCACCTGGTGCGTGATGGAGGCCGGTCGAATGGTCACATTCGCGTCCCGGATGGCCTGGGAACACCAACCTCAAGTGCCACAAGGGACTGCACCAGAAGACGTTCCCCATCCCTTCCGGCGACGGACACTGACGGAGCGCTGTGCTGCAGATCTACCCGCCGCCTACGACGGGGAAGAAAATGCCGACATCTGTGAACTTTGCCGCGTCCCACTCATTTCATGCGAACAACATCATCAAGGAGCACTTCACCACGACCGAGAAGACCACCAGCGGGCGCTGGTGCGAGCTGGATCACGGGCCCTTACACCTGCCGACATCGAGGCCGCCCTCCTTATTGTTGGCCGTGCCTGCCCCGAACGCCTGCGCCGAACACTACCCTTACCACCAGAACTGGCGAACATCAGACTCAGCGACGACGAAATGTCACCAACTGATTAGGAAACTCCCTGCCCCCCCCCCCCCCCCCAAGAGGGGGATGATGTGGGGATCGAAAAGAAGAAGAATAAAGATGCCTCGTGAGGCAGATCGAACTAGCTCGCGCTCAGGACGAGCGCGGGGTAGAACGGGCGTAGACACCAGTGAAGCGGCTGTCTTTTCTTCAGTCTCCACAGGGTATAGCCTGCGGGAATGGACGCGCCCGGGGTGGGTCGGATGTAGGTGGCTCCCCGGAGGGGCGGACGCGTCCAAGTCATGATCCCGAGGGGTGTGCCTTAGGCAAATCACCCGAGAAGGACGAGGGAAAGCCGTCCACCAGGGAATACGGCTTCGCCCTCGCATCCGGGACGCGCCCCCACGTGGCGACGTCCCACGGCCTGCCTGAGCTAGGCCTAGATAGGGATGCGGGGAACACCGTGGTTCCCACAACGTGCTCGATCATTTAAGCACCTTCCAGTCTGGCCGCTATAACACGAGCCGCGCGACGTTGGAGTTTCGCGAGACAACACCCGTAGTACACTCCGTGTACATTATGCGGTGCTTGGTATCACAGAGATCTTTCGATACAGTGGGATTGTTGATCCTACGGCAGAGCCGCCCCACCTTATTAGATGCAGTGAACACCGCAGGCACATCGTAGCGCGAGGCAACTTTCTTAATATTATGCGTGGCTGTGTGCATATACGGAATTAACGCCGGCCTCGTCAGATTTATGTCGCGGGGCTGCCTCTGTAATCCTTTAGCCTCCTTTACCTGGCTCTCTCCCACTTCGACCAGAGTCCCTCGGGAGAAACCCGTTCTCTCAAGCCTCGCAACCTGTTTATCAAAACTTTCTTGTGCACTTTGTCTGCAGGATTCTTTAAAGGCCGTCTTAGGACTCATATAGAGGCAATGCGTCTTTTCAGTACTTTGGAATGGGCAGATTTATACGAGAGAACGGCCTTTTTTGACCATGGCTGGTACGTCCAGCAAACGTGGTCCTTCCGGAGACTTACCCGAAGGTTCAGGAACTGCAACTGTCCCTGCCTTCACTCATCATACATAAAGTTTAGGCCACTGCCCCATGTCCTAAACACCTTCAACACTTCCGTCAATTCACATTCTAGTGCGTAAGCCTGATTACTCAGAATGAGTAAGTCATCCACAAATATGAATATATTGAACCTGCTAGAGACCCCCGGTTTCTCTAAGATGGCTCTTCCGTACGCACTGAGAAAAATGTTGCACAACACAATTGCCACACAAGAGCCAATACAAATGACCCTCTTTTGAAGAAAGGTATTTCCGTCAAAAGCAACAAATGTATGCTTTAAGTAATATCTGAGAAGCTAAAAAACTGGTCTAAGTTAATCCCACAAGAACTCTGAAACGGAAGAACACCGTTCTTGTCAATGCTCTCTCTCACAGAGTGTGCATTCCCTGCAGGGTGTGCATTTCCTGCGCAGCCTGCCTCAAATATACAATTATGCAGTCGGAATTTTGCACCATAAACGGGTCGTGCGAATTGAGGGCTGTCAAATGGTTTTGTGGTCGTGCCAGATGCCCTCTACAGCACCAAGGAAAAGGAAGCTATACGGAAGAACTTCAATCAAATGAGTCCACCATCGTTAACAAAAAGCCCGTGCAATGGAGTTGTGCAGTGTGATGGAACTTTGCGGGCTGCTAAAAAGAGCCAGCATGAAACTGCAACTGGACGTGTCCTTTACAGCGAAAATCCGCAAAGCCGGCGTCCCTTTCAGGGTTATTGTTACCGAAAGGAATTCATGGCAGTATCACGGGGCCTCCTTTATCTGTAAACATTTGACAGGCCTCAATTTGCACGACCCGTTTATGGTGCGAAATTCCGAATTTTCAATTGAATTTTTGAGAGAGGGTGCGCACGGAATGCAAAATGCTTTCTCTGTCGTTGTCCAAGACCTTTTCTATTCAGTTCCTCACGACCCCCTGTTTTTGTCTGTGAGAGAGTGCATTGACAGGGACAATATTCTTCCGTTCCGGAGTTCTTGTGGGATTAATGTTGACCATTTTCTTGAGCCACTCGCATATTACTTAAACCGTACATTTGTTTCTTTTGAAGGAGATACGTCAAATACACGACTAAAATGTACCTCCTATTTCTGAGGTTTACTGTCCCTTTATGCTCAACATTTTCGAAATACCATTAAGTGGTTTCTCCATCGCGAAAACATAATCTTTTAATAGACCGACACTTTAAAAGGCGGTGAAACTCTCTTTGTATATTCGCGTCACTTTTAGCACGGACAGGACATCGCGGCTTTTCAGCATATTACTAGGTAACAGAACGACGAGCATAAAATTTCGTTCATTAGTTGGGGTATAGCAAGCTCCACCATACCACTCTTGATGAAAGCTTCTTGTCTCTAACAGGGGGTCGCTTGTTTGTCCGAACTCTGTGGGGCACCGTACTGCCAGTAAATACTGCTTAGAACTGGTCCGGGACGTTCAAAACTTACTAAACTTGTATTAGTTTTTCTCTCCACACCATGGTAGTCCGAGGAGCTTAAGAAAGACTAAATGTGCTCACCCCTTAAACTTGCAGACAGGAAAAGGAGAAATGTAATATATTCACGATTATACAAGGTTTTTCGCGAAACGCTGGTCAAATCACTTTTGCAGAAAGCAGACTTCTGCGTTATCCCTTACAAGTAACACATCTACTTGTAATCCCTTGCAAGTAACGAAATTACTTGTAATCCCTTACACGTAACAAAATTACTTGTAATTCCTCACATTTATCAGTGATTTAGTAACGGAATAAATACATGTTGGCGAGAGTAATTGTAAATTAATTCCCTTACATATTTACGAATTGGATTTGTTTGTGATCCCTTACTTTTTTTTCAACCCCCCCCCCTCGAAAAAAAAAAAAAGAGAAACACCTCTTTTTTTTTGTTTTTGATGGTGAGCGCAGTTACACTGTCACGCGCATTGACCAGCGCAAAGGGAGTCTTGCCACTCTTCAGTTCCCCAAAGCCTTTCTTTACAACGCCAAGCCCCTGAATCTATTTGAATCTATTCTTAGACTCTAACAACGCTGCTAAAAAACCCAAGCGATTGTGTGCCTCTTCGAGCAGCTGGAGGCTGCAGGTGCGCAGATAAGGATTATCAGTTTCCCTCTCGGTTATAGTGACGACAACCGTTTTCATACTGTCACAACAGGAGAGAACACTTCGTCTACTAATCCAATAAAAGAGATGTGATAATAGGTGAAGCCGTTATTGCCACGTGCATCAAGGTTCGCTGCTGCACACTAATCATTTTGTTTTAGAAAACATGGTTTTTTTTTCTGCTTCTTTTCACCTTATTTGACTCTGTTTTAAAAACTTCTTACTTTTTTTGTAGTCGAACTTATGCGGAGGGCAAGTTCGTCTGCTTCTTGCGCAGGGGGTAGCGGTGACGTCAGAACGCCGAGCCCTGATTGGCTGATCGCGGCCCCCCTATCTGAGCGTCGTCTGCTCCTTTGCAACGTCGTCGGTTCGCAACGTCGTCTGCGTCTGTCTCACCTTTCCTGCGACTTTCGGAAGTGCAGAGGCTAGATTCACGAAACGATCTTACGCCAAAAATGTGCGTAAGACAAAACTTAAGAACAAATTCGTATTCACAAAACAAAATTTTCGTAAGTTTTGCGGAGGTTACGACGAAATCCTTCTACAGCACCAAAGCTGTCTTACGCGCTTCTTACGATCAAATCAGCATGGCCGACAGCGTCGCGGTCGCGACGACCCACGGACGTTGATTTTTCTACGTGCGGTTCTCACGCGTCCCGACTTCAAGCAGCAAGAAAAAACTAAAAGTACTTGAAACAGACCACGACGAACAAGAACGCTGGATCCACAAACACCCGGGAAATGCTCCAACGGCCACGATTCCACCGAACAAGACCAAGCGAGTACGGCAGTTAGGCCTAGCAGGCACTCCGCGACTCGGCGACCGTCTGCCCACGACCGGCTGGCGTGCTGAATGGAATATGCCCGCGCGACCCTTGTGAACCCTTCCCGTATTATACTTTGATCGCTTACCTCAATTTTAGATTAAGAGGTCAATTTCTTCCTCTTGTCATCTCCTTGTTTCCCGTGGCAACGGTGACTCTCGCCGGTGAAAAAGCGGTGAATCTCCGACAGACGCAGGAAAGCTAAAGCAGCCATCGCTTTGACTAGCAGACGTAAAGCAGACCGCGTTAACTGCGCCAACCCGCCGACGCTGTTAAAGAATGAGGGGTCTCGCCGCACAGGAAAGAAGAGAAAAAGTATTTGGGAGGGAACTTGCGGGCGCTAACACGCTTACCTCTCGGTTCTTATTAAACAAACCTCGGCGCCTCGGGACACCTCGCCAGTGAGTCCTTCGACTTCCCTCCTTGATGTGCGTCTGCTAGTTGTTAGACAAAATCAACGTGCCGCTCGAGTTATTTCGTCTGCCCTCTCTGAAAGGCGAAGTCGAGCTCGCTCGTAAAGACCTGCACTTCCGAATGTCGCAGGGAAGGTAAGACAGACGCAGACGACGTTGCGAGCAGGCGACGTTGCAAAGGAGCAGACGACCCTCAGATAGGGGGTTGCGATCAGCCAATCAGGGCTCGGTGTTCTGACGTCACCGCTACTTCCTTTCTCATGCGCAGAAGACGAAAATGAGCCCACTTGCGAGGCGTATAGGGTTGGCCCACTTTGTTGGTGAATTGCAGCCAGGTTATCTGCATCTCGGTCACCCTTTTTGTGAGTCAGCTTTTTGCGAGGACTTCGAAAATGGTAACAGTCTTCCTTTTTTTTTCTTCCTGTTATCTCAAGCAGAGATCTTTAAAAAAAAAACAAAAAAACTTGAGATTCTGGGCTTGAAGAGAGGGTAAAACTCGTGAGTGGGAACACAGTGCGGCTTAGCTCTCTGCTCTTCGCTGCACGTGGCATCTGCGGACGTCTGTCTGGAGGAAACTGGAGTAAACTGCAGTCGGTCCGTGGTCCGTGCGCTTTTGAATGGCACCAAGAACGGGTACGCAAGGCGAACGTGTGTTTACATCTCCTTATTTTTACCGACGTTCTAATTAATTATTAGTGTCCTGGTGTTGTTCATTTTTTTATTACTTGTATTTAGATATTAAAAACGTTTTCTAATTCACCAACATCTCAACTGAGGCTGAAACTGCTCCGAACCAAAAAAAAAATATTGATCCAAGCCTTATTTAATCTTTAATTAGCACCTAACTGTTGCTAAATATGTTTTGCTATTTGAGAGTTTTCGTAGACCGCGTTTCTTTTTTCGCTAAACCCTCCGCAGCGGAGAAGCTACTAATCCGCCTGCGCGCCGATGGTCTTGACCGTAGAGTTCCGGGTACCGTAGCGGGTTGCGGAGAGCGTTGCGGGACGGCGAAAACGATCTACGAAAAGTCCCTATTAGGGAGTTTTCGTAGATCGTTTTCGCAGTCCCGCAACGCTCTCCACAACCAGCTACGATACCCGGAACTCTATAACCAAGGCCATCAGCGCGCAGGAGTACTAGCGGCATCTTCGTTGCGGAGGGTTTAGCGAAAAGAGAAACGCGGTCTTCGAAAAGACCCCATTGTCTGGCCATATATACCGGTATAGTAAGGTGTACATAAATTAATTTTTATCCCAGTTTTCTCTAGTTGTATGACTTGTATGACAGCTTCATGATTTCGACTGTAGAGGATTTTAGTAGGTCGTTCCGATGACTCCGACAACGATACTCGATACTCCCCTGCCGCCTTTGCGCATTCATCATATCATTATCGGGGGTATCGGACGTATCTGAACGATCTACTAAAACTACCGAATATCAGGCAATGAATGTGACGACGAGGCTTTGCTCTATCTTCGAGGTAAATAGTACTTCCGTTGCTTCGCTGAAGAAGCTCAATGCCGAGCATGAAGCATTCCTGAGGCACAGTATGGCACTCCCATTCAGTGCCTCAGTTCAA
This sequence comes from Ixodes scapularis, assembly GCF_016920785.2. Taxonomy (NCBI): domain Eukaryota; kingdom Metazoa; phylum Arthropoda; class Arachnida; order Ixodida; family Ixodidae; genus Ixodes; species Ixodes scapularis. Next base: position 215,422 of record NW_024610134.1, on the reverse strand, counting down.
AAAGAGTTCAGCGTAGCAGTCGGCATCTTGAGTTAGAAATAACGCAAAATGTCTGACGAGACTTTCGAGAGAGAGCTGTTGCTCAAAATACACGAGGTCAATAAATAGAACAGGGGGCAAAGATAAGAACAATAACCCTCTTCCCTTTGTTTCTTGCTTGAGGACAACCATGTTGGTAGTAACGCCACGAATGTAACGAATTACTTTTGATGGTAGTGGTCACTTACTTTTATGGGAAACTAATTCTAATTTTAATTAATTACAATTCAGCCTCGAGTAATTGTAGATGTAATTCCTTACTATTTTTCAGTAACGTGTACGGGTCTGGCAGAAAGTACGTGTAGAATGGAGAGAAGATTGACGTCCTGTTGGTCACTGCCTGAGAGCATGTTCAGGAATAAGTGTGACGCCCTATTTAAGTAGGCTTTTAAATACATGTGAGTTACTAACATTCTAATTAGTAACATTAAGGGCGGGGTTTGAATTAGAAAGTTTCTATTCAACATGTGAAACCAATAAATCGGCACGGTTTACAAATATATGAGGCACGTAAAGCATTTAACAGCGTAAAAAATAAGAAAAAAAACAACGTAATTTGGACTGTCTTTTTTTTAATTTCGGTTTTTATAGGAACAAATTTTCGCGCCAGTGGTCTTGCTATTCGTGGTGGAAGCGCGGAACTAACATGCACCTCCAGATATGCTTCGCATGAGAGACGTGAGCACAAAAATTAAAGCTCGTACTTGCATTTTCATTTGAACAGCGAAGTTCTTTGTTTCTCCGACTCACCAGACTTCTCTTTTACGAAAGGGGCGTGCGGCGGCGGTTGCGCTCTATAACAACTGGTGAAAATATGCTCTCCGACAGCTAACGGAAACCTCAAAAAGCGTTTAAATCGATTTTGTTTTTGGTACGTAAAAAAACTGTTCCGGTACCATTTGATATGTTTCGCCCTATTCTCCAAATTTTGACGTTCAAATTATCTCGTCAAGGCATCCCACAAGTGATCTCGAACAACTGAGCGAAGAAACGCGATAATATGTTTGTAATTGTTTTGTGGAAATAATGTTTTACTTCAAAGACTAGAGTCACTGCACCACTAAAAAAATTTTATATTTTTTATACGTTTATTGGACACTTTTTTTCATATGAGTTTTTATTTTTTTATATTTCAGATCAGTTTCAGATGTCGCATATCAGTTTCAGCAAGGCTAGGTGGCGCTAGGTACCACACCAACTCATGAACTACAAAAGTATTTTTATTTGCTCACGCCAACATTACACCTCGGGCCCTTGGGGCACCTTTGCTAAAGACACGTGTATACCAATAGCATTAGCTGAGCATATACATTGAGCGTATACCACTAGCATTAGCTGAGCATATACATTGAGCGCATACACATATATACCGCACAACAAATATACAGCAGCACACCCGATAACTACTTCTGCGCTCTGTGTTTCCGCCTTTTACACTGGTCGTTTTGAAGGTACGGATTTTCTTGGTGACCACCTAAGTAATGAATAATATCCTCAGCATGTTGATTTTCTTTCAATCATGTCATACCTCTGAGAGTATTTTAAAAGACTTAAGGGATGAATGTATTAGTAAAATGTAAACGCTCATGCTGTAAATATTTGAAAGCCAATAAATCAAGCCGCTCCACTGCGGTTCCAAGCCACGTCTTGCTTCCCCGAGCGGCACGTCGTATACTGAAAAAAAAAGAAGAAACTAAATCAATTATTTTTTGATAATATACATATGAACTTGTATGCTGGATATCAGTTGACATAAGTCGCATATCAGTTCTCATATGTCGCATATCAGTTTTTGGGTATTTCATGTCAGTTTCTATGTCGCATATCAGTTTTTGAATATTTGATGTCAGTTCTTACACAGATTCATACAACTTTTTTTTTCCGTGGGTTAGTTGCAGATTCTCCAGCGAGACATCCTTTTAATGTGTCTCACTCCAGCATTGTTGATTAAAACATCGAGTATGAGCTCCGTATTGATAATGACATTCGCAAAGTATTTTACTGACTTGAATATGTGCAGGTACAATTGATTGATGATAACATGCTGTCTGGTGCCTTCCAAGATTTCCCGAGCGGCCTTTGGGGCGTTGTCCAGGTTGCGGCAGGCAATGACCACTCGGGCGTTCCGACGGACCACTTGCTTTGCCGTTTCCTTGCCCATTTTTGTGGTTGTTTAAAACATTTTATTTATTATCATAACTCTGAAATGGCCAGTTTTTGGCCTTTACACGAAGGGGATCGTTTTAGGTGATATAAAGTAACATAGAGACACTTGCATACACAGCATCTGCCCAGGCCATGTGTTTACAGACATGAAAGTAATCCGTTGCAAGTAAGAGGATTATTGGCCATTCGTTACATTTTTTGTAATTTAGGAATCAATCAATTAGTTTTTCGAAAATGTAATTGCTATAGTAATTTAATTACTTTCTGAGTCACGAATTACTACCAATTACTGGTTACATTTCTATCATCCGACAAAAAGCAACGATATAATGGAAGAAGGGCGATGCAATTATATCTGCGCTTCTAACACGGTCGCACAAGGTGCGGGTTCGCAACGAAGTTAAACTTCGGGAACTACGAGAATCTTTCTCGGCGGTTTTAGTGTGTGTTTTCTGGTTTCAATTTCTTTTTTTAGACATAAAACGTGAAGCAACCGTAACGTGTTGCTTTCAGATAACCAGCCTCCGATCGCTGTGGTAGAATGAACACTCGAGGACAATGTTAGCCCGAACAAGCCATCCCCAATTTTTCCTATATTCCCCTCAGTATTGATGAAGCTGTAATCAAAATTACTGTAGTCCTTAAAGGGGTACCGAAGTCATTTTTGAAATACGTTGCTTTTTATTTTATATTGTTCTAAAGGTGTTAATTTCCGCATTTACCAAGTGCTATATTACAAACTCGCCTATTCATCTCAAAGAAAGAGAAAAACATGGGGACTATATTTCGAGGGAGATACATTGTGTGCACAAATCAAGTCCATACAATACGCGCAGATTCCGAATGATTTTTCTTATAACTCATTTCGAAGACAGCCTGATACGTACACATTCGGATAAGACTCCTGTTCTTCAAGGCGGGCGACGCCATCGCTTGCAACACGCTGACAAGCGCTCTTCGTCGACCACTTCACTTGAAAAAAAAAAATCTTCCTAAAAAGGACGATCTCAAATCGACTTCAGTGCCACTTTAAAAATGCTCAGTTGGGCACCAACGCAATTGGCAAATCGTATTGCCGCGAGTTCCTTTTTGATAAGAATTGCCAAAAAGCGCAGAATTTGTGCTAGCGCTGCAGTGTCGTGCAGTGTATGGTACTTTTATTTTTTATTCATAATTTAAGGCGCCAGTTCGCCTCAATAAACGTTCCTTTTCAGTTCTACATTGTTTGTTTTTTTCGAGGGGAGAGAGAAAGGGGGCTAAAGGCTAGCGCGTAAACACACCTGGGCGATTCACGCGTTAGATAATGGCCGCTTCCTAGGTTGTCTTACGCTCATCGGATAAGCAAATCAGGCAGCAGGCTAAAGACTAGCGCACGAAGCAATGAGGCGTATTTGCCTAATCTTTGGAACGCCCTCCTCTCTTTCCTCTGGAAAACCAGCTATAGTACGCTACAACTCAAGAAGGTAAACGGCGAGGGAAAGGAAGGCTGGATAGGAAGAAGCAGACGGAACGCTAGAGGGGAGAGGGGGAAGCATCCTCTTCTTTCCGGCGTTCTCTCCGCTTCCTTCTCCCCTGATTTCCTTTCCCTCGCCCTACCTTCTTGATTTGCAGCGGACTATAATCAAGGCGCCGAAATCGCCCTGCTGACTTTCTGTACAAGCATTTCCAAATACATCCAGGGGGAAACGTTAGCAACCACTAAAGTGTTTTCACACAAACCCGAAGATCTCATCCCACTACGATATAAAAAAACATATGTAGGTTTCTTTCTCCGTGTTTCCCGTGTTTCTTGCACCGTTTTTCACATCGTGCATGCGTTTCTCGCATCATGCATCTCGCACACGCGTTCTGCCCCGGCAACAACCGGCGTTTCTCTTTCAGATGCATCTGTTTGCGTTGCACGAGACCAGTCAAGTCAGGTATCAGCAAAGACAGCTTGGATCGTGGTTGACGATCCAAGAAGAAATTGGACGATGTATGTCCCGTAACACTCCTTGGCGGTTTGCGATACCTCGTGGCGAAGCTGTCAAGACACTCCTGCAAGGTACAGCCAATTAGTTCAAGAAGCTTCCGGAAAAAAAGAGGAAAACAAATTACAACCTTCAGTTCCTGTAAACAGAGTGACCAAGAAACGTGTTGACCAGGGGAGCTACGTTTTAGTGTACATATGTTGTACTTGCGCCATCCTGCTTGAGGAAAGAGCGTCAAGAGTAAAACCAGTACCCTTTAATGAACCCTTCAACAGAATCGGTCAACTGATGCTAATCCAGTAACTTCGTTGTGAAATTTCAACCGCGGGTGTTTATTCCAATACTTGCAAAAATGCCTACAAATAGAGTGGTTAGGAAAACAATAATGTCTTTTTGGGAACAAACTGCCACCCACGGCAAAAGTTAAGAATAGCAAAAACACGCTAATTAACAAAAGCATTTCCTAAGTTTGATATTACGGTTTAAATTAGTCCAAATAAACATTCGGTTCAATTAAAGGGATTGTTCTGTAAAATTGTGTGTTTCAAAAAACAACTACATTCTAACGCCATGGCTTTGAGAAATATATTCCGCAGATTTACCGAATATTTAATCACCCTCCGGAAAGGTATTCGAGTTCCAAGCAGAGCCCTACTGCTCAGATTGCGTCCGAAAGACACACGGTGTTGTTGTTGGCAACAGCGGAAGCTCTGACATAACATCATGCAAAGAGAGCCTTCTTCGACGATGTTCTTTTTACGCACAATCAACTATTTCGATCAAGACTGGGAGTAAGTCATAGCTCGCAAGTCTGACGTTACCATGGCTGTGTTCTAAATCTTACCCAAATGTATATAATAATAATAATAATGTTTATTTTCCGTCAAAACACAAATGACGGAGGGAGACCGAGGAAAAAAGCTGCATCATGCAGCTTGATGGGCCCTCGGCCCCCCCCCCCCCCCCCCCTCCTTACACAAGGCAGCAGTGGCAGAAGTAATCCAAAAAGAAAACCAAGAGAAAAGATAACAATTTCAGAGATAAGAACAGGACAATATTACAAAAAAGGTGCGACTATATATAAAAGGCAGACAAAATCAAAGCACATGCAAGCAAAGCATTATACAATTCAGCAAAAATTTAGTTTATGAAACATGACAACTAAGCAATGACATTTGGAAAAGAAAAAAATGCTCAGAGATTTTTTACAGATGTTGTCGGCAGGTCAATGTTGTAACAAGAAAATTAAGCAGTCGAGGAAGTGCATACTTTAACATTTTTTCACCGTAGTTAGTTTTGCAAATAGGGAGCGTCCAAATTTCCGTGTTTCGAGTAGGATATGTTGCTACTCTTAGCGAGAGAGACGCCAATTCACTAAGGGCATGAAGATTTGTTTGTACTTCGGATTTATAGGTCATGCATAAACGATATTTATATAATTTATTTACAGGCATCAAATTTAAACGTTTAAAGAGAGGTTCGCTAGGGTGATCGTATGACACGTTACAAATACTTCGCAATATTTTCTTTTGTATCACAAGTATTTTGTTTAAATTTGTATTCGTAGTAGTACCCCAGACTAAGAAGGAATAATGAATGTGGGAGAGAAACAATGCATTATAAATAATTAATTTTACATTTGTGGGCAGAATATGGCGATGACGATACATTAAGCCGGCGACTCGTGACAATTTTACCGAAATATAATTTACGTGTTCATCCCAACTCATTCGATCCGTGAATATAACGCCAAGTGTCTTAAAACTAGATACAATCTCTATTTTGGTTCCATTTAAAACAATATCAGTAGTTATATAATCATTCTTACTTTTTGGGCGAAATAAAATTGCTTTTGTTTTGTTATCATTTATTTTTAAAGCATTACATTGACTCCAAGTAGCGAGGTCTTTCAACGTTTGATTTGCCTTTATTGCTAGTTCCTGACAGCAGTTACCGGTAAAAAATAAACTTGTATCATCGGCGTAAATTACGTATTTAACACTTTTATTAATATTGACAATATCCGAGTTACTCCCGCGGATCGTATCACATGACAGCAAAGATTGAAAAACGCTGGACGAGGGTAGGTTTTAGAACGCCAAGGGTACAAAACCCTTACCCTGGAGTAAGGTCGGGTAAATTTCGGAACACGGCCCATGCCTGATGTGACGTCGCGACACGACCAGCCATGTATACTTGCAAAATTTGGCGGGCAGTTTCCTATTGATCTTCATGATTGATTTAACAAAAATCGAGGCGCCTTTTAGCGATAATAAATATCCCACCTGATTATAATTCAGCCCGATCTGCGTAAACAGCGTGAAACTTAGTAACTTCCGGAAATCATCGGACAATCCCTTTAATACATTTTTCAAACTGGAAACAGGAACAAAGGGCTGCGTACTCTTTAACACTCACTCTCGGACATATCATATTCTTTGCTAGCGACCAACGCAGCACTTGACTGTCACCATCAGGGTTACACGACCTCTTAACGCGACGACTATACTGAATGAGTATTACCTAACGAGACCTTACGAGCGCTATAAATTTGCCTGTCGTCACCGCCACCTAAATTGACACACTTTCTGTCTCATACTTGATTCACACGGTCAGCATAAAGGTACCTTTAATATAGGTTCCTTTGCTATCGGCGAATCAGCCCTTGCTCTTTGGTCGCGAGCACACGCCACGCGCGGAAGATCGTTACTTGATTGGCCGCAGAAAATAAAGGTCCCTTCGCTAAAGGTACCTTTACGGTCGTGTGAATGGGGTATAAGTCGGGTTTTCTGTTGTCTGTGCTTTGTGACAGGTTAAGAGCTCAGGGCGAGAGAAAGGAAGGCTGGGGGGGAGGAAACAGACGGATTGCTGAAGAGGAGGAAACATCCTCCTCTCTCCATCATTCCGCCTGCTTCCTCCTCCCCAGCTTTCCCTTTCCTTTTCCTCGCGCACTGAACGTAATTACTTAGTGAATAATTTCTTTTCTCGAAGTTCACTTTCTTTTAAATGTTATGGAGAAATTAAAATTACCAAAACACGTAAAAATAACCTTCGTCATGGCGTCCCTTGCCCTGGCTAGGGTGGCCAATGGCAGAAGCGAAGCAACTGTCCAATCGGCTGCGGCTTACATCGATGGTCGCTTCCCCTGTAGCCGGATGCGCGTCAACTGCCAGCTCCACCCTTCTATCGAAGATTCGGAGCCGGGAGTAGTACCGTACGAGGGCACTTCTCGTATACGCCCGGAGCGCGCTGGCCAAGTCCTTTAGCTCGACGACGCCCAAGTTCTGGGAAAGTTCCGGGTGGGTCTCCGGTGACGTGAGACCACAGGAGACAAATTCGTACTTTCGCTTCCTGAAAAATGGGCCGCCAGCGTCGCGCGTCGTCTGCTCCGCGAGGGCGCCTGCGTCGGCCTCTGCCACCCCTTCCACCACTTAATGGCGGCGGGTTTGTCGACGGGTCATCACTCATTGTTTCGTGTTTCCGTACTTTCTAAACTGCATTTGTTTCTTTTCTGGTATAAAATACTAAAGAAAGACTACAGTCATAAATAACTGATATTGTTCGCGCCACTTCCGTTTTGTATTTCGACTCAAACAAGATTTCAGTGGTTCTGACCAGTCGTAAGGCTGGAGCTGACCGGAACCGACAACTTAAGGTATTCGTCACATGCCGCGCGCGTTCTGCACCACGGGGCGTCCACGTAGGAGGTTTCCGCGTCGTCCGGTTAAATTATGACGCACTGCTATTTAGTTACACACTCCGTGCCCGCTGGCTTACCCGAACCACAAGAAATGTGGAAACTGCAAAAACTTCTGACGCTTAAATACGATTGCAGGGCCACTTTAACCTACCACCGACTATACTTCATCATTTGCCCATGTTTTCCAGGAAGGTTTATTTATGTTCACTTAACAATAAAAAATGTTCAAGTAAAAAAAAAAAAAGCTGTAGGTGGTTACAACGATACGGCCTTTCATTTAAGGCTCAAATCTATGTGCGAAAAACAAACTAAAATTTCCCAAAAATCAGAAAAAAAAATCAGAAGTAATAGTGTTTCTTCAAAATTGGCAAACTCGACAAAAACTGGAAATATCTGGCACAGAACATGGGATTATCTTCTAACGAGAGTACAGTTTCGATTGAAGTGCAGTAAATAAATATGTATGTATTATTTTTGTTTTTATTTTTAAAAAAGTGAATAAGATTTTACACTTTCTGGTTTATGAGACGTCTGGTTTGCTTTTTGCACATGTGTTCCAGCCCCTGGAGTCAAGCGAATAGGTGGCTGCTACCTTGCATTATTCGGCGTTTTCATAGCTAATATAATTTTGCAGTTGCGCTGAAAGAATTTCCCTACAAAGGGCTGTTGAGGCTTTTGTAAGAAAAAATAAGCCTTCTGAAATTTCGCAAGGTCTGGGGTGCTGTCACAAAAACAGCAGCTTCCAAGAAAAAAATAGAAAAATAAATAATTTTCTAAGTAACATAATTTATACATTAAAAATGCGAGAAAAACGAAGCAATTAAAACAAAATACGACAAATAAAATAAAACATGGGATCAGTTTAAATATTTAGCTATATTTAAGAAGGTACACCTTATTGGGTTGAGCAAACTAAATGATGTAAATAAAATATTTTACGCATAAAACAACATCTAAACAAATTTAACCATTGAAAAAAAAACGAGTATAACGTTCTACTTTAGAAGCCACTCATTTGGGGCTAATGTATTGTGTGAGCAGTATACTTGTGAAAAATAATTAGTGCGGAACCTACCCAGAAAAGTCTTATATGTATAAGAAAGTTCTTGGTCAAATAAGCGCGTATGATGAAATAAGATTCTATAAGAACATATAGGAACCTGATAAGAAAATATAAGAAGACATAAGAAACTGATCAGAAGTTTCTGATACCTTTGCTAATAATTCTATATTGTTCTTATATATTCGTAGAAAGGTTTTTAAATTGGACCAATGAATTTCTCATAAAAGTAAGATTTTTTACTACTGCATGAATAAGCCCTTACTCCGGACAACGTTGACGTTGTTTTTCATCTTATTTTATGAGTCTTAGTTCATATTCTTGCGCTCCCGCCCACATCCTTATTGTGGCACTAGCAATGGAATAAAAAAAATATTTTCGTGGCTCCGAGCAAAGGCACTGGGTGGCAGGTCGTATGTTCTGGTTTTCAAATCCCCGACGCGCCGCCTGGTAAATCTCGTATTAGCCGACCATAAAAAGCAATATCGCGTTATCACTTCACCCGAAACATATCCAAGGAAGAAATTATTTTTTAGTATTAATATAAAGTCATGTGCCATTCGAGAAATAAAAAAATAAGCACAATAGTTGAGCCACTTTCGAATCGAGTACCAGAAATATTTATTTCGGTTCGGCCCGGGTTCATTCTGAAAATGGGGGCAAAAATCACGGTTCGATTCTGATTCAGCTGAATATAATGATCCGGCTGCAGGGCTCGGTTTGTTCTTCTCTGACATTTTGTTCCTACCGCGTTACAACTACCACTGCGCTTTTCACAAAAAGAGAGATTGCAGTACATATCCTAGGCGTATTTATAGACGCTTTACAGACGCGCCAGATTCCAGCCGCCATGGCTGACCTTCTCTTGTCTTACCCAGATGCCGAGTCAGTGAAGCGAGCGTTGACAAGATCCCACAAAGGCCAATGCTGGGGAGGGGGACAAAGTAGAATCTGAAATTAGCAATAACCTGCCCTGCTGCGGTCAGAATGAAGTGAAGCAACCGCAACAGGAAAAAATTGAAGGTCGGCTATGGTGGCGCATACGCACAGCTGCTGAAAAGCGTCTATAGAGAACACGACAACGTCCGCACCGCGCCCTCAAATATTCCCTCGGCTAGGTGACCTTGCGTCACATGCTTGGCAGTGTAACGGAAAACAGGTTCTCTCTCAAGGACACCGTGCGCGGACGGACGAACGGCTGCGCCGAGATGCGTCTGGTTCGTTCGGATTGTGGCGGATCGTGCGAAACCGTCCGAGACTTTTTGAAAAAAAGTAATTGGTGCTCCCCCACCTCCCCCCTTCCTCCAACCAAAACAAAACATGTGCACGATTTGGACGATTAAGAAAGTGTACTGATAGTAGTTCATGTTGGTCTGGTCTCCAATATGACGTTTGTGCTCTAAGCTCAGAAAGATTCCGTCGGCGTTCGATCCTAATCACTGAAAAACTCGGAACTGCAATTCGCAAGGTGAGTGCCTTGTCTTACCTTGTTATCTCGTTCATTCGTTTTTTGGCTTTCTCGTGGCGACACGTATAGACCTTTACAGAAAAGGGCTGCTGGCCGGTTTCAATTTCAGTGTTCGTGCGTATCGCGCGTGATTTACTCGCTTTCCGAAGCGACGCACACGCGCGTGCTGAGCTGTGGAGATCGCACGCTGAGCTGTGGATTTGTAAATGTTGGAAAGGTCTATAAGCTACACCGTTCCAACAGTTGCAAAAGAGAAAAAAAGCAAGAAAAAAAAAAACAGGTTTAGCAAAGCGTTATGGTACGGAGCGGCATTGGCATATCCCAGGAACTGGCGTTTTGGTTTCGAAGCAGGCTCCTCGGGACACGCGAGTTTCCGTACGGTAACACTGTGCTAAAAATGACCGAAATTATATCTTACCTTGCGTTTTTCAAACAACTGCACGGGCATGTTTGTTGCTCCGGGGAATGATCGAAGTACATGTTATGCGCGCGACCGCTAGAAATTGCACCCGTTTCTGGAACGGTCTTTTGTCGAAGTGCGCGACCAAAAGTACCGCCATGGTTGGCTTTCCCGTAGGGTGCCTTCATTCAAACATGCGATTTTACTCGATTCGTTACATCTGAGCCTTTTGTCCACTAAATCGTTTTTTTTTTTTTTCTAATGCATCTTGAAGTGCGCTCAAACCGGTGTGACTCAGCTGGAGCTCGTAACTTTGACTATTGCCGAGACGCCATTTTACCGCGCAAGTCACGTGCTGACCCGCTCAGCGCAACGAATGATGTTCTTCGCTTCGACACAGACTTTCATGTAGGCACCCTATTTTCCAAGATTAGCCAACCCACGGACGTAACAGGATTGTCAGACGGTCAACCTCGATGGTGTTGCTATAAGAACTCGATGGCTCTTAACTTCCTCTCTGGTTTTTAAACGCACTGTGAGGTTGAAACGTAAACAAAATGCAAAACATAAATGGTTGACTGAGAGGCCGACAGATACAGAGACTAGTGAAATCTACGGGTATAAAAAGGACCACTCAGAGGAGCTCGAGAGAGCTGGAGCGCTGGGACTCTTTGCTAGCGACAGCCGGGGATTTTTGTGTCTTCAACCCAATCTGACCAGCCCCGGCTGAAGCAGTTTTAGAGGGGGGAGAGGAAGTCGCGTACTGCAAGCTCTTCCGGCCTGATACAAGTACAGCCCTAAAATGTTATTCACGTTCCGCTGTAATTATTTTTACTCCTGACAATACCATCTAACTTGTAGTCGCTCCTGATCACCTCTAGCCAGGGTCACAAATCATGACTTCACGGCGAGGCGAAGCTTGGTCGTCAAGTCACGGATCGATGATCTTGGCGCTAATAGAGCACTGCATTGAAGGGCTTCGGGAAGCTGACATCTTCAGCACTCCAGCGTATATGGCGCGTGATTTTCACGCATCTCAAAAGCACGAACGTACGCGTGCTGGGCTGTGCTACAAACAGTAGTTTTGACGACTCGAAAGTAATATGATGAACGCTCGCTGCCATCACGTGCTTAAACACAAAGCACAGAGAACTTGACGCGGATCTGGTTCAACGCACACTGCCCACACGTGGTGTGGGCAATCGCGGACTTGTTTGTCAACAGTTCGTTGGTCTATACAACGTTTACACGAGGGCGCAGCCATCTTGAATGCCGTCTCTTCTGAGAGGCGGTAAAACATCGTTTTTTTCTCTTCACGCCGCTGGAAGGTGTTTACGGAAAAGGCATGATTGTAACACATTCTTGTTTTTCCTCACCTATATTTTCTCGCATATTGCGATTTGAAATGTTTTAATATTTTTTTTCGTCCCGTATACCAGATACAGAACACACGTGACTTAGAACGACAAGAAACAGAAAACGAGCGGCCGTAGCAGTGTGAGCAACTGCGGAGCGCGCGCAGATAGCGAGTCTCCACTATACTTTTGTAACGTGCATTGCACACCATCAAGGCCTTAGCAGCATATTAAGGTGAGTTCGCTGTGAGCATGCACTTTAAGCAATGCCCTTTAATGTGGCGTCCAGTGACTACCCCCTATTGACAATAGACCCAAATACCATGTAAGCCAATACTGGGCACTCCCGCGTAGCGCGGACGAAAAGTGATCGCAGCGCCCCTAGCAAGCTCGGAGTCTCCGCTAGCAGATGAATGGACCTTTTGGCGAACATGTGCTGCCACCTATGGGGCAATGGACGAACCTGAGGCGCACTGGGTTGGAGAGTATTTCTAGCGGAAACAACGTCCGCGTTAGACTTCTTGTGTGCTACCGGTTCGTTTACTTTTTGCGGCTCTTAGTTTTCTTTCGCTGCTCTTCGAAGCATTTTGAGTCGCGATGCCTCGGGATGGGAACATCCCGTTCGCGTTTGACGCGGACCACTGGGTACGTCATCCCCCGGACCGTGCGAACCTCACCCAGGACCGCGTATGGAGCTACCTCAAAAAGAACAGTTCGTTGAGGCAAGCACATCGGGGATGGTCATTCAAAGAAGAAGGTTACGTTCGACATGTAATGTGTCGGTGAACTGTGTAGCCGAAGGCTACACAGTTCACCGGCATGATTGCGGTGCACGTCGTAATCTAGAACGGGCGTCGTCAGTACGATGACTCGTGTTCACCTTATTCGCAACATCAAAACTCGAGTCTCGATGGTCTCCAAGGCGCGCAAAGGCGAGAAAAGCAAGATGGCTGATTGTTTCGAACTAGATACTCTCGAACCCAGGCGCATCAAATATTCCGCGCATGCGCAACGCGTATTTCTACAAAAGGTCCATTCTCTACAGCGCATTAGTTTTGCCTATCTCAGGGCAAAAGGAGGAATGCAAAAAAAAAAAAAGAAATCACGGGCATTCGTTGTTTTGAATGTTAAGAAATATGTGCAACCTCGTGAGTGAAGGATATTTTCTTCGGGGGGGAAAGACGTTAGAGCTTTCAGGGCGCAATTTTAGGGCTCTACTGAAAAAACACACTCTCACAGCTTATGTAAGTCAAGCAAAACACGATTGTACCTTGGCGCTGTTTTTTTGGAGAAGGGCAATGTACAGGAATTTCACAACATAGCTGTGTTTCAACTTTACTGATATTATCAATCAATTCGTTTTGTTTTTGCAAATTCCATTTCTCATGAAAGTCTCGCTTATAACCATTTTTTCGAATAGGTGAGCTGGCTAATCTCGTTACGATCGTTTCCGGATGAAGAAGTAAAAGGCAATTTCGAACCGCGTACGTTACTACGATGTCAGTATGCTCCGGTAAAAGTGAATTGTTGCACATGCAAATTTAACGCTATTACTGATATGAATAAAAACTGAGTTAAAAACAAAAGCAGACTTCTCGCGCGTGCAAACGAAACACAAAACGAGCGCCGTAGCGCAAATAAAGGTACCTTCAGCCACGTTATATGCGGTTCAAAAATTCCGATGCTTAGCGCCGGGACAACTAACGTCTTTCGAGAAAAGAGTCAAAGCACAGGCTAGCTGGTGGAAGCCAACCATTTCGTCGTTTACCCTGAGACTGGGTTTTTTTTTAGAAGAGCAGAAGTAACAGAAAAAACAGACAGGTCTCAAAAGACCTGTCTGTTTTTTCTGTTACTTCTGCTCTTCTAAAAAAAAAACGGTCTCAGGGTAAACGACGAAATGGTTAACGTCTTTCGCTTCTTTGACGATAAAATCCGGCACCTGTTGGATCTTATCACAACTCCTTTTATTTTCAAACTCCACTTTCTTTTTATGCTTGAGGCGACTCTACGCGGGCGCGGTATCTCTTTCTCCTGGTTTTATGCTATGTTTTTTTATTTTTTTTTATTTTTTATTTTATTTACTCGACGTGAGAACCATCGCGTATTTTGCTTTGCTTCTTTGGATACTTTTTACCCTCTTTCCTTCGCTTCGGCGCTTACTGCCGCCGGTTAATGTGCTAAGGTATGCCCGGACAACTTGAGAGCTGTCGGAAACTTTCTGGTTTTTGTTTTCTTCCACAGTCGTCTGTAATAACCTCCTATTTACGCCTTCGATTGAGTTTCTAATCTGAAATATTCACATATGCTTTTTTTCTATTTAGTAAATACATTAAAAATGTGTAAGCTCGTGATACATTTCTATTCGGATTTTATTTCTGTACGCGGACACATCTGCTATGGTTTGTTGATCGACCGGCCGCGTTCGGGCATACACCAGCGCATACTTGGAGATGGCAGGCATGCCATGTGCTGCCTACCACCGCAAAATAGGTTTTTGCTCTGTCGTAGGAAGTCATTGTTCCGTTTCCCGAAGACCGAACAAACGTGAGTAATTTAGTTAGTGCAGTATTCATATTCAACTAAAAGAGCCATCCAAGTCTGGCTTCAAAATCACCCATGACGCCTCAACAGACGATTATGAAAACTCCACGGAGGTCGCGGAGAACTTAATGGACAACAGACTAGATGCACAACTGTACACCCTGTCCTATGTAGCCGCGTGGGCAGCCAGTCAAATCTGTCATCGTGCTTTCTACTACTACATTCAGAAACATGGAACACCTCGAAAGAGATTCTGTTGGAAACCAATAAATATTCGCGTGCAAAAAAGATACCCCCCTCCGACTGAGCTGGTCACCTAGCCGGTAACGAAAGCCGTGCTTTCGATACAAATTTCACTGATATATTACGCAAGAGAAGAGTTCAGCTAAAGGCAGACTTGAGGCCGCTGATCGACACTCGTAACAACGCACGGTGTTCGAAGCTTGCCTGCACACGTACGTCAACAAGTACTTCAATATACTTTTGAACTGCTTCGTCAAGACAGCAAACAAAAACCTGCCAAGGTTGCTCGGAAAAGAAATGCGAAAGCAAAAAAAGATCACGCAGCGCTTGCATGTACCAGATTGCAGCGTGCGACTCTTATGTACCGCGCAGTATGCATCTTTTGTTTTTAGTTTTCCCAACGGCGCGAAAGGAAATAAGCAAACATGTAACAAGCAGCTAAAAAAAAGAAAGGGTGAAGCTCTTTTTTGATAGGTTTCGTTGTGTTGCTTCCGCTTTGTTTGTTGTGGACTCAAGAGTGACGAGACCGCCACCTGCGCAACGATCGTCGTCGTTGAAGGTTTTGCTGGGTGATATGTATCTTTGTATCGTCCGCTAACTTCTTCGTTTTATTCGGCGTTGTTCGCGACTGTTCCCCATTTCTTTTTATTTTCCTCTGGGATGGGGACCCCATCTTTCCTGCAAAGGTCAGAAAGTGTTTGCACGGTCATTTTTCTCGTTAAATTTTGTTTTTGTTATGCTGCAGCTGCTGGCGGGCTTTGACTGGTAATGTTAACATGTTGGTAGCGCACGTTTTAGTGATCACCTATTCAGTAAGCATTGGTGGCAACACAGTTCGTAACGGATCACCAATAACCTCTTACCAGTGGCGTACCAACTTGTTTTTGAGTGCAGGGGCAACCGTCCCCCCCCCCCCCCCCTCCCCCCCGGGTCGCATATTTTTACCAGTGATGGGGCCAAACTTCTGCCGAATTGAAGAAAATTCGGCGCAACTTTTGCCGAACGTTTCTAAAGATTCGGCAATGATTCGGAAAAAAATGCACTGTTACCAAACTTAACATTGATATTTAGTTTGTTCTGACGAAAAAGGTTAATGTTTTTTTTGTTAACTTTAATTCAACATGTAGCGCCTATTGACACAGTTATGACTAAATAAGGTGATATTCTACGATGTCGCTTTTTTGTGTTTACTGGCAATTTTAATGTTTGCTTCCAGAAAGTGGAGTGACAAAGAGGTTAGGTAGCAGCCGGCGCAGTCATAAATCACGCTACGAAAGTTTTGATTTTGAGGCTTCATCGGCGCACACCTGCAAGTTTCATTACATTGTTAAAATAAAGGAAATCCCTGCGTTTTTACTTTCTCTGGGAGCCACCGTTTCGTGCGCGAAAACGAATGCAATGGTTGCTTTGCCTTGACCAGAAGAGAGAACAATATTGTAAATATCCATGCTTTTCGATTTGAGTCACTTGACGTAAGCTTATCATGAAAGTATGCGTTCCGTATTCGCAACGTTACGTTTTTAATCTTTAAATTCCAGTGTCTGGCGTTAAGACACACACGGACGTTTAGAAAGTTGGGGAGGGTTAGGAATGGTTGGATGTGCAACGTCGAGCATGATAGTTCTGTGTTTAGTTTTATGCAGATACATGGAAATCGCGAAATAACGCGAACAAAGAAATATTATTCTGTTTTGGCACAAACTACTTGTGAGCTGAAAACAAGATTGTTATAATAAGAATTACAATAACCGTAATAATAATCTTATTTGCACATACTGGAAGGGGCCCATGTGGTGGTGTGCGGGGCTAGGCAGATAGGTGAAAACCCTTACGCAGAGCTCCTGCCAGCCAAACTTGTACGCAGTGCAGCTATTTTACTCAAGTTACTGTAGTTTAACTACTTTTCTGGGTAGCTTAGTAACTTTCAATTACATTTATATTTTGGTTATTAGTAGTTTAACTACTTTTCCGAGTGACTTCTACTCAAATTACAAACTACGTTCGAATTTTACTGGTTGTTGTGGCTATCAACAGAGATAAGATGTTGGAAGATCAGCTGATATTTGCAGAGGGGGAAGTATGTCGCGTAGAAAAGGGAAGAGGAAGAAAGTAATTTGGATAGTTCAAAACCCCAAAAAATTTTAACGAGCCCCCCCCCCCCCCCCCCCCCCCTGCAACAACACTACTACGAGGCGTGGGGAGCGAACAGACACGACGCAAGAGAGGCCGGGTAACTGTGTGTGAGGTTAGCGTCAAAGACTGGCGTTTCTCTGTGTCCCGAAGCTCAAGGAGACTTGACGCATTCAAAAAAAGGGTTTGTCCCCGCTTCTCCCCAATATAGGAATTCTTGCCCACTACAGGAGATATACACAGTACATTCTCACTTAAAAGAGGTAACAAAGTGCATCACCCGCTCTGAAGTTCATCTGGTGCTCCTGTATAGACCATTCCATTTAGCGCTCTATGGGCGGCACCATTTTGTTCGACCGCAATGCCCTCTCCACACATCCGGGAAGTTCAGAGGGTTCGGCGGGATAAAACGAGGGAGAGGGCACGCGCCCGACTCCGCTAGCAGACGACAAACCGGGAGGTTGCCGTTCTCCATCTTCGGGCTGTATCGGCGGGCTCTACCGAACATCGAACTCTTGCTTGTGGCTCCCGTTGTGAAGTGATTCGCGTTCTTAGAATAGTTGTGGCTACTCCAAAATCAGCCTATAGCTCCGTTGTTCTATTTTGCTGAATGATCAAGTGCATATCTTTTTTCCGTTACTTAAATAGCAGTTGAGTCAGCCGGCAGTACTACCCTCAACTATTGAGTGTATTGCGGCAGGAGAGCACGTTTCATTTATTATTTCAGACTTCCACTCAGGGTCGCTAAAGGCCTATACCAGTACGAACTTTGTATAGTAAAAAAAAACAGTACCCGGATTTACTCTTTGCCAAGAGATCGGCCAATCTGACAGTTTTCCCTATTTTTTTTTATTTGCACGTTGGTAACAGCGCAATGGGACCCTGTGAGCCTTTTTATCTAGCATAATATTACACGACAACTGCCATAACAAAATCTGCGCATCTGCGCTTGAAAGTTCCAAAATGACGCGATTTTAAACAGAGTTTGCACGCCAGCCGGACGCTAGCTACAGCCCACTCGGCGGAGCGGACGACATGCAGGGTGAGAGGGGGAGTGCATTTGTTTTTCTCTTTTACCCTCTCTGCTATGACCCTAATGCAACGGTCTATAGCTTGTGCTGTCTTTCGAGAAGTCATCTGGTCATTTCTCTCGGTGAAGTAATGGCGGCTATAAATCCGATACAAATAAGTGCTTTATAAGTTGATTGTGTTAAATGGTTCGGCAGCGAGAATAAAGCAACCCTATTGAAAATTCCATCAAGCTATGTAATTTGGGACACTGACTGCCAGTCAACAGCCTTGGTGGAACGTGATGGACCGTCAGGCGTCATCTGATGGTCCATCAGATGACGTCTGACTGCCACTGCCAAGGGAATTTGATCAACAAGGGCAGCATTTATATAAGAGTAAAGCTATACGCACTCATAAATATCGCCAAATGCCTCGATAAAACAAAAAGTTCGAGAGAAAAAAAAAAAAAAAAAAGCAGCACCACCGCGCATTGAACTCGCGACCACATGCGTACAAATCAGACACCCTAACCGCTATGCTGCGCCCCACTTTTTTTTTTCTTTATTGCTATGCCCCACCTGTAGAAAAACTCGCTTTGACTATTCGTTTTATACACAATGCTTTGGCTGGAAATGCAGTTAAGCCGTCAGCATGTTATGTAAAGCACTCGTACATCACTCGCCGTACTTCAGTTCTACTTACCTGCCATGTAGAGTACTTTCGCGTCGTAGAACGATCCTTTTGTTCGCGCATCACCGGCCCAGTAGACCTGGTACTCCCTGTCGTCTTCAACTACACCGCTTAAGCCCCTTACATCGTCGGAACTCACAACAGGCTGGGTCTTGTCGAGTGGAAATTCTACTAAAACATAAGACATTGTAGAGCCCGGGCAGGATTGACAGGTTAAAGCAAGCGGGCAAACAAACCGAGTCGAGAGCGATCGTTCATGAAAGCTCGGCGAAGCCTCTATGGTTGAAGCGAAGTCGGCGAAGTGCGAAGTGTCGTGTTCAGCGCTTCCACGGCCTTCTGATCAAGGTTGTCGGTCGGTTGCGGGTCATATCTCTAACGTCAGCGGATTTATGGACTCACGTCCCAAAATCGTTTTTTCGTGCATAGATTACTTTTCGTATTCATAGATTTGACGAAATAGTGGTATCCGAACGAACTTTACGTCCTTTGACCGTACGTCTGTCTGCACGTCAAAGCTTTCTGACGTACAGTCAGAGACAATCGATGTACAGTCAGAATCACCACCAAGACATCCTGATGGCATTTCGCGGTGGCCGACTGCCACCAGGAAACCATCAGAAAGCCGACAAGCGGGGTCTGACTGGAGTTTGACTGTCGGTCAGAGTAACTTGTTGGCCAATCAGACATGCTTGACGTTCAGTCAGGCACAGTCAGCGGTCCACTAGAAAACATTGACTGCCAAGCAGGGTTACATTGATGGATTTTTCCTTCGGGAATTACTCTATTTCGTGATAGTTGCCGCCATTTAAAAAAAAAAAGATGCATTTCCGCATTTGCCGTTTTTTCCGAAAAAAACTGATGCACCTCCGATTTCCCCTAAAACTATGCATACCGACCAAAAAAAAAAAAAAAAACGTTATATAGGAAATGAAAGGGCATTCTGAAAGAGTGTGTTAAAAAGTACTTCACCTTTACTTTGGAAGTACGTCGTATTTATAGTGCTTTACTTCAAGTACATTTCATTCGTGTACTTACTACTTTACTTGAAGTACATAACCCCTAATTTACTTTGTACTTCCAGGTAGTTGCACGTTTAAGACGTACTTTACGCAACACTGTAAGCAATGAAACACTGCCTGCAAAATCAAGCTCAGGCAGTGCTAAACCTCAAAAATGAATTGATACATCCGCAGTACATCCTTTACTAAAAATAAGTATACTACAATTAGGCATGCAGAAGAAGAACCAGCTATTAAAGCATTTATGTGAAAACAGAAGCCGGTTTATATTCAGCTAGCAGTATTTCACTAACGCATCAAAACCTTTGTAAGTTCTTCCTTGTTAGCATAGAAAAAATAAAAGTAACTTCAAACGTAATTTGCTACTTTCTTACGGTAATTAGTAATTTACTCATTTATTTTCTATTTGAGTAATTTCTACTCTACTCAAATGACTTTTGAGGCTAATACTCAGTAACTTAACGTAATTACTTTTTTGAGTAGCTTGTACATGTCTGTTGCCAGCCCGCCACCACATATGAAAAAAACATAACAGGGAAATCAATGTACAGAATATACACACTACAGAAAGTACGTAAAAAGGAAAGAAAAGAAGGGAGAAAACATGTATCCCATTAATGACGGGGATGCCAGCAGCATCCCATACATTCTGGCAAGCTCTCGTGACTCGGCCCGTTTGATGGCAGTGTGCTGCAGTCAAGATTTCAACTACCTCGTTGCATCAATGGAAAGGTCAAATGAAAATCACACTATCCAGAATGCACAGCATCATTTGTCACTTGTGCAGTGGACTGCGTATATTACTGGTCGAGTTTCTGTTCTTGAGGTAGCACATATTAGAGAACCAGACTCGCAAGCGCAAAGCTCACAAACGCAAAGTTGCCCTGTCGCCTACTCCACACCTTGCCGTAACCGTTGGTTGCACTAAACTGTACGATGGGAACCGCGCGACTGCGCGGCGTCCATTTGCGATTCATGGCCCCGTCTCGTTCATGCGCGTGCGCAGAGATTTGCCAAATTTTGCCGAATTTTTGCCGAACTTTCTTTAAAAATTTTGGCATGTGCGAAACTTTGCCGAGTCTGAAGTTCGGCAGATTCGGTCCATCACTAACGTTTACGGCGTGTGTGTGTGTGTGTAGGCGTTGTAAAAGACGGGGAGGGGGGGGGGGGGGGGGGGAGAAGGCCAGTTGTGTATGCGCACCGGGCACTTTGGTCACTGGCTCCTTTTACGGCGCAGGCGATAGACCCCCTACCAACGACGCTCACGCCGGATTGGCCGCTCGGCAACGCGCGGGAACTTAAATCTCGGATTCGGACGGCGCGTGTATCACGAAGCACGCTAACCCGCGCGTTAACCCACCCCCGCGCCTGCGTTCTCTCCGCTTCGCGGCGACAGTGTGCGGCTACTAATTACAAAACGATTAACCCACTCCCCCTCACACGCCGCTTTCCGGCGTTCAGCCGGCAACCCAGACCCCGCTGTCTCCCATGCACCTCCGTAAATAGAGTCCCATAGGATTTAGTTCAGCGATGTTTCGTGGATAACATTCTTTTTTTTTTTTTCAGTGTTAATCGTAAAAAAAAGAAATCTCGTAAATATCGCCAAATGTCTCGACAAAACAAGATGTTCGAGGAAAAAACATATAAGAAGTAAGCCCACACTATGGATAGAGCCCGGGTCTGATACGTATGAGGCAGACATCCTACCACTAAATTATGCTTCCGCTTCGGAAACTCGCAGTGTAACTGCTGCGTATGTTGACGGCGGCAGCGCCTATCTCCACGAACCAGCCTATCCAGCGTGAGCACCGTTGCTATGGTTTGTATCGCCTGCGCGTTAAAAATATGCCCCCGCGGGTCGGGGGCGGTGCCCTTGGTATTCCTTGGGCGCCGCCGGCCAGGTGTTTTGTGGCGGCTGTTTCAGGGGGGGGGGGGGGTGCCCACCCCCACTCTGAAAACTGGGGGGTGCAAACGCCCCCCTTGCCCCCCCCCCCCCCCCGGTTGGTACGCCCATGCCTCTTACGACGCAGTTCGAGTAGCTAAACGCTTTTTTTCCGCTTCCTAGATGCGCTTCAAACTCGAGTGATCCCCAGAGTGGTGTTTGAGACCGCTAAATATACTGCTCTATTTTTGTTTCTGCGCGCCTTGTCCCTTGACTGTTGTTGAAGTTGTGGTCAGTGGACTCTGCTTTGCAAGCGAACTGACCGCAATTAACTGTTTCAGCCGTTGGGGTGACGATATGCAGCTCACAAAGCTTGAGGACGTCGCGGAGTCTAAGCTTTTCTATTGCGTCGTCTGCTTCCGTAGACTTGCAGTCCGTTAGAGGCGCCACTGTCGCGTTCGCCGCCGCTCCCGTGGGTTTTCGGAGGAGTTTCCAGTATAGGCGAAGCTACATAGTATTTGATAGACCCCACTCATTTTTATTGTAGTAGGCTGGATCCTGGACCGCGGCCTCGGTAGCTGGGGCCGAGTGTCGCCACCGGCGGCCATTGATGGACAGCACGAAATGTATGGACCTCTATGGGAAAAACAAGAAAGAGTACCGTTTACCCCGTTTCTCAGCTGTTGTTGGCACAGAAACATTTTGGCTGCTTTTCGATAATCCCGTCGAATAGCTTGCGTACAAACACTAAAATTTACAGCCTTCGCAGTTATTATAAATGAATAATTTGTGGTCGAGAGTGACTACACTGGGCGAAAGATGTAGTGCAGCTCACTGAGACGAGAGTTACCTAGAGTTACCGCGGAGTCGGTGGCGGTTTCGTTGAATTGGGTTTAGCAGACGACAAGCTCGAAGGCTTTGATACGCGGAATTTGCTCATACCCGGAAAGCCGCTGTCGAGATAGAACTTCTTTGTCATTCATCAACTTATGGGCGTTCCCGAGGACCGTCTCACTGACGGCAAGTTCCTTTGTTTACTCCACTACGAGAGCAGGGCTTGCCAGCTCAGCCGTAGGTGCTCCGGTACGTTTGATTTTTTTTAATCGGCGTTCGAACGTTCGACAAATACCGATTCGATCTCCAAACACCCGACATAAAGATCGCAACAGACCGTAAAATATTCACCTCCGAACACAGCGTATGTGCTACAATATTCTCAATTTTCCGCGTTTCTCCCATAGACTTGCGTGTATTTCCTGGTGTCAAGCAATGGCCGCCGGTGGCGACACCAACGGGCTCCCCGTCCGCGATCCGGCCTACTACAATATAGATCAGTGATAGATCCTTTCAATGAGTCAATGTACCCACCCTGTACGGAGCCAAACCCGACACTTTAAAGGCCGGTTTTCACTTGCAGCGAAGCGCTGATGTAGCGCTCCTCACGTGTCGTCAGCTACTTATCGTTTGCCATGAGCAACAGTTTTGACGGTGCGATACAAAGCTGGTGAACGCTGCCGTCAGCACGCGCTAAGCGCGAGGTTAGCGCTATGCTTGTAGCGCTCCGCTGCTTGTGTGAACAGGCCTTTATGGTTTCACTGCACAGCTTCTCCACCCCTAAAAACGCGAACGTCTTCGAAAGCATAAAGCAGAAAGCGAAAAAAGATACTGGTCCTTATAGACCGTTTTATCGTGGGTAGCGCCATTTTGAGAGCGAGAGGGAAAAGGGGAAAGGGCTACCGGCGCTTTTCCCTTTTCTGAGTGTGTAGAAAGAGTAAAAGTCCCGGATGAGAGGCTTGGCCGGTGTTGGGTGTCTGCTGTGCCCCAACTTCTTTCGCGCTTTCTTTTCTGTTTTAGACTCACAAACTTAATTAGAGCCACGGGCTTCGATGGCAACAGTCCCCCGGTCATCGGTACACCATTGCTCGGTCATAGGGTGCACGAATAACGACAGAAAGCGTCGAATACCGCCCAAGGACCTCGTAGCTTGCATGGAATTCGGCAAGGCACGTGCGGCTGCAATGTTTTGAAGCTCCGCCGCTTTCCGCGTGACTGGAAATGATGAACCATTCATAAATTTTTGCTTGCAATAGGCCCATTTCAACGCAGCCGCTTTAGTAATGAACAAGCGATGCACGAAACGGGAACCTCATTAACTTTTGTAAACACCCGGAGCTGCTACATATCGTTTTGCTGCGCTGCTTTTATCTTCCGTGTCCGTGTTCTCATATTTCATAGTGGATGAACGACGAAGACGTTCTAGATGTGCTTATATCGAACCGCAGAAAGCGTCAAAGCAGCCACGAATTATTTTACTATTTGATGCAATATTTTGAGTACTAAGCTCCAATTTCTATCACTGACACGTTCGCTGCCGCTGTTCCCCCCGTTGCCGCACTGGCGGATGCCATGACTCGAACAAAGAAACGTACACACTGTGCTCGAAGACGCAGATCGCAACACACGAGTCGTACCCTGGAGCGACTATCCAGCGCTTCAAAGCGCCCAATCAACGGAAACAACCCAAACAACCCACCCGCGGCACTCCTGGTAACGCACAGGGGATCGCTATTCAGGAAAACCGATAGAAGTACCTTTTCAACAATTTCTAGCCTCACCCGGCGGCGGAAATAAGCCTTCAACTAAGTAGTGTAAATGATGAAATCGAGTCAGTCACCACAGCAAATTATCAATATTAAAATAAATTCAGTTACAAAATTTTACAAGCTTAAACAGCAATTATCACGAGAAAACTGGCACGCACCTTGCGAGCGTACCCCATGTATATCGGCGGTACAGCGTTCGGTGCGCGCTCCATACACAAGCTGTTCCGAGCACAGTCGAGAAGATGGTGTTGAGGAAATGCCTTTTCGGTTTACGAACGCAATCCACTGCCGCCAAGACCGGCGTCATGTGGAAAGCGATGGAGCTTAAAGACGTTGCAGCCGCTCTCGCCTTGCCGGATTCATTGCAAGCTACATAGGTCCTCGGACAGTATTCGACGCTGTCTGTCGTTATTCGTGCACCCTATGACCGAGCAATGGTGACCCGATGACCGGGGAACTGTTGCCAAACAGAAAAGAAAGCGCGAACGAAATTGGGGCACAGCAGACACCCAAGACTGGCCAAGCCTCTCCATCCGGTACTTTTACTCTTTCTACACAATCGGAAAGGGGGAAAGCGCCGGTAGCCCTTTCCCCTTTTTTCTCTCGCCCTCCTTCAGTAAAACGGTCTATACGTTAGCTTCGATTCATGAAATCGAGGGTGCACGATTTAGCCGACCATGGTCTCTTATCAGCGTCATTAGGGCGGCAATATTGGAGCTTTTGGGACTGCCACAAGAGGACTCGGACTTTTAAAACGGGTCTACTGTAAGCATGGCGCCCCGACTGGTGCCACCATGCGGTCAAGCACATGTAGCGCGCGCGTGATCATAGCTTTGGCAAGCTTAAAATTTAACGGTCATTCCTGCATGAGTAAAGACATGGCGGTAGCCAGTTGCCTTGCTTGCAATCGTCAATACACTGGCACGGCCACTCGATTAGGACTCCCCTTGGGAGCGGCCTGCCGTATGCCTCACTCCGCCGATGAGAGCGATAGTTCTACTTTACCCCGCAGCGCCAGCCGTGGCGCTCGTTATCGGTGAGAGATGGAGTTCCTTTCGTGGGAGCATATCGAGGAACTCTATACTTCGTTTCACGTTAGTATGCACTTGTTAGCCGCGCGTGCTGAAAGCGCGAGATCGTTGCTTCGACGGAAGCCTCGGCGGCTACATGAGCGCTCGTGCAGCGAGTGCTCCAGTCAAGGCAGTAAAGGCTAACCGCTCGCGCTGGAACAGCGTTCGCGGTTAGTCCATGCTAAGCTAAGACGAAATATAGTAGGAGAGGAGCAGTACGCCCAGCCCGGCCCGGTGTGGCTATTTAGATTTTTTTTTTCGTGAAGCCGCAAGTCTCAGTTGAAACCAGTGCCAGATTGCATGAATGATGTGACAAATCTGTGTAGAATAAAAGCATGTGATACTTTCTGCGAAAAGCTCACTCAGCTGCGGGCTGCGCGTTAAAGCTGCATTCAGCTGGCGGTATGAGCGAATTGTCGTTTTCTTCTTCCCGTAACTGTTGCCCCGTTTCTATTACCACTGTAATATAGGAGTTATAGTTGGATAGAGCTAGGCCGTATGATTTCCGGTTTTAACCAACGCTCGAGCACGCGCGAGCTGTGCCATTTATTCATTTGTGAAGGACAATATAAAAGTAGATTCCGCGTGCATAACTTGAGCAATATAAACTTCATTGTTCACAAAAAACAGACCAAGGGAGTCATATAGTTCACAAGCGGAGTACCTTTCGGGAAAGAGGCTTCCGCGAAAGCCTAAATATATTCTCTAGTGGGCTGTTTAGGTCACCAGCCCAGTTTGCCAAAAAAGGTCTGAGGAGTTTTTTGAGAAAGAGCTCGCAGAGCTCTTCCCTGTGGTAGGGGTCTCGGCAGTTAACACACCACATCAGCGGGCAGTCCATAAGGTGTGGAAGCACAGCGCTCAAGAGGACCTTGCAAATCCTTCCACAACCACGAATCTCTGCCGACTTTAGAGCCCTCTGGACAAAGGTGCAGACGAGCTTGCACAGCCAGACAGCTTCAGGTCGTGGATAGCTGAGTCCTCCTTGGTCAAGGCTAAACATGGACTGATATGCTCCGTCATGTGATGTATTTCCCTTAAGTTGCGCTTGCATTCAGGACACGTCACCCGCAAAGTTTAGCGGGTTCTACACATTAGCCTTCCTTGCTTTCACTGAGAAATTCTTATTGCATTGGTAGGTTGAATATTTCAGCTAATTACTTTGAAATTACGACAATTTCTACAAATAAAAATGGCACCTTTTGTTCGCAAACAAAGGCCCAGTAGCCAGCCATGTAAGTCAGCAGTGCGAACTCAAGTTCGGAAGAGACTTCATTGTACTTCATCAACTGCAGGATTTCCTGTTTAACGAGTGGAGTTGGCACATTTCATCGCCGTCTGGCACTCAGAACTAAAACGCTCATTTACATTTCCGGCAGCTTCCAATATGCCAGCACAAACCACACACGCGAGCGCAGAGTGACACTATGATATTTTCGCCGAGCACAGCGGTGCATAGATGGAAGGAAAGCGAGTTTTTCTGACTTCTGCGGCAGCGCCTCGGTATCGGCAAAGCCAGTGACAGGCAGATATTTTATCTGGGTAGCGGAGCAAGAGCGCGTTAAGCGCCTTCTCTATACTCCGTTTCACCTTATATTGTACCGCAGCGAAGGCTTGTAGCGCGAGCTCATAGCGTTGACAGCTGCCCTAACTGCACGAGAGCTTGTGCCGCCGAGATCTGCCCCAGAGCAAGGAGCTCGCACTTACAGCCTTTCCTGCGTTACAACATAAGGTGAAACAGAGTATAGCTTTCAGCTCACAAGACCGCTCACCAGAGCTCTGCCGCTCACCGGTGTGCAGCGCCCCCACGAAAAATGGGTGTAGTTCTCCTCTCACGCGCGCTCTTTTGTTTTCGGAATAACATCGGCAGGCCGCACCACCAGGGGGGATCGAGTGGCCGTGACACTGGCGGCGGCCATGTCCCTGCTCGTGCAGGCACGCCCGTGCAATTGCAAGCTCGTCAAAGTTGCGGTCACGTGCACCATGCACCTGCTTCATGCACGTGGCACCCTATTAGGGAGGAGATTAAAGAGTCACGCCTCTTGCGGCAGGCGTCAGCTGTGTGGGCTAGAGTCGCTGAGTGTTCCCAGAGTAACGAAACTCCCAAGCTTCGCTTTAGAACTGAATCGCGGCGCGGCAGTCGCGATCCCGAAAATGGCTCTGACCTGTGCGGTCGAAACGAAGCGCGTACAGTGTAGCGTTCGTTCTTGCGTGAGCCCTTCAAAATACCCTCCGGGTTTGTGGTGACGGCGGTGTGTTTTTATTAAAGTTCTCTAGTTCCGAGCGGTGCGAGACTTGCCCCTCGCTGTCTTGTTTCTCTCTCTCTCTGGCCTCGAAATACATTGAAGTCGAGTGTTAGACTTAGCGTTTGAGGCGTAGAGATTGGAACTCAGAACCAGCGCGACCGTAGCGAGAAAACATCTTTGGAAAACCAGATTCGCGGCAACTTAGTATAAAAAAAAAATATAGAGAAAATTAAGCGCACCTTCCTTTCTGTTCTAACTCATTAATTCCCAGCGCTCCCACCCATGTGTACGCGCCGTAGCCTTGGGAACGCGGAAACGTTTTATATACGTTGCCGTTTTGGGTCTGTCTTCAAAATGGCCGACTTATAACTTCCGCCACGGGTTTAACCAGCCAATCAGAACTAGATTTTGTGAGTATTGACTTCCGGTAAGCGGACTGAATGGAATTCGGTACACTGGTAACTTTCAGTGGCTCTAGCGTGGGCAACAAACCTAGTTTTTTTGTTTGTTTTTCATCAAAGAAATGGAAAATGAGGATTCGAAGAGCGCTCTTCGTGCGACTAAGGCACTGGTCAGAGCGAAGTGCTCGTGCCCCGACAGCACTAGGCAAGGTTCAATTTCTTTTTTTTATGCTGTGTTAGTCAACACCCGGCTGTGGGGACAACGAGCTCGATA
This sequence comes from Ixodes scapularis, assembly GCF_016920785.2. Taxonomy (NCBI): domain Eukaryota; kingdom Metazoa; phylum Arthropoda; class Arachnida; order Ixodida; family Ixodidae; genus Ixodes; species Ixodes scapularis. Next base: position 187,157 of record NW_024610134.1, on the reverse strand, counting down.
AAGCGGCCCCTTAACCCCCCATTCACACTGGAAGCGGATCCGCGTTCGCGAAGCGGTTGCGAAAGCGGTTGTATAAAGATCCAGTGCAATTTCACGCGCATTTGATGTCATCGTGTGCGCGTGCAATTGTACTGAATCCTTATACAACCGCGTTCGCAACCGCTTTGCGAACGCGGATCCGCTTCCAGTGTGAATGAGCCCTAAGACCTTTCCATAAAAGAGCGTGTGGCCGGTGCCATCTTCAGTGTTCGTGTGTCTGGCGCGTGCTTTGCTCACGTTCCGATGCGACAAACAGGCACGTGCTGGACTGTGTTGACCGCACGACGGAGTGGAATTTTGTAAACATTAAAAAGGTCTATATGAAAAGAAGGGCATGCCCATCCGTGTCAAACACGGGCGTTCTGTGACGACAGAGGTATAGAGCGTCAGATGATGCCGACATAGAATTCTCGAGGTAGGCATGATTGTGAAAACAGCTCAGAAAACACGGACTACGAAGGAGAGCAAACAAGACAGGCAATGTTGTACTCGCAACTGAAGAATTTGAAGGAAGGAAACAAAGACAGGAGAAACATGCACATCATCTTAATATGTTGCACAAGAACAAAGAACCACACTGTTTTCTTTCTTTCCCTCGGGAGCAGCGTCGGAGCAGCGTCAGAGGATGCAACCGACCAGCGAAGAAAAGCATACGACACGCTAACGAAATCCGTCGGCAGCAAGAGTGCCGTGAACGCCGTCGTTATGCAACCGCTTTTTCTTTTATTTTTGTTATTTCCAGTTTGGCTATCATTTCCCGCATTCATTTTTAACCCAAAGTTGCATTACAAAAATAATATGTTCATATTAATAGTCCACGGTCGAGGCGTACACTTTCCGTATTTCTTTAAATGCATGCCGGAACAACGAGGTAGCGCCACCTATCAATACGAGCACCAAACGCGCCCCGCCACCCGCCTTGGCCGTCTGTGTCGCCTCTCGCCGTTGACCCTGGAAAGGTTTTTGGCCGTATTTTTGCACAGAAGCGGAGCTAGGCTTTAAACTTTCAAAAGAAAAAAAAAAAAAAAAAACGACCAGTGAAATACTTCTTTGACGTAAAAATCGACGTGGAGGCGTCGATTTTTACGGTCCATTTTAGATCGAGCCCGGTGACTTGGAACACCCTAAACATCATATTTCGTCTTTATTATTGCTGTAATGTGTTGCTATACCAGCTACTTTACTACGGGAATACACGACAATCTCCTTATTTCCGTTACACGGAACGACGGCCATGTCATAAACCACCCCTGGTGGAGTGGTTTATTTCCCGTGTTGTAGGCGTTACCCCGCAAAAAGGTAACGAAACACGTTACTCGTTACCTGCAAATGAAAGGAACGCGTTACCGGTCTACGTTACCTTAAAATAAAAAGAACGCCTTACCGTTACTGTTACCGATAAAAAACGCGTTACTTTGCGTTACTGTTTTAATTATGAATTAACACGTTTTACTATTTTCATTGCAGATATGCATAAACGCCATATTTCACGAAACCTTATATCTGCCTAAAGGTAAACGTAATGTGCCTTATGTTTTTTTTTTGTTTTTTTTTTTACGGTTACACCTAAATACTCACAAGAAAAAGGGGGAAAACGAAAAACAACAACTAAGCTTTACGTGGCTTGGCGGCTAGAAGCACGAAAATAATTGAAGTGTAATTATTTTGAGTCTTAGAATATTGTAACGAGTAACCTAACTACTTTACACGCTACTCGAAATTCGAAACGGCAATACATTACCCGTTACCATTTTGAAAATGTAACGAGCACGTCACTACATTACCGAAAAAAGTAACACAGTACCGTTAACGCCGTTAGTTGTAACGCGTTGCCGCCAACACCGTTTTTTTGGCGACGCCTTTCCACCTCCCCCTCCTCTCGCCGCCAAAGTACGTGAAGGCGACGCCTATGCGGCGCGGCTGACGGGGTCTCGGATGCGAAGACGGTATCGCCACCGCCGTCACGCGTGTTTTCGCAGATCTTCGTTGTCGACTTTTTCTATATATTTTCGCGAGTCTCCTGCATTTCCCTAGCGATGCTTTAAGCAGGTCTATAAGACACTAAACACGCGCCAGATTGAGCCGCCATTGCCGACCTTCCCTTGTCCTACGGAGATGCCGAGCCATTGAAGGGGGGGTTTACGAGCCTCCACAAAGGCCTCTGCTAGATAGGAGGACACAGTAGCACTTAAAGGGGCAGTAGCCTGTCCTGCTTCGGCAATGGTGAAGTGAAGGGAACGGAATAAGAGGAAAACAAAAACTGAAGGTCAGTTATGGCGGCGTTCCTGCACAGCCGCCTGAAAGCCTCTCAGATGTTCATTTTAAGCTGAGACAGCAGCCAAAGCCACAAGCGCGAGCTAGTCTGGGCTCCTGAGTTTGAGGCATGCATTTCTAGCGCGAGTGCTCGTTCTGCGGAAGAACGCTTCAAAGCAGCGACCTCGAGCTCTCATGCGTGTAGCATTGGCCGCTGTCACAGCTATAGGAAAACGAAATTTTTTCACGCTTATTCGTTTGTTTAGATGTGGTCTATGTTGTGCCGGCAGCTCAAAAAGTCTAGTCTAGACAACCTTTTGTTTTTTTGGATGCCGGAAGAAACGCCAAGAAAACTAATTTTAAGACGAATGAATATATTTCAAGATTGCGCCTGATGGCGGTCTGTGACGCTCCGTTCAAATGCCGCCACAGCTTTGGACTCTGAGAAACAGCGCCTCTTTGTGGTGGTATGGCCCGCTCATGGAGGTACTTAGTCCTGAATGTGAATCGACGGAGAACGCTAACAAACTTACTGCGTTGGATATGTTAAAGCTTCCACAGTGCCTCTGCAACGTCCATTCCCCAGCATCAAGATCGCCGTTATTTGCAGACGTTAGATAAGAGTTTGATCTGAGGATCCGGGGACCTCTGCCAAGCCAACCCACGGCCGGACTGAAAGCGCGGCGCGCTCTCTTTTTCTTCTTACGGCCTTTGCAATCGCCCGGGAGTCAATGGCATTTTCTCTCCGTATGTAGTTCACTTGCTTGCTGCCAGGGGCGCAACCACCTCACTCACTTCATCCCACTCGGAGAGTCCCTTCGCGGTGGTGTTCGAGCATCGTAGGTTGTTGTTTTGGCAATGGTTTATTGAACTTCGCTCCGATTTAAGTCATTAAAGTCAAATGTGCACGAAGTTCTGCAATGCCCATGGCACCCTATCTTGAAGACGCGCCAATCCTAAGTTGTCCAGAAGGCATGGACAACAGCCACTCAAAGAGCTTGGCTGGTTTAAGTTGCAACAAGTTCCTCAGAATACTTCTGATGAACCATGCAAAGACGGTCACGGACAGAAACAAAAAGTCAGCTGGATATGTGCACAAGCCCTCGAGGAAGCACTTTAGGCTGTAATATTCACTGTGCCAAAATTGTACAGACTACTACACCCTCGTCTAGAGTAGCTGGCCGACATCATCTGCGGCCTATGAAATGATTATGCAGACCACGGAAATAGATAGATTGGGCCTGCTTATATTTCATGAGAGTGTACGAATTATTTATCATTTAAAATTCCTTTACATAAAAGGGGTCCGCCTCCTCCTGTTGTTGAGTTGCAACAGAAGTCCTGGAGGTAAAGACGAGTATAGTTTTTCCGCAATCGCATTCGCTGTCTCTACATACTCCTTTTTACTCCCGAATTTCTCGGAAATGTGCGTCAAATATACACCGTTTTGCGCTCATTAGAAGCGCATTAGATAGTGGCTGAGGGTCTGAACGTGAGGATCAGATATCGAAGGCTCTAAAAATCTCGGCCGCAAGTTGCGACAGCGCTGCGATACACTGTCAGACGCGCTATGTGCGAACGGCAAAGGGTAGCTCAGGTGTGAGGTGACAGCGCCCCCCGCGAATTGCGGCGGGAGGTGGCGATTGCCCCAATTGCAAAGGCCGTAAGAAGAAAAAGACAGCGCGCGCTTCCAGTCCGGCCGTGGCCAACCATACGACTGAGCCCCCCCCCCCCCCCCCCCAACCCCCCCCCCCCCCCGCCCCCAGAAGCGGTGTGAATAACGCGCTAAATATGGCACCCAGTGAATACCTTATATCCATGGCTTGCGGGTGTAGCCATTCGTGGTTACTTACGGTTCTTTCTGCATACTGGGTCCCTCGAGTTGCGTTGTGAAACTAACATGGCGAACCGAACACTCGTGGCACATAAAATATCGGCATGGCGGCGAATGACGTTACGGGCAAGGTGTTTTAGGCCATAGGGCGTACAGTCCTCGGATATTTCTACTAGGCGAGATTGTCACACGTCGACGCCACCAGACGGCAGCGCTCGCAACTACAGTACCCTTTGCCGTGCAGGAGACATTTACGTCACGACCACGACACGCATTGCGCTTCTTGTTGGCCGATTTTAAAGAGAGTGATTGAGAGCTTGCGGCGACGTCAATTCGTTTCCGTACACCTTTAAAAAATAACTCGCACCACTAAATTATCAAAATTAATTTTTTCATTGAGTGCAGGGACAGTTAAGATGACTGCAGCCTATCAATTATTTTTATTTTGTGTATAGCTATCACAAAGTTTAAACATTGTAGCCACCAAAGCTCGGTTTTCTGACGTCCCCGCACGCTGTCATCTCTTTCCCTCTCCCAGTTTCTTCTCGCGTAGCAAGCTGGCCTTCTTTTTTTCCAGGTTGAAATTATTGATCTTTAAAAATGTGTTTTTGTTCTAACGGCGAACAGGAACAATGCATGAGTTGGAAGAACATGTAGGGCGGCTGCATTTGAGCACAGACCCGGCCACTCAAGAGTTATCCCTCGCAATGCGCTTGGTGCCGATGTGGCTGGTCCTCGGGGTGCTGTCGTCACTCGTCCTGGTCATGCTGCTCGTCAAGGTCTATGCCAAGTTGACTGTTGGAAAGTGCAAGTCTTCTGTGGACATGTCTGGAAAGACGGTCATCATCACCGGTTCCAACACAGGTGAGTGACGACAGAGTTGAAGGAAAGTATGTCAGGCCAGTGGTCTCCTCTGGGGGACTGAATGGCGCACCGTGCAAACCAGTTTGAAGCCACCAGAAGTAAGCAGCTTCTCCCGGAAGTGAGCCTTTGGCAGGATTTTCAACTCTTCCCAATGTTAGCGCTAGATTTAATTTTTTTTCTTTTTATCTCAAGAGAGCCTGCTTTTTGCCAATAACAGCGCATACAGTCCCGCCCTTACAATTTTTTTATTGAATTACATTTGCATGTTTATGGAATCTACTAATCGTATCTTTTCGAGTCTCAATAAAAATGCAAATGAGTTTTGTAACGAATCCGTAAGGAGTTTACAAAAACTATTGGCCAACGCGTTCCAATTAAAATTTCCATGTGCTACCGCGTAAAGTTTCTAATACATTTCATATGAATACAATTTCAAAGTCTATTGACACCGTTTCGAGTCTGTGTCAAAAAACAATTGATTTTCTGTAACGAGTCCCTAAGGAGTTTACGAAAACTATTGGCCACCGCGTTTCAATTAAGCTTTTGCTGTGCCACCTCATAAGAATTTCTAATGCATTTCATTTGAAAGCCTAGATACACTGATTTGAGTCTCTGTTTAAAGTAAAATTTTTTTTTTTACCGCGTTGTACTTGAGATTTTGTAGTACCATCTCATTAGGCACATTCCGACGAGTCGAAATATACCTAATGAGATGGCCCATCAAAACCTGAATTGCAACGCGGTAGAAAAAAACATTTGAATCTCAACAGAGACTCAAAGCAGTGTATGTAGACTTTCAAATGAAATGCATTAGAAATTATACTCCTAGCATGGGTTTCTAGATAAAGAGCTCTAAGAGGGAAGACGGCAATAGGTTGCATGACATGTGGTCCGGATGTAACCGCTGTTTTGAGGGAAGGGGGAAACCGAGTGCAAGTGTCACTTATATATATGCCTATATACGAATGCAGTGTTCAGAAAATGCCTGCATAAAACCGTGGGAAAGAGTAATAACTAGTTTATTAAAAATGCGAAATTCGAACATATGGTACACTGCCTTCGTATCCATGGGCGACCTTGTAGTGCCTTGTGTAACTGTAAAGTTACACATTGATCTGCTTATCTAAACTTCAATGTCCGAGCAAGGTATCCTGTTTACAGCGCTGCACTACCTCAGCGCTGAATCAGTATTATAAACCGGGAGACCAGTCCTTTGTATGAAAGGAGGCGACTCAGAACACACGATACAAGCCACGGAAGTAGCGGTGACTCGTTGCCTTAACAGGGCTGAGTTAGCGCGGCACTGTACGTGCGAACCAGCCTTAAATGCGGAAGGTCACATTTAAAATTCCTACACTTTTGCTTACCCAGGCACTTAATTTACACACTACCTTGATAGTTTAATGAGTGGCACTAACAACATTGTCAGGGGCACCATAATGAAAAAGTATATTTTGCCTCAGAGTCTGCGAGAATTAATCTCTCACTGTTTTGCCGCCGCATTTTGGCTGTTGACAAGGTCTACATAAGCGAGCAGATGTCGCTTATGAATTTTACCAACATTGAACATAGAGAAGCTAAGATTTATAAGCATCTCGAAGAATTAATATGGCAATTCGGGCCAATTGGTTCATGATCGTAGACAAGTGCCGCAAAAACACATGGACAATAAGCGGTGGTAAACACTGGTGCCAGTGTTTTATGTCCACTTCTCGTCCCTATGTATTTTTTGTGTGTTTACTATCTCGAAAAAGTATTTTTAATCATCACGGACAGGAAGGAAAGGATGTCAACTGCAACTTTCACAATTGGTGCAATACCCAAAGTTTGAATTATTGGAAGGATCGAGACATCAGAGGCCGAATTCAAAAGCAAACTTACGATAAAACATTGCGTATGACAAAGACCGAAAAGAAATCCGTATTAACGAAACATAATTGTCCCAACATTTTTGTGACTTACAATGGAATATTACTACATGATCCAAAGTGTCTTACAAACTTCTTAGGGCAAACATGGCCACACGTCACTTGGCTATTTCGCTGCGACCAGCAATGAAGTTAAAAGCGTGGGCAAGAGGCATCTCTTTTGCGCACTGTTCGCATGCATCCCTACTTGAAGCAGCACAAGAACAACGCTAACCTACACACGGAGGGTTCAGCCGACGAGTCTGTCGAGATGTCCATCCTGCCGGTTAGAGCTAACGAGGTGCAGGACTGCGATCAACGGCGAGGCGTGCCAATATTTTAACGAAAGAAAATGCCCACACAAATCTTCAGTGCGCCCAAAAGGATCCTTCACCTATGAATGGCGTGAACTTGATTTGGTGATCACTAGTGCCCCCTCATACTTCAGTTGTCATTTTCGAAGTGGTGGGCAGCTGTGCGACTCTACCACATGATGAGGCACATTCCGGACTGGATGTGCCTTTTCAATGCGCATTATATGCTTTCGCATTATCCGGCGTCCGCCAGCGTTAACCGAGTGGTACCAAATGCCAACAGAGGAATAAAAGAAAGACTAAATTGTGCTTTCACGGCTGAGATTCGAACCCGAAGCTGCTGTGTGAGAGCCGGGCATGCTAGCTGCTTGCTATCCCAGCCGCTTCGGAATATGGCATTACTCACCCTTCAAAAAGAAGCTTGTCCCATTACGGCAAAAGACGGCGTCGGCATTGATGTGCCCGAAAGATGGTCATAAAAATATGTCCTCGGTTCGATGACATCACATTTCACGTGACGACATGACGTACCATGATGTGTGACTCCATATGATTTAACGTAAAAAAGATATTACAGGGACATTTAGGTATCCCTACGTGAATTGAATGCGAAAGCATTGTCATCCCTAACAATAGAGAAAAAAAAGGTGTCGTTAGGAATGGCAATGCCTTCACATTCAATCCACAAAGAGATACCTAAGAGCCCCTGTAATTTTTTGTGTGAAGTAGAGCTCAAATAAACGCCGTACGATGCAGTATATCCACGATCAAGTTGCTGCTAGTCGTGAGGCTTAATGCTTTGCACCAACAATACCGTAGAGTGTTTCCTCGGTTGCGACGAAGCGCCACTGCGCTACGAACTTGCTAGAAATTTCTGCATATGCGACAGCTTTCTTCTGGAAACCTAGTGCGACCTGCCACTCAGTCTTGGCCAAAGAACAGTGAAAATACCAGATGCGAAAACAGCCATAACGAGCATTAAAGAAATGAAGATGGGGGTCATATCATTGGCTTCCCAACGTGGCGAGACTAGCACAGGATTTCTGTTACTCGCCATTTATAAGAGAGGAGTCGACTTTTTTCGGTCTGATCTTGAAAACAAAGTTTGGTCAGGTTAATTTAGTAGCAGAAAGCCCGTGCCTTTTCGTTAGTGGGGTAATTTTTTCGGTTCAAATAATGATGCAGAGTCCTTCCCATAAAAATGCATGGGTCCCCGCTAGGACTCTTCAAAATGATTAAATTGACAGAGGTCGCGCTATACTCTCTTGACACTCTAGAATAGCCGAAGCCGCACTCACAAAGCCCTTCACTTATTTTAGTAAGCAAACACTAGAGAGGAAGAGAGCCGAGAGGACACCGCCAATCATGGCGAGCAAAAGGAATTGTGGAAGGGGCTTCTGCTAGTCTAAAGTTGCAACGGACGATAACAAAAGTTTACAGTACCATGAAAAAAAAAACAAAAAACAAACAAGCATGCAGAGAAATTCGCAGGACTCAAGTGTAGCAGGGAAAGAATAGCCAAACTGCAGCTGAAATATTTGCCCTTCAAATTTCCCTCGATAGCCCAGCAGAGATAACATGCTGGTCATCAGCGCCTGGAGGGCCATCCTCTTGTACTGGGAGCACATGTAGTCTGAAACAAACAACAAAAAAAAAATTAAAGGCATGGACACTCCGCACATGCTGTTATTTCGCCTAATTGGCCGCTTCAGAGAAAGCAAGCATGCACATCGTTGTCCAACCATGTCAACTGCTACCCGAAACTTCCTGCCGCTAGGATTAAGATATTGCTTGCGCAATAAAAACACAATTACACACTAGCCAGCTGGCAAGCTGAAAGTTTAAACATTGAATAAACTAGCTAATAAAACTTCAATATAAGAGCTACACCATGTGGAAGGCACACAAAAGCATGTTCAGTGTAAATCTTGGTGCACTGCAAGGCTGCTTTACCTCGGTCAGTTTGGGACATCTACAGTTTAATTCGTTTCAAGATAATATGCCTGAAAATTTGTGACAGATTAGCTGGGTTAAAATTTTTAATCGACACCCGGCCCAAATATTTAGGAAGTATACTAGTGGGTTAATTTCTAACTTACCATAATTATTTTCGGCATCCTGAAGGCGTCGCTTCAGGGTCCAGCTTTTATATTGGATCCACGGTCCATCTCACCCTCACAGCTGCAGCCACACTGAAATGTTTGCAAAATTTCAGGCAGGGTAACTAAAAGTCGGCAGTTTCTCTCGAACACTGCTGTCACGAATTTCGTATTTTTTTATTTTTGTTCTGTTTAAGGGTGGTTAAGGGGGAAAGGGGGGAAGGGGGGGTTCAATCACAATCCTCGCGCATCTTAACCTGAGCGCCAAAGGCGTGAGCTCGGATGAGACTGATGCCGGCCGAGCTTCAAACCAATGGGAAGAGGAAGACGAGAAGACGGAAGTGGGACTTGGAGCTTTTCGGGTTGACCAACCACGAACCTGTGACAACCGCATAGGTCATTCAACACACGTCCCATACCGCTCAAACACTGAGTCGAACTGCATTTTGAAGCCAGTCCCGCTTCCAGGTTCCAACGGTGTATGAACAGGGGCAGTCATTTCGTGGCATGCCTTGAAATGAATCAAAGTGACGCAAGCTGGGAACACACTGCTGCTGCTTCATTTGGGAATAACTGCGGCCCTCGGCTTGATCCCATCCCAATTGCAAAATGAAAGAAAAAAAGGCGAAAAGGAACAACTGCTTTATCAAAAATTCTAACAGTGAAATGTAAACCCAGTTCAATAATAGAAAGTCAGGGGACCAAAGTTTGTCCTAACAGTACCATCCAGTCCACTTCCATAACTTCAAAACAAAAGATGGCTATCCTCTTGAACCATTTTGACTGCAAAGGAATATTGGCTTTGCATGAACTGAATTCCAAGGAAGTCTAACTTCTAAAATGTAATGAAGTATGATCAATGTACTCACTTTATAGTTAGACGACATTAGTACACTGCTGGACCAATGAGGCATTTTCTAAAGCAACGGACTGAAAGTAGCATTAGGATTCAATAAGTGTTCTGTTGCCATAAGCTACACTTTCTCGGACAATACACAAAATGAGTGGCAACTTTTCATTATGCTACGCACAGATCCAAACATAAGGGCAGATAAAGCAAACCACACTAGTTAAACAGAGAAGAAAAAAAAAATCTAGCTTAACGAGCAAACGTGTGCCGAGAAAATAGGGAGTTTTAAAATAGCGAGGATTGCGGTGAAGAGTTTTAGAATAGCATTTCTCTGCCGGGGACCCCCCTAAACGCAAGCATCTCGCGCTTAAATCGCAACCAAGATGTCGCGACAGCTTTTATTTCGAAGTTAGAACGTTATATCTTGAAACCTAAACAAGCGTTTCGTCTAGACTAGAGTAACATTTTTATAGTTCTTTTATACTCAATGCCGCACGTTTTGTTTTTGTCACTGCCAAGCTGCTCTGTTGTACTTACGAAGCCCAGTCAATCCACTGCCCAGGCATGTTTGCATGTCTGCCGCGATCGTAAGTACAGTGCTAATCACACTTGTCTATAACGCGCGAGCGTGCGGATTTCTTTGGGGAGCGCTAGTCTGGTGACATTAGCGGAAACTAAGCTAGTCAAGTGGCGCAACATGGAACGGCCCGCTCGAGGGGTGTCGTCCGGCCCACTCTGTCAGCTGGCGGCGAACGCGGAAGGCTGCTCGTACGCGTTTTACAAACATCATTGCTCGAACAATAAACACACTAAAGCATGATGGCGTATCAACGATGTCGTCACCAAAAAACAAAAATATATCATAAAGAACTTTACTTGTATCGCTTATAGAGTGTGCAGGACGTAGAGATCATACATACTAACTCTAGAGGAAAAGGTCCGCCATTTTCCCGTGAGTTCCGGCTGGCTCAAGCGGCGGAACATGCAGGCAGACCCTCGGTATGGTGTACTAGAACTACCCTCGGGGTCCCACGCATGGTTACCAACTGCCTTCGATTTCACAAATATAAATATATCATCAGAGCAGTTTCATGAACTTCAACAATCCACGAACTTACCGGTGGAAAGATATTCGCGTTCCTTTCGAAGCTTTCTTTTTGCATAGCGCGCAGATTACGGCCTCCCGTCAACACTAAACCGACTAAGCTAAAGCAGATAACCGGCTTCGCGAATGGCCGCGCCTGGCCGCGCCCTGGGAATACGAAACCACACAGCCACCAGATTTCAAAGATTTGGACAGAGGGGAAGTTAATGCAGCGTAATGAATATACCGCTTTTTATAAGCATTACAATAGCTCAGAATTTAGTTTACAACCTTAAATTATCACTGTTTATATTACTGAGAGTTTTCAGTCTTCGCGATTACCATTGCGACTGTCGTCTTTCAGCTGGTAACATTGGTTTCTTTCTCTCGTGTTCTGTCGCTCTCTTTCGTGATCTTTCATTCGGGACCCAGGATGTCGGCGCGCAGGATTTGCCACTCCTCCTCACCCACCTTTACCCCCCTGGTGCAGGACACCCCTCGAGCGGGCCGTTCCATGTTGCGCCACGTGACTAGCTTAGTTTCCGCGAATGCCCCCAGTCCAACGCTCCCCGAGGAAAGCCGCTCGCTCGCGCGTTATAGACAAGTGTGATTAGCACTGTACACGCGCTTCGATAGCTTTGAGCTGTGAATCCAGCGATCCGTGGCGTTTTCAATACGCTTCGACCACACCGACAGCGGTCGCCGAGTGCGACTCACGCAGTTCCCGACCGGGCGGCGGCGTCGAAGACGCGATCAACGGAGACGTCGCGGGCGCCGCCTTTTGCGGTACCCACGCTATTTTCGAGAAATAACGGGCCCCAAAGCTCGAGTCCGAATGCTAGTTTTGGGTCTGCGCATGCACAGCAGCCACCACGTTATTCGAAAACTCCCTAATGTTCACTTCTCGTTCAACGCGTCTTCTTACAACGCGAACAAAGAAGCATGCTTACCAACTGCGTTGAGTGGCTCGTTCTGTCGTGTCGTCGGTCTTCCGCGCCCTTCTTGAACATAATCATCAGAAGAGGAAACTTCACAGACAGATAAACTTGATTAAATTAGCACATTTCCATGTCTAAAGGCATTTCCATCCCACGGTATCCATGTACCCAACCCACGACAAACGGCATGATTAATGACAAAAAAAGAAAAAAAGAAAGAAAGAACTGGTGTCGCTACCGATGGGGCGTCGAAGACACGATCCTTACAATACGAAACCGAAACCAGTAAGAGTTAAAATACCGAAACCGAAACTGACCAAGTCGCGATAACGGGGCGCCGTAAGTGTGTTTTTAGAAACCTAGGAGTAAAAGAGGGTGAATACAGTTATTATACAAGCACAGGAAATAAATGTGTAAATCAGAAGTAGCACCCACGCGCCATTTGTTTTGGGTGCAATGCAGTAGGGAGTAGATTTATTGTTAAGTTTTTGTGGAGATTACTTTTAAGTTACGCTGAGCTTACAGAATTTATTAGTAAATTATTTTAAAGCACCATGCTCCTCAGTTTTATTTAGAGTATGGTCCTAAAATTCCTTCAGAAAAGCAAACATTGCAGTAGGGTATTTTCCTCTAAATTGGGACTGTATCTGAGTGTTTGATTCTAGCATTAATTTTGTGCTACAAAACTCTTTGAATTTTCATAACCCCGTTGATGCACAAAAATGGTGTGTTATATAACCTGGGCTGAAACCATTTTTGCCATCCGAAAATATTGAGCGTAGCACTGCCGCATAATCGACTTGGTTAATGTACTTTTATACATGCTGGAATTCAAGTGTGGACACATTCTTTGGACGTGGAACAGATATTTGCATCGTACCGCCCATGCTACATAACACATGCATCAAATGGGCCGGTGTGTTTCTGACAGGGACTATTTTTACCTTAGTTGGATGTCTGAAAAATATATCGGCTTCGTCCAAAAATAACTTTCGAAAAGCACAGAAACATGTTCCCACTGATCCGATTCTCAATTGTGGCGTCCAATATGCATTTACATCATTCTGACAGACATACGTCTAATTGGTTCCTATTGCTCAAATATACAGGCACGATTGGCCTAGACAGTCCTGTTTGGCCAACAAAACCTTTCGTTTGAGTGATAAAAATTCCTAATGGTCTGAAAAAGTCCCTATGGGAGCGGTCCAACCCCCTATAGTACCAAAAGGCCTATGGGCATTACTGTTCCTCTTTTATTTTCATGTGTATTGGATTAAAACAAAATTACAGCTCAGAGTTAATTAATAAGCCTAGTGTGTATTTAGTTTTGTGCTTACTGGTTTTTATTATGTGGAAACTTGGGATTATGTTTTTGTGAGTTTGTGTGAGAGTTGGTTTAAATTTTGGCGCGGTATTAGGTCAACAGTTGCTACTTATAAATGTTTTGAAAAATGTTTCAAGCAGCACTCTGTAAGTTGTAATATTAAACAGGAGGTGCTTCCCAAACTGTGAGTCGCGAATCCCAGGGGTGTCGTGACCAGAGTGTCGAACCGAAATTTTTATCGGTTCGGTTCCGGTTCGGGTTCACAGCTTTCGGTTCGGTTCCGGTTCAGTTCCGGGGAGCAAAAAATAACGGTTCAAACCGGTTCAAACCGGTTCGAACCGGTTTGAACCGCTAAATTGAAAATATATTTTAACGTTTTTCTGGCCATTTTGTGTGCTTAGCCCACTAGGCTTTCGAGCTGTTGGTTAGCACAAGAGAAAAATAAACATTGATTGATTGATTGATTGATATACACTATTTACGCCGTGAAATGATTAACTATATAGCTTCTTCGATCGTCCGTGCAATTTACTTTTGTTTTTAGGTACCAAAATATAAAATTCAGTTATTTAATTTTGACGCAAGAGTAGAAGAAAATCTACATTAACGCACATAACGTCGTGTTCATACGACTTGACATCTCTTTGTTTACCAGTAAAACATATTTTACCTGAATCAAAATGTTTACGTACAAGAGTGAAGAGGTGAGCTTGTTGGTACATCTGTAAATAGATCAGCTTGAAATTTAGAACTATACGGCATTTTCTTGTCCCTTCTTTGTGTAAAATTCTAAAGTTCAAGCTGATTTATTTACACGGTATAAATTATGGTCGCGAAGTGTGGTATGTCGCCTAAAACACCCGTGATTGATACAACTTTGTGTCGCAGTATTAAAAGTGAAATTGTGATTGTGTCTTTGAGCCAAGGAATTAAATACATCACATAAAATTATAAATTGAGCACCTCGTGGCCATATATATTACCAGATATTGTTTATGAAATACACTTCACAATATATATGTATAAGATGACGACACAACTTAGCTAAAAGCAATGAAATTGTCAAAATGTCACAAAAGTTTTAGAATAATGCCTTTCGGACTATTTTTTATGGGAACACTGAGCGGTAATCAAAATGTTTGTTGTTCTAACCAAAGATTGTTTACACTCAGTACCGCATGCATGCGACTAATCATGCAGCAAGGAGTAATCGCAATTGTTCACCTTAATCTATACGGACCTTCGCACTCCGATCGAATCTGTCCCAAAATAGCGCTTGTCCGAGTGAACATTTTTTTTTTATACAGGAGAAGCTGGCATAGCCTGGCTGTTGAGGTTTGTTCTTGACAAGATGCCGGCCAATTTAATTTGCAAATGAGCATCACCCTTGCTAAGTGATGACTTTAACGCGATAGTGTTGAGGAGCTCATGCCGCAGAAAACCCGTTGTCTGTGGCGTGACTAGAAAATCTTGCTTGGTCGATAGGGTGATGACGTCAGAGCTACATGCCCTCGCGCTAGAATTTCAAACAACCCACAATGCTCATGTGAAACGTAACATCACGCGTGGAATAAAAGTGATTAAAACATGACATGTAATGCGAATTAAAGTTCGTCGTATGTCGCAAAAGATTTCACTTTTTAAAGCAATTCCTTTGCCTTAAAGAAAAAAAGTAAGAATTTTAGGTGAAATTTGATCCCAGGACCCTTCGGTTGCGAGTCAGACGCTTTTGACTAGGCCGCGCGAGGCACGCTTTCGTGGCAAATGAGAATGCGATACAAACGAGGCCCGTTAAGCCTATCGCGTTCCACTTTTAAAGGCGAATTGCTTAAGCGTCTTCCAAGATTCTTTTTTGTTATGTAAAACGAAGTAGTATTTCACGTTCTACTCGACATGGCAGCTACATAATTGGACACTTTCTGACGGTTTGCATGCGTAATCGTCATAGTTCCGCCGCGCGCCTTTGTTTACTTTGTTTTTGTCCAGCTTACAGACACATACAAGTAATGTTAGCCAGATAAAAGAGGCAATAACAGACTTCTATATGCTTGAGAAGTTATATGTGTGACGAACACATAGTTATTTAAATTAACTTCAAAATCAGGAATGTGTGTAAGGCTGTCCCATATCACTTAAACGTGGCTGTCGAGGATAAAAACACCGGAAAAGATTGGCAGAACATTTTTCAGATAATTTGGGGGGCATTGCTTGAGGGTGCTCGGCCACTTATTTATGTTGTCAAATATTCGGTTAGTAATTAAATATATTTTTATAACGATCAATAAATTTTACTTTATAAAGTTCCCATAACCGCTTGAGACCGACGCGGAAGGACGATACTCGAAACTACGCGAGCTGTGGAGTCTGCGTAAAAGTGTTTTTCTGTTTGCTGATTGGCAGTGTGAAACATCGGGTTGCAGGGTGTGCCAAAAAGGACTCTGTGCTCACATGATAGATTGGAAGTCAAATACATAAAATGTTCAAAAATACTGAGATAATTAATGTTATCCTTCTAAACAACCCCTTACAGAACGCCTTACTGCAAAAAGATATGCGTAAGAATGCAAGCAATGAAATTTATAATTTTACATAAATAGGGCGAAGGGCAGATAAAGATTCTTAAAATCTTAGTATAAATTACATTTCATCAGCTTCCATGAGCTCGAAACTTCGCGAAATGCTGCCTCGGGAGGCTAATGTTATATTCGGTTTTACCTGCACTTGTTTTGGCCCTCAGTTTAGAACGCTATGCTTGAATAGTCATGCGCGCTAACATTTCTCTAGGTTGCCTTATATCATCGCGAGACTGCTACAAAATGGCACAACTTTACAATTAGGACATCTATTGCTAGTGTTCCAAACATCACATTTCAGCAGAAAGCTTAACTGTTTAGCATGGCATGCACGTGACATCATCACACTATAGGCTGGTGGTCATTGTGATTTCTTCTTGCTGAGAAGATCGAATCCGATGGTGCAAAATGCATGCTGCAGGAGGTTAAGCTCAGTGAAAGCCAAGTATTTTGAAAGCACGTATTACTATTCTTAGTGCATCGTCGTGAGGTACAGCGCGAGCTTCTGGAACGACAAAAACGTGCTATTTAGCAAGAGCCTTTTACACGCAAAGTAGTTTCCGGGGTCACGCGTTTTGGTGTGCGCCAAAGATGCGGGGAAGAGGAACCTTTACAACACAGTAGGTTTTTAAAATTAACCCCCCTCTCGCTTACACACACGCACGCAAACACACACACACACACACTTCTTTTTACAGCGGAGCTATTAAGGGCTAGTTTCCCCAGTATCGTGTCCGTCAGGAAACAAATGACGACACTAAACTCCGGACAGCTACTGACATCTATAAGTGACGATGGCAACCAGACAACCGACTTTCTGGTTGTCTGGTTGCCGCCGTCGCGCATAGATGGCGGCAACCTCTACAGCCTTTCCACTCTAACTTGCCGACTTGCGGCCGGCCATTACTTCATTCCCACCTGAGTTCAGCTTCGCTGGTCTTCCTTCTTCACCGGAGTGGAAAGGCTGATAGTATTTCTGAGAAATTGCCTCCTCCGTTCGTGAGTGCTAATTCGACAATTTTAGTTTTCACTTGTTAACAGCAACCCTTCACTGCTCTTATTGTGAACCCCGTGAAGTTTAAATGGGTCATAAAACGATAACGGGTTGGAATTATTCACGACTTTTCCGAGGCGTACTGGTCCTAGTCTGACCCAAGTATACTCGCACAGGCCGCCACTGATTCAGAAGCTTCTTTGTCGCGGTTAAATTGCGACGCCAAAAATGAGACTATTTCTTTTAGAATTGCCTTCGCAAAGATCGATGTCGTAATTGTGGGATCAAACCCACCTGCCTGACGACAGTCGAGCACGGCTCATGGATTGAGCAGAACTGCGTGAGCACTGTACATCGGCTCGTAACAAGCAATGCCTTGGTGGACACTTGGGTAGTGGCTCGTGTCCGACCACTGCGGTAATGAGGATAGCCGAACTCTAACAATGCCTGGAGCTCCAGCACGCGTTTTCTGCCTTTCCAACCCCAGCGCGGGGGTATGATTAGCGTTGGCGGCATAACATAGGCACCAGGCCACGTGGCCGCTTCTGGCTCCGAGTTGAGGGAATGAACGATGCTCATATTTCTCTAACTTTTTGGCGACTGCCATTGCCTAGAAAAAAGAGCAAAGCCAAGTTCAATCAGTTATTAAAGTTATGGAGTGATCCTGAGTAGAATTTAGTGATGTATAGAAATCTTTTTATAGCTTCTTTAAGCAAAATACAGAGGGTGTCGAAATTTGGACAATAACTTGAGAACGACGCTCGTGCGAGACTTACAGCGACTGCCATTGTTCGGCTGTCCCTCTGAGGTCACTAAAATCCTTTTTTTTTAAGTATTCCTTCCGTACACACATGTAGTTCTATGGAACGTCGTATTAATAAGTCGCATTTAGTCATTTCAATACTTCTATTCTCGGACACATCTTTCGGATGCAGTTCAGCAGCAACGAAAAGAATGTTTGGGTGCCTCAATGATATAAAATTGGTCGTGCAACAATTTTTGTACTTTCAACAAATACTGCTAAGAAGTAACCCCTGACTTTTATAGACTGCGAAAATATGCTTCGGAAATTAAAAACAGCGCGGAAAGACGAGGACCAGACAAAGAAGTGACACGGACGTAGCGCTGACTTACAACTGAGTTTATTGAACGCAAACTCGCAATATTTATTTGCGGTGTCACGATGACGAGGACCAGACAAAAAGTGACACCGCAATATTTATTTGCGGTGTCACTTTTGTTCGTGACACCGCAAATAAATATTGCGAGTTTGCGTTCAATAAACTCAGTTGTAAGTCAGCGCTACGTCCGTGTCACTTCTTTGTCTGGTCCTCGTCTTTCCGCGCTGTTTTTAATTTTCGAAGTATGTACCAACTCGCCCAAGCCTCAACTTTAGCGAAAATATGCATTAGTTTTCCCCTCCGCGCAATAGCAGATGCAGAAAAAATAAAGGAAAGAGACAGCTGTCGATCCCCTCCTCAACTCGCAATTTCAACACGCGGCCGCGTGATCTGACGCTAATTATATACCATCAGTGTTCATCATAGTCATGCCCTAGGCGGCTAGGGTTTGGAAAGCAAAAGCTTGGGCT
This sequence comes from Ixodes scapularis, assembly GCF_016920785.2. Lineage (NCBI taxonomy): Eukaryota > Metazoa > Arthropoda > Arachnida > Ixodida > Ixodidae > Ixodes > Ixodes scapularis. The sequence continues at coordinate 168,493 of NW_024610134.1, read as the reverse complement.
GGGAGCTTCAGATATTTTTAGAGGTGGGCTATTATCACATTTAATTGACATGAGCCGTGACCCGAATGTTTGACGATGCTGACTGTCAAGAACCCGTGCACTCGACTAGGTGTTATGAAAATCGCTTACGTCACGATGTCACGTGACTCGGTGCAAAATTGTGATGTCATATTACGTCACGCTGTCAACAAGGCTAATACATCCAGTGACATCCTCAAATTAAATCGAGTTGACGCAGTAACGTCACGAGGTCACGTGACATTTCTTGACATGTATTGACACAATGACGTCACGTGAAAACGTGACACATGGTTAATCATAGTGCCAATACAAAAGCGCCACGAAAACCCACAATTTATTATACATTGCAATTCTGTTTATGACCAATTTGATCAATAGAAATACAGCCGCCAATTTTTTATTCCCATATGTTCATTTTGTGATAATAAAAAAAAAAGGAAAAAAAAAGAAATTACCTTGAACCGTTTTAAACCGGTTACCGTTATATTTTTTTTCGGTTCGGTTCCGGTTCAGTTCCAAGATGGGGGCGAAGATTTCGGTTCGGTTCAGTTCCGGTTCGGCTAAAAATAACGGTTCTGTTCCGGTTTTCGGTTCGGTTCGGTTCCGGTTCGACACCCTGGTCGTGACTGATCTAGCGGTGTGTCGCAAAACAACTGCTGGCTTGTTTCTCGTTTTCTTTTTTTCAGTGGTTTTATATATGTTAAAATTACCTGTATTACCTGAGAAACTAAATTTCAGAGACAATTTCAATATGTTACTGCTTATGCACTGAGATGGTAAGACGTGTAGTCCAGCCAAATGCGAATGGAGGAGGGGCCGGGGTCGTGGCAGGATATATTATATATTTTAGTGGATTGCGCGCGTAGAGGAGTTTGGGGGCGGGTACTGTATATTGAGTCATTATGTCTATCGCTGTGTCATTTTGATTGCACGAGACAGTGTGCTAGTTGAGAATGGGAATAATTGAATATGTTTCGATTTTATAGAAGGGTTAATAAATGGTTAATAAATATGAGAAGTTATTGGATTGCAATTTTGAACATGACTTTATTTGAGAAGAATGTCTTCTGAATAGCAGGCAGTCTGCATTCATGATTATCTTCACCTTTGCTTTTATCGAATTCCTCCGCATTGGATCAGCTGATGTCTACACTGTTAGCGAAAATGTAATATTTCGCCTGTTTACACCCCATTTTCACTCGTTAGCATATTTTTACACGCTCTGCTGGTGATAAATCGTCAAAAAATTACTTGGGGTAGTAAAAATTGGTGTTTCGGTTTCGGTTTACATGACTAGGCGTGTAAGCAACACTGAAAACACCCCAGCCCAACACCCCAAAACGTCGAGCGCCATGTTGCTTCTGCCTTAAAGCGGTACGGCGGACGTAGCAGCCGAAGGTGAGTGTTTGATTTTTTTTATCAAGTTTGTATAGAATGTAGCACGTCTCAGATTTTTATTACATGACATTCAAGAACGTTAGATTTGCTTTGAGCAAGCCGGCTCAGGCGTTAAGCCCGATTCACACAACCGGCGTTTAGCCACCCCGTCGATTGGAAACGACTCGACTGCTCGCCGGTTCTTTTGCGCGAGCTTTCGCTCGGGCGCTGTGAACCCTATGAACTGTGGTGCTCAAAGCTAGCACAATTAGGCACGGCTAGCGTCCCGGTGGAAGCTGCAGAGAGCGGAAACCGAAGACACCGTCGCATAAGAGTGGCGAAGCCGCGATCCTGCGCTGATCGTTGTCCCGCCGCTCTCTCCGGCAATATCGACACTTCGCTGCTGGGTGTCTGGTATTTCGACGTTTTAGAGAAACTTGGCATTGGCAAGCGCGAGGAGTCTTTATATCGTTTTCTCCGTCGCCTGCGTGGAGGAAACACGGTGGCGATAGAAACATATGCTCATGCAGTCAGTCAACTTGGACAATCGCCCTGTTCCCTCAATCCTATCGCATTCTTTGACTGCGTTTGTGACAACAACGTTTCCCCAGTGTGAAAGCTTTCAGTCAGAACGGGCTACAAACTGGGTTGTGCATTGCATGTAGCCCTGAGGGAATTCTTCGCCGGAGACACCAGCACATTAGTTTCATTGGTAAGGTGACCGGCCACTAACGTGTTTGGCAAATGAAGCGATCACGGGTAAGTAGAAATGCAAACAATGTTGAATGAATATTAAGGTGGTTGTAGCCAGAGCCTGCCAGTTGAAATCAACCTTTAACAATATAGTCTGCGGTAACTTCTTTTTGCACTTAGGATTGCAATTTTAAACACAAAGCCACTCCACATAGCTGTCGAAAATCGTGTAAACAACAGCAGTCATCGTCCCCGGTTCGGATGAGCGAAGCCTTAGCTTGATGAAAAGAATGGCGGTCTATACTTCTTGGTTGTTTCAATCACAACCTCGCACAGCTGAACAGACAAACAAATCAAGGAAATATATCCCGCGCTGGCTTGCAAATCACAGCACACAAGCAGGGTACATAGCAGAGCAGAAAACACTGGCAATGAGCACACGGAGGCATGCAGCTTCCTTTCTTTTTCCCTCGGCAAATGATTGGTTTGCTGCAGCATTCCGTAAGCACGTCGACATTCAAAAGTTGAGCCTGATTTGTCTTGCAGTGCCTTGCGGAACGGCAAGTATCGCCCACCATTCCACAAGGCACTGCAGGACTCGCAAATGTGTGAACAGTGCTTTGCAATAAAGGCCATGATCGGGCAGCAGGTGCCCATCTAAAGACATTTGATATTGATTGGCATTGAACTAACCTTTGGGCTTCATGACGTAGCAAGCATGGGTGAGCTATAATTCAAGAACATTTAATGTTCGACGAGTTTAATACGTTGCGGTGCTTTCCCATCTGTTTCGGTGTCACGGAGTAAGGTTCAAATTAATAAAAATAATTCAATGATCCACTCTGAGAATAAACGAGAAATTACAGGAAAAGAACAAGAGAGCTAAGTTCGACCATTGACTAGCGCTAGTTCCACGCCTGGTGTATAATCAGTAGAGAAAGATGATGACACAGGGAGGATAAGCAAACAAAAGATTAGATTTAATAAAGTGAAAAACTAAGCTGTACACGGCAATAGAGCACTCAACACAAACCACACTCCAGCTCAAAGCTATGGAGCCCTGCGAGCCAGAAACTAATACTAAAAAGACTCGACGCTCATAAAACCGGAATAAGCCAACAAAACAGTGACGAAAACCCGACACTAACAACGAGAGCAAACCGAGATGGAGCTCGAACGTTACCGCTACACACATGGGATAATCCCCCAAAACAGTCGCGACAGAAAGTAGCACTGTGTAAAAATCTTCCCAACATTCAACAATTCGTACTTCAGAGCCAGAGAATGCAGTAGACAAGTCCTAGAAAACCAGGCTTAGCTTTCCGGTAGGTGCCGAGTCCAGAGCAGTCCGTAGTCTGGAGTTGTCGGCCGAAGAACGGCGTCTCGAAGTCCAGCGGTCCAATTAGAGGCTTGATGAGGTCGACACCGCGCACCACACAGCCACACACGCTTCAGCACAACAAACTCAAACACTTGTCCGACAGGCAGGGCAGAAGCCAAAAATTACACGTTCCAAGACTCATCTGCAGGGAGTAACCACGTTGAGTAGCGACCCGGCCAGCTCTGGGGTTGGAATACCTTCTTTGTTCCCGAACCCCCTTTTATAGGCTCGTCTACCGACCAACCTCCCGTTTCCCCGCCTTTCGGGTCAGTCAACTTTCAAGAAAAACAAAGCTACACAGCAACGACCCAAATGGCAAAACCTATTACATTTTTCAGACAACCAAACATATGTGCCCATCCATTCCCCCGTACGACTCCAAAAACATCAATTATCGCCGATACATAGAACACGACAGGCGGCAGACTGAGCAAAGCCGCCGCCTTCAAAAAGCGTGCTAGCCAGCGTAAACATCTTTGTATCCAGGCGGCGCCCCTGCATGTCAAATCGGCACCATACGCGAGCCAGCATACGCACCCCTCCGTCCGCGAGGTCAAAGCCACAAACTGTGACCTGGGATGATCTACGTCGCCCGTTAACAAAAACCCATTCCGCAAACGAGCAAATTCGTTGGAGACTTAGAAAGGAACTGCGACGGGACGAACTGAGATTAAAAGTGGCACCACACTCCCCCTTTTTGACCGTACCAACACTTAAAGTGGTCCAAAAAAAAAGATCATAAAAGTATTTAAAGAAATGAAGAGAAGCCTGAATTTGTGACACCCGGTTTCGCCATCCTGTGTTTTTTTTTTGTGCTTTTTCTGTTACGAAGCGAGACATTATTCCAGCCGTAGGCGCCAGATGTAATTCCCGTCTGCGATCATAAGATTATAGGATCCTAACTGCCGGCAGCTAAGTGTCAATAACATCCGGCTTGTGCATACAGTGCAACATCTTTTGCTATTCAGCCGATCATCACTTTACAGCCTGGGTATCTGTTCTTGTAAACGACAGTAGTGCTACATGTTAAACGGCTCTAAAGCGATAGAGCAAACTCACATCTCATTATCTTTTAGCTGAATAAACTGTTTGTTTGGTTATGCTTGTTATCCAATTTTTGTTTTAAATTTAATTTTCTCATATAAACACCTTGCATTATAGAAAAAAAATCTTTTTATAGTACGGAGGTGTCCATATTAAGAAGACATGACTGTATCATCTTTGAAACTAGTTTGCCACAGCCAGTGTTATAATATGTATTGATTTTTTATGCAATGCCTGCCTTTCCTCGCCCCTTGTGAGAACGACTGAGAAAGCGACTTTGCGCCACAACGACGGATGGCAAGTGTCCCAAGTGTCATCACCTATAGTGGTCATGTGCTATGTGTTCGCAGCATTGTAAGCCGACCGTGGAGCACTTTCAAAAGGGAACTTTCGCCATGTGCACAGTATGGCCGTGTACAATACGGGGCACGTACAGTCAGAAGACTTATGAGAGGGAACATGCGGGCGCGTGTCACTTGGTACAGGCAGAGCAGCCTAGCAAGTGTCATGCTTGTGCACTGAGGGGCCCTGGTTTGAAGAGCCGAGGCAGAAGTTTCAGCGGCGGTGTCACCGCCCTGGCGGCTTGTCGCCGAAGCAGAAACGGGGTTAGCTAGCTTTGCTCGTGGCTGGCTTTGTGTAGTGTGTGTAGACCGGGAACGTAGGCTTATGAACTTCGGCAACAAGAATACTACACGGCTTTGGTGTTTTGGTACGAGCAACAAACGTGACACTATCTGCTACGACTAGCTACGACCACCCACCGCAGCGGTGAAGGCATCCAAGAAGCAGAACCTGTGTATTACGCCGTTGCCGTAACCCAACAGTGCTCATTTGTCATGGAGGGCTTTCCGCCCAGAGATTTGCTCGTCACTGAGTGTTATTTCCCGTGTTTCTCTTTGTGTGCGCAGTGGCTGGACGGGCCTCATACAGCAGTTCTGCAGTCTCAAAGGTGACTAAAAGTTGAGGGTGGATGGACTTGCAGCAATCCCCTCGGTTGGTGCGTGTGACAGAACCTTTGTACGGAATCATCGGGAGGATGCTGTTGTGAGTTAGCAAGTTGTCCAATTGTATGTTCATTATGCTAATATTTGAAAAAGCTTGTTTAAAAGGATGCTGGACCAAAATTTGGATTTCATAAAATAAGGCCGCGGAAGCTTTGAATGGGAGCTCTACAAACTCCGAAACATCACTCATACATTAATATCTCAAATGGATGGCCGTATTCTTGGAAAGGAAAGGGCACAATCAAACAAGAAATGTGACATCATACTTCTCCTGGTACACTTTAGAATGAGGGGAAGCGGCCTCGCTTCTCTCATTCCCGCTTCGGTTCACCTGCTTAAGGGCATGGAGCCTAGAGGAGAGGGAATGAGAATCGCGACATCACATGTCTCGTCGAACTTGTTGAATCCCACATGTTTCCAAAAATACGGCCATCCGTTAGAAATAATGCTCTATGTGTGACGTTTTGGGGGTTTTGCAGCGTCCCGCCTACCGCCCCAGTGTTGTTTTGCAAGCTTCGAATTTCGGTTAAGCATACCTTTTAATATGAATAATTGTGTCATCAGAATGTTAGAACATGTCAGCTCTACACAGCTACTCTCAAACATTTTCGAGTGGTCTCGCCTGCCAGATTCAAAGGGGGGGGGGGGGGGGGGGGCAACATGTACATGTTTTTATGTCTACAGCACAAATATTTCCTATCATGCACTCTAAATAGCTATCAATCGACAGACTGGGTAAAAGAGTGAGCACAAACAAGTCCAACTACCAACAATGCTGTCCATGGCGAATATTGGACACCATGTCTTACGTTATGTGGCCTCAGCGGTCTTTCTATAGTTCTTTTCATTGTTGCCGGTAGAGCAGCTACCGATAGGGGGGGTTGCGAGGACGTCAACTTTGAAATGCAGTTTCTTCACATAATGTTTGCACTTTGGGAAGTTTCTACACATCTACCTTGAAGTCGCTATTGTACGTATGAAACAACTTCGTAAGAGTGTCTATGAAAACTTGGGCAGGGTTCTCTTTAATGTGCCTGACTTACAACAAGGCTGTCCAACTTGAGAAATTTCACTGGTGGGAAGCTTATTTTCATATAAGAATGGTGTACTTCTTCACAGCGCTGTATGTATCCAACAGAAACTCCAGATGTGTTCAATAAAAGTAGCATTTGCTAATATTGTGTTTTCTGTGTATCTGATGCACTAGGTTGTATTTGTTTTGAACGCTTGCTACGTTTAGGCTATAAAAAATAGTCTAAATTTTATGCCGACAAGCTTATTGAAAAAGAAGTGTTCGGTCTGAATAAAATATTCCAGAAATCACACTAAAATAAATTGCTACTTGGGGTTGCAAAAATGGTGTTTTACAGTGACTCTCATTATTTCAAACTCCAGGGCCCGTTTGCTCGAAGCGCTAACCGCGGCTGAAGTTAGCCGCAGTACCTAGGAGAGGGATTTTCAAATCACGTGACTGGCTCGGTAGGGATGCGGGGAAGCGTGGCGGTGCCCTGGTGAGTGAGCGCCGCACGCTTTGGAACTAATATGTCGTTGTAGCTGCAATACCGGGCGCGTTGGTCAGCAACGAATGGTGCAGGAGGCTTTCGCTTTGCCTTACCTCACTTCATCACAAAGCATGAGCAAGGCTCTTGCCGCATTTTTTAGATAGTCTTTCGACTCTGGCCATTCCTAAGCCTAAATGAATGTGGTAATTGTCGGCTTAGCAACATCTTTGGAAAGCGGATTATGTTGACTCTATCGGTCGGGTATTGATTGCACACAAAAGCAAACAGCATCCCTATAGACCTTTTTCTAAATTACCCAAGCATCGAGAAGAACGCTGGAAGTATAATTCTGCGGTCTGCGCGCACTGGCCTTCCTCTCATAAAAGATTCGAAGTAAATAACCATAATAAATATTTGACCAACGCACGTGCAAGACAAAATTTGTTTTAGACTTTTTGCTTTAGAACAGTTACTACTTCAGACGCCAGCACGTGCAACGCGTGTAACTACACTTGTAGCATGCACCTCGGTGCTTGGGAAATCTAAAGAAAGGTCTAATATGGTCTATTGGGACGCTGTCTGCTTTTGTGTGCTCTTAATACCCGGCCGATTGAGTCAAGGCAATCCACTTTCCCAAGACATTGCCATGCTAACATTTATCGCATTCATTTAGGCTTAGGAATGGCCAGAATCGAAAGGCTATCTAAAAATGCGGCGAGGTCACATGCTCATGCTTTGCGATTTAAATGAGGTAAGGCAAAGCGAAAGCCTCTGGCACCATTCATTGCTGACTAACGCACCCAATATTGCAGCTACAACGACATATTAGTTTCAAAGCGAGCGGCGCTCACTCACCGGGGCACCGCCATGTTTCCCTGCATTCCTGCCGAGCCAGTCACGTGATTTCAAAATCCCTCTCCTAGGTACTGCGGTTAACTTTAGCCGCGGTTAGCGCTTGAGCAAACGGGCCCTGGAAGCCACACACTTTAGTTTGAAATATCAGAAGATTGAATTATCAAAATTCACCTAAATATTGTCACAAATAAAAACATACTTCTTTATTAAACTTAAAATCAGTGTGTAGTGCGCCGAACTTGTGCTGAGAAACATAAATTAACAAAGACTTTTGATGGTGTCGAAAGGACAACTGCCTCACGCAGCCAAGCGAAGGTACTTTTGTAAGCGCGTGGGTATCTAGAAGTTTCTGAGCTCGAACAAAAAAAATTTAGAGTCGTCTCATCATTCCAGTCACGCAAACAATAGAAAGAAGGACATGCGCTGGCGGGGTCAGCGGCATGTGAGTCGATCACGCTGCTGACTCGGCTATTTGCACGTGGCATTACTCCCCTCTTGTGAAAGACTCATCGTCTTTATGCAACACAAAATTAAATTAACAGCTTAAACAAGACTAGGTCAAAATACAGTCTCGTAAATAGCAGATTTTCACAGTCCTACCGAGCATACCTAGTTCAGTTGAGTCGGAAGACGTGAATCGCCTACGGGTCGCAGAGGGCAGCGTGACAACGTTGACGTGCCATTGGCCAACGACTTACAACTTGAATCCCATGTAGCGAATAACCTTGAGGTCGAAGCACCACTTTAACAGTTCCTTGCTGCGACGATGAATTGGTGTTTAGATTCACAGTCGGTAGCCAGGCTGAAACTGGGCGTCGTGGTGACAAAGATTGTAGCAGTCATCGTCAGGAAGTTTTGGCTTGCATCAAAATGCTACCAAGCTGGCAAACTTCCTCCGTTCGTTGAGTGACATACCAGGCGTCGTCGTCCTGTTCGTCTTCGTGACAGATACCACACTTGCCGTAGGTATTGTCATCGGGTTCATCATCAAGGTCGCCGTCAAGTTTGTAATCGTGGTTGTCGTTAAAGGGAAACTCCGGACCATACTTTCAATTTTGGGATTATGACTGTTTTTAGTGCAGTCAGCGTCCCTGAATTGCAAGGTGTAATTTTTTCCTCGTTATTGTTGCTTAGTTTTAAAGATATGGACGCCTCAAAGTTTTGTTTGGGGCACGGCCAACAAAACCGAAACTAGCCGCTCGAGGCCCTGTCAGCACTAGAAATCAGCCGCTATGTGAACGTGACGTCAGGATCGTTCTTGTTCAACGAGTATGCAGGTTGATCAGCAGCTACTTCTGTTGCGCTAGCCGTCTAAAGGTAGGAGGTAAGCTGATTTTATTTTAATTCTGTATATGTGGTAGTTATCCAGCACATGTAGGAAGAGTTAGTGCGTATACCGAAAAGCTAGTGACTGGAAAACCCGTAAACTCGTACAGTGCCGTACTCGGCGGCCGCTGCCGCCGTGCGTGTGCCATGCCGTACTTGTCGCTAGTATACCCAAAAGGTAGCGACTGGAAAACGAGTGAACTCGTTCAGTACCGTACTCGGCGGCTGTCGCCGTGTGTGCAGTCTTCCGTACTCTGTCGCTAGGCCTAAATTGTCATCGGGGCTCCGTGGATGGAGCAGCGTTGCTCTACGACGCGCTGCCAGTGAAGTACAGTACTGGGTGCCCTCTCGCTTTCGCGCTGCGGGTCAGTAACAGACACGAAGCTTTGAGGCTTTCCGGCACGGGCTGCTGCGTTAGGGCTGTACATGTCTGTTTTTGCATTCTTTTTTCCTTGGGCGCGTAAAAGCCAAAGTCCACTCGTCGAACAGCGTTTACCCACACCTTCTTCAATTTCTGGTACGTTGGAAACTTGTGAAAAAGCACCTCCGGGTTGTGCAGCGGGTTGTTTGAGCAGCCCACAGCACTACAAGTTCTACTCGGCATCCTTCGAGGAACAGCTGGGCTGTCTTGGGCGCTACGAGTTGCTCGCTAAAACCAGTCTTTGAGTCCTCACAAGCAAATAAACAAAAGGCTATACCGAAGCTACACGGGCTACAGATAAAAGCAATGGCTAAACATGACAATCGCAAGTCCAAGTAGCGGTGGTAGCGGCTCAAAGAAGCGCACTCCGCGTAACGCTTGGAGGAAAAAAAGAACGATACTGACGTCACGGCCCAATGTTGCTTTAGTGATCGGCAACCCGCTAGCCGACCGCTAAGGTGCAGCGGCTCGCGGCGGGTCACATTTTTATTATCGGCATTAGTTGAGAATGCGGCATCCCACGGACGTAATATTTTGGCTGGGGTCGTATTTTGTGTCACTACAGCGATACCAGCAATTTCTTTAATTTCGAGTTTTGGCCGGAGTTGCCCTTTTAAGTCATCGTCCGGATTGCCCTTGGATAACTGTCAAAGCCGTAGTCGGGATCGTCTTCCATGAAATTGTTTGAGTCTTCGCCTGGGTCATCATCAGTGTCGTCATCAGTCTCGTCACCACGGTTGAAGACTGTTTGTCATCGAGGCCGTTGTCAGGTTGGTTGTTGACATTGTAGCTGGGTTTGGTCTTTGGAGTTGTCGTCCGTTTCATCATCAGCGTAGAAGTCGTCATGATGTTTTCGTCTAAGTGTGGTAGCCAGGGGCTTTGTCAAGTTCATTGTCCGGGTCGCTTCCGAGGCCATTGTTGAGGTCGTCGTTGGTGTCAGAGTTGGAGTCGTCCTCGGATGATTTCAAGGACGTCGCCTTCACGATCGTCGTCTTCAGAGTTATCGTGTTCACAGACGGTACGCTTTATGGGCATAGACTGCGTTACCCTGCACATCCACCAATATGTCATGAACAAAAACAAACTTGATTAATAAAACGTCAGATCAATGTTAAATGCAGCGAACTTGTGCCGAGAAACATAAAGTAACAAAGACCGCACATACTTTGACAGCGACAAAAGGACGACTGACTCGAGCAGCCATGCAAAGCTCTTTTTGTAAGCCCGTAGGTATCTAGAAGGTTCCGAGCTCGAACAAACAAGATTCTCGAGTCATCTCAAACATTCTAGGCGTGCAAACAAACAAAAGATTCCCCATTCCACCCAACTCCATTGCAGAGAATTGGAATTTTCTAATACTAATTCCATTCCTTTGAACTCCTGGAAAGGAAAAACTGGGCCCATTGCCACTCCTGGAATGGCTGAACTGCTGCATTCCATTCCTCTCGATCCCTCCCAATTGTGAAAATGGCACTTGACAGCTAGTACTAAGTTACCGGAAAATAACGTCGGCGTAAAGCTGGCATTGCGGAATGCGTAGACTACTGCAAAATTCAAAACCCTACCCGCAATCATTGATTTTACTAAGTTGAGCTTTGGTCGCACATAGCACTAGTGGCAATTGGTATGGGGGCACTGCAGATATTGATCGCACCACCAGGTGTAAAAGCCTCGTAACAGAGAGGAAAACTAAGTCGCCCATCTTTTCCACAAAAGAACCGTATATGTCCTCCACTTTTACGAGATACATAATAAGTGAGGAGTCACGTGTATTAACGAAGTGCGGGCGGTGTGACATTGTCCCTGCCTGGTGGCCTGCAACTGGTGCTGTAATCACACATGGTCCCAACAGCCTTATGGTTGCATCTCGCAGCACCAGGAACGACACTTTGGCTGTGTTCCAAATCTTACCCAAATAGATCCGAGTTACTCCGGTGGGTCGTGTCACGTGACAACACAGATTGAAAAGTGCTGGGCACGGGTAGTTTTTGGAACGCTGAGGTGCAAAACCCTTACCCTGGATTAAGATCGAGTAAATTGCCCTTGTCAGCCTACAACTCTACAGTTTGGGTTGCTTCACTGGGGTTGCCACTTTCATCCTCGAAAGAACATAAGCAGTCAGATAACCAAACCGTCAAATACCTAAGTGCAATAATGCCGTTTCGAAAGCCCCTTTGACGGCATCTAAGCAGCTCGCATTAGAACAAAGCCTATTCCATTCCTACTCTATTCTGGGCAAAATGTAACTACTAATTTCATTCCCATTCCATTCCAGTGCTGCCACCATTTTATTTGCATTCGATTCCAGGGTTGTGGAAGTGCGGAATCGTTCCAACTCTGGAGTGGCAACTCCTCAACACTGGTGATAGTCACCAAGGCACCCAGTTCAGAGTGAATGCTGTCCTCACAGCCCATCCAAAGCTGTTATTACTGTAACAAACTCCAGTACGACGAAGTAGTTGAATTCGGAAGCCTGTTGTGCAGATTTGTACCTTGCATTGTTTCCGGTATTTTTTATTTCTTTTGTATTTTATAATGGACAACAACCGTTGTAATCTCGGTATTGTTGCCAAACCTGAAGGTTTTATCATCGGTGCACTTTTAAATAAATACATATATGCCACAGCCGCAGCTCAGCGATGAGCACTTACACTGCGACTTAGGTGTTTCGTAAGTATTCATTTTGATTGCGCGATAATGATGTTTGTCTTCTGTTAGAATTAAAAAAAACCAAAACAATATTCAACATGATGGATAATTTTGGACACCCGCGGCATGTGTGATCTGAGCATTTGTTCTTTTCATCTGAAGTGTGTCTCTTGCTTACTACCTATAGAGTATACGATGTTGTGGACGGAAAAGATGCTGCGACCGACTACGAGCAATAAAAACATTCTGTTTATTCTCATGTCGTTGAGCTCGTGGTGACGAGTATGAGTAGCACTGTCATCTTTGGCGATGCCAAGGCTGAACCGATAGACTGCCGCAGAGCTATCGCCCTCAGCTCTGCACTGTGAGGAATGGCACGATTTTGTTGAAGTGATTGCGGCTCCAGAGAGGTGTCGTTGCTGTTGACATGTACCGCAAGCAGGATGACATACTAGAGAGCAGGAAAGAGAGCGTTTGGAAGCCGTGCATGGCAGTTGACGCCGAGGTCAGGAAATGAGGCAGCAGACGGGGGAAATCGACCCTGTCGTGCTTTCAGTCCGGCTCGATCAGTTTGGAGTGTACAGCCTCGGACTGAAAGGGGGATGTCGGCCGACTGCGGGGCCGATGCAACATCCCCTAAGATGAGGAACCGAACTGAGAGCGAATGCCTGACATGGCAACGATGAGGAGACCCTGGTCGGCTAGCAACATGCCTTGTGAACAGTGTGAAGATGTCGATGAATATTCACTTGCCAAGCCGGTGGGGCAAGCAAGGTGGTCGCAGCCCATTGCTGGGAGATGCCGGTGCTAGATGCGACAGAGCAGAGGTGGTTGCGGAGGCGCTGCAGATGTGGAGGCTGAGAAAGTTGAATATGTGCCTACTGCATTTTCGTCCGAAAAGGCAGAGCCATTGCCGTGCCCTTGGCCACGAAGAACATTCCCCTGGATAGCAGGTGCTCGGAGTCAATCATCATGTCCAGGTCACCAATCTGTAGCACTTTCGATCTTGAGGACGGAAGAGACGGTGCAACAGACTCTGAGTTTAACTGTGAAAACATTCTCTTTATTCTCGTACCGTCAAGCTCGTTCCGACGAGTAGCTTGCTTTTATACACTGCAGTCATTAGCATTATAGTTGATCTAAGTATTTTGCAACACTATTAATACGGCAGATTGGGCGAGTTGGTACGGCATAATTACGAACCGGCGCACAGGTAGACCAGTTACTCAAAATCCAAATACACAAAAATATGCACTTGCACAGCGCTGATGTGAGTTTTTTGTGTTTGGATTTTTGGTAACTGTCTACCTGTGCGCTGGTTCGTAATATTGCAACACTGCCGTCTTTAGGCGGTGTGGAGGCTGAACTGATGGACCGCCAGAGGCCCATATCTGTATCTGTTTCATATACTGAATGCCTTTTTGTACGGCTCTGTGTTTACTTTTGTCTTCCAGATTTTTACTGCTCACTTGTTTTTTTAATTTTATTTAGAGGATACTACTGGCCATTGAAGGCCCAAGTAGGAGTGGGGTACAACATATGCATTCACACACCTACAACAACAAACAAATAACACGACATTAAGAGGTTTACAACAACTAAACAGCAAATGTACAGGATATATATATTTAAAAGGGGGGGGGGGGGCAGCACAGCATGCATCAAGCAGCATGTAATTCAATCATTTGTAATAATAGATGTGAAATTTAAAACTCATATTTAAGATTGAACATTATCAAACAAATGTGAATTTAATTAAGCTATAAATTTTATATAGACTGTTACTTTTTATACAATTTTGTCTAGATTTGTCAGGATACAATCTGCAAGTATGCATAAAGTAACTGGAAAGTTGAAAGAAGCAAATTAGAGATTGCAAAACCTACTTCTCAATAGATATTTTTTTCCCAAAGTATTTACGTGATAGTGCAGCTGAAATAAGGCTGCTTTTTCAATTTTTTTTATTTGAAGCACCTTAAAAATACATTGTTTTCTAAGATTTTTTTTTATTATTATGCTTGGAAAATTAAGTTACCGATTGTGTTCAGTTTATTCTAAACTATTTATATGAAATTCCAGAGTGCTTTTGTGCATAACAGTGGCTAGATAAGGTTTTTATAATTTCTGATAAAACAAACTGACTAGTTTTTCTTTAGTGACCGTTTCGCCAAGGTGACAGCAGAACAAGTAACGGATCCCGACGTCAAACTACAGGAATTTGACATATATGTTTTCTTAGCGAATGCACACCACTGTTGTGACATATTTGAATATCCTTATCGCTTGCTTGGGCTCAGCGGATAATGCAGGTCGGCACTAGCGTGAGTATAAAGGCTGAACTGCATAAAGCGATTTAGCGAGCGACGGCGACAGCGACGAGTCAGCGACGTATTACGAAGATTTCTTACTATCGCTCGTCGCGTCACTCGGTTTTTGGATTTCTAGAAAACATCGTTCCGCTTTCATGCGGCTTGCGTCGTCGCGCGAGTGACCGAGCGTCAGCGAAGCGGGTCGCCGTCGCTGTTCTCGTCGCTCGCAAAATCGTTTACATTCGGTTTATACTTCACGCTGTCAATAATATCGACTCGAGCGCGCATAATTTCATTTCCACGGGAGCGCGTGTAAATCAAACCCTAAACCAAGACGGGGGCTGCAGCCAGTAGCTTTGAGAGCGTCATACAACGGATTTTAGTTTGACAGAAGCAAACACACACTCCGCTAGCGCATTCCAGCCTTGAGCGCTAGAACTTCCGAAAACGAAACCAGATTTTGCTACATTTTGGCTAGCTCGAAACATTTTTTTTTAAATATAGGGTCTCTTTTAGCTATAATCTAGACTAAGAGAAATGTGTACCTTGCCAAATTATATTTATGTCGCCGTACTATGTAAGTAATAATTGTGTAATATCGTTACGTTCATGTAAAATACAGGGGGGGTCACCGGACCTTCGTTTGAAACAAAAAGTCTCCTATATATACCGAGTGGGTTTCACTCGTAATCGAGTAGGAGTGTCGGGCTGTCAGTGTCTCTGTTCGTTGATTTTGTATGTAGATGCTTGTATGTTGATCTTGTGGTATGTGCTGTGATGTATGTGTTGGTGTGCTGCCGTCCGTGTTCGAGCTTGTCACTTCCTCAAATGCCGAAATGTCCTTCATTTTTGTAGTTTTCCGCATACTCACTAGGTGGCGCAAGCAGCCGCCCAATTTTATTTTAGCTTTGTTTGTACGTAGTCCATTTATGTGTAAGGAACCACACCACATAGCTACAGTCTAGTAGAAAAGTAACCGCGTGTTTAAATGGCGCATAGCGCCGGCGTTCAGTTCGTCTTCGTTCGCTGGCCGTTTCGGTAGCCGATTCGTACCCGGAAAGCCGCAAAATTTGCGTACACACGAGATATGAGTGGATACGTCGAAACGTCGCGCACAACTTTGCTCGCGGTAAAGAGGTGAGCGGGACGTCGGTAACGCCGGTCGGGTAGGGTCGGTGTCGGAGCTATTCGTCGTCGCTCGCGGCAAACGGGCTTTTTCAATAAAGTTCATGTCTGTGGTCGCGAAAAGATAACTGCTGTGGAAATTACCCGGCGTCGGTGACAATGCAACCGGCTTGAGGCCTCGGCGATCGTCTGAACCGCCACGCGAACGAGACCTGCTCGATGGGGAAGCACGCTGCTGGATGCAGTCGATGGTCGCTCCCACTGTCGCGTAATCGCCGTAATGGATACGGCGTCGGCGCTTGGAGGTGAATGCTTGCGGTAGTTCAGCACGTATGGACGATTACGAACGAACACGTGCAAACTACGCTTTCGCTGCGGCGAAAAGCCGTGTAAAGCGCTGGGCCTCGCTCGTAGAACCCGTCTTGCGTCAAACGGCCGCCATTGTAAAAAAACACCCCTAGACGTGTGATCGCAGAACGAAGTACACGTTCAAAGATGTTCATTTTACACGAGACCTCGGGTGCAAACGAAATACACCGAGCCTCGCGTGTAAAACGAACACCATTTGGGGAGTCCGCCCTGGGACAACGGTTTACACGTCCAGGGGTGTACTTTTTCGCTGTGTGTGTATAGGGTTTCTTATGGTAGAACTCACTTGAGTGTCTATGGATACACTCGAAAGAACGGATATTGCAATCTTAATTATAATACTCATTTGCATGAGTAATCAGTACATTTATCAACTCAAAAAGAATGGATATTGACTGGGTAACGATAAAACTCGTTGGAATTTGTAATGTGTAAACTCAAAAGAATGGATAACGAGTCGGTAAAGATAAAACTCATTGCAATTTGTAATGAGTAAACTCAAAATAACGGACATCGTGTTGTCAGTGACAACACTCATTTCAATGTGTAATGAGTAAGATCAAAATAATTGATTTTGATTGGGTAACGATAAACCTCACTTGAATTTGTAATGAGTAAATTCAAAAGAATAAATATTGAGCGTGTAATGATAACACTCATTTGAACGTGTAATGAGTACATTCGCAATAATAAATATTAGTTTTGTAATGATAAAACTCATTTAACGTTGCGTTTCTTTTGAGTTTCATTTGAATCTATAAAAACACACTAGAAGCTCAGTTGAAACTTATTGTTCATTTTTTGTAAGGGCGGGAAGTATTCTGGGAAGTCCTTTGATCTTAGAGATTCGAGATTTTAGTTGATTAGGTGTGCACGTGCAGCGTTAAAATACTTGATTCTCGCGAGTATTCTAAAGCGGATTATTCAAGCCCACAAAACAGTTCAAGAGAAAGCGGTCCGAAATGTCGACTGAATGCACTAAACGCAGTTTGGGGATCCGGGAGGATGGGCGCATTCTCCCCGATCCCCAGACAAACAGAAGTCTTTCGCTTTGTCCGCGAAGCGCTCCATCCATGTTGCACTTCCGCTCCCTAAAATCCCACGCCTGCTGTGCCTTCACCCTGCCCTAACCTCTTAGTGCCATCCGTTAAGACCTCGCTGTCACCGGGGGCTTCACTACCCCCCTGTTCCACGTGGCCAACAAAACGCTTTTTTCCAATCAAGTCGCAGGGCGTTCAAGCATCGCCCAGCCTCCTATAGACGCTCTTTAGAAGCAAGTCAGCGTTTGCCCACACCAGGTGCGGCCACTGCCCATGCTCAGAAACGATATTCGCCTGAGCTTCTTCGCAAGCTCCGTGCCGACAGCAGCCCCACCGCCGCGGCCTGACGTCAGAGGTGGACGCCGATCTGTTAAAGAGATGAATGACTGAATGAATGTTTATTTTTCCGGAATGAACCGAAATCGAGACAGGGACTAAAAGCCTGACAAGTGAGTCAATCACGCTAAGAGCTTGTTCAGTCCGAATAAGCGGCGGAATTGAGGGAACCGAGTGTAAACGGTTCAACTAAGACAATGTATACGGTGAGAAACACAGGAAGAGGAGGAGAAAAAAGCGTGCGGTGGCGTCAGAGCGCTCATCTCTGATTGGAAGGATAGACGCAAGGGCTGCCTTTGTCTGCTATACCCGCTGACCTCAAATCCAATCTAAACCTCCAATCCACATTGGAGGCTGCCTGATTGGTTCAATCAGATCGTAGCGTCGATTGCAGTCGGATTTAAAGTGAAACGGAGCATAGACGTACTCTGCGCTATTAGATTGAAACCACTATTCGCACACCCATGCATAATAGTTTTAATATCGGCGCCAACATTTTCAGTTCAGCGGGCTTTCTTTGAATTTTAAAGTGGTGTTAGGATTTGCATCATTGCTGTGAAGACGACTTCTTCATTACCATGCAGGGATCGGCAAGGAGACGGCCAGGGAGCTGGCCAGGAGGAACGCACGAGTGATCCTGGCATGCCGGAACCAGGAAAAGGCTCGCGAAGCAGCCCAAGACATTCTCAAGACTACGGGCAGACAGGTGGTCTGCATGAAGCTAGACCTGTGCTCCTTCGATTCTGTTAGAGAGTTCGCTAGTCAAGTGATCTCCTTGGAGAATCGCCTGGATGTTCTCATCAATAACGCCGGCATGATGTGTGAGTTGACTCATTTGCGATGTTGTTTTCAACAAAAGCATGCAGGCACAGCACTAAGGCCTCTTCAGAAGCAGCCTAAATTTTTTGATTATATGTGCCATTTTATAAAACACTGAGGCGAGCACGTGGAAAACAAAAGCATGAGGTGTGTGCGCTTCGACAACAAAAAATTAATTTAATGCACGAATAGCAACTCATTGCATTGGAATGTACCTCTCTGTGTTTAATTTAGTCGATCATGTGGTGGCACGTGTGTCATTACAAAACTTTTGCATGGAGAAGATCATGCACTAATTGATTCAAGAACCACGCATTCCTTAGAATACTTCGATTTAAAATAGCGGCATGTTAGTTTGGTGGTCTATATTAAGGTGCGATGCTCGTACAAGAAAGGAAAGCAGAGGCTTTCCTTTCTTTGTAGCGGTGTTATTTTTTCAAAGCTGCATTACGGTTGCCAGAGGATTTATATTCGAGGTAGTTTGCATTGGAGTTTAGACAGCGTACACTTCTACCCCATTCAAACGATCATGAAGATACCTTTGGCTAAAGGACCCTTAAGCGTGTTTCACATGCAGCGATTTTGGCCCTAGAGTGGCGCGATTTCTGCCGTCGCGGCGCTCGTGCCGCTCAACCGCTGGTGCTGGCCAGAGCGCCGCGACGGCTGAAATCGCGCCGCTCTAGGGCCAAAATCGCTGCATGTGAAACCCGCTTTATTCTCTGCAACGAATATTTTCGCGAACCTCCGCGCGTGACTTGTGCTCGTGACCCTAGAGCGCGGACTGATTCCCCGATTGCAAAGGGACTTATGTTCAAGGTACATTCATGCTGGCCGTGTGAATAGGGTATTAAGCCCGGTTCACACATACGGCGGAGCGCTCAGTTAGCACTTTATGAGCGTTAGAAGCTGCGCTCATGTGGCACTGACTTGCGCGTGAAATAGCGCTCGGTTAGCGCTTCAGAAGCGCTTCAGTAGGCGCATTGTTAGCGCTTCAGCAGCGCAGTGTAAGCGCTCTCACGCTCCTTGTGGCGCGCTCGCTAGTACGGAACAGCGCGTGCACGGCGATTCCGCTGTTGATGTTTTTCCTTTGGCATTGAAAGAAAAGGAAGTAAAAAAACCGCTCTCCAAGCAAATGGTCGGGCAGACGATCCAGAGTCATGGACTCTGAGCGACGACTTGATTGGGTACGACCTCAACGCTTTCAATTCGATATGCGTGACCCTGGTTTCAAAGACACGCAGCTAAAAATAATCACCTTCGAAAGAGCTCTCTGTCTCAGCACCTCAGCCTGAAACCAAGGTTCGCCGGATACCCGGAGAACGTTGGTCCTAGGCTGAGGACGTTGTCATGATGTGCTAAAACGTCCTTTCGGACCGCCTGAGTGGTTTTAATGTAAGGAAAGTTCTTAGGTATGTAGTTGATTTTTTAGTCTTTCTTGACCACGATACGTCCCGGTTTCACTCGGTCGTGGACTGTCTCTTGTCCACTTTTGAAGACGCGCTATCCCCCCTCCAGCTCACGCATGAGCTTCCAATAGATAACGTCATACAGTTTCTAGACCTCAAGCTAACCGTGTCCAATCATCATGTTTGTTGGACCTACCAGCCCAGGGCCAAGAAGCCCCTGTTGCCGTGTAAGTCATCCCATTCTAAACTAGTCAAAATTGTGCTTTGTGAACACCCTTCGCAAATCGTGTATCCATGAGGTAAATTCGAATCTGGGGAAGCAGTCAGAGCGCCTGTTATCGGCCGGTTATCCCAAGAGTGTGCGGCTGTCTGTTGCAGAAGGCGTTCTCAGGGGGCTGACTGTTCAACATTAGCCTTGTCCGGATTTAGTCAAAGAGAAACAAGTTAAACAAAAGATAGCGGTTGACCCCTATATGCACAGAATTGCGCACAACCTTAAGAAAATAGCTAACCGAGTGAATACGAAGGTTGTTTTCTCGGCTCCGGAGAAGCTAGCCAGGTTCTGCAGATTGACGAACCCCTGCCGCGGAGGCCCCCTGTGCTGTGGCAGGCACATAGAAACCCGTTTGTCGGTTGCGCAGAGGGAGTCGTGTACGTGATTCAGTTATTATGCGGTAAAAAGTACATCGGGCGAACAGGCAGATGCCTAAATGACAGGTTACGAGAGCACAATTTGAATGTTAATAACCACGGTGACGCTCACCTTTCAGTTCATTGTCACGATTGTGGATGCAGGCCCTTGTTCAACACGTGCGCAATTCTAGCCAGACACAAGGTAAGACGGTCAGGGAAATAATAGAAGCAGACTTGATAAAACAGTCTGGAGCACAATGTGTCAGCGTTGCCTCCATTGACCTGTTAGACAAAGATATAGGGTTTTTGCGAGTGACGGTGAGGCCTGGGATTGGCTGAGGTGAAGCGGTTTGAGTGTATATATGTCCCCCCCCCCCCTTTTTTTTCAAAAATAAATAGTTGAAGTAGCGCTCCGTGTTGTCTAGTCTCCCTTTTGTCCTCGTCTTAAGCGCCATCATGACGTTGTCAAGATTACAGAAAGACACATCGGTGTTATGATCATTCAGATACAAATCAGGAAGGGGACCGTGCCCAGAATCCCTGGGTTCTGCAGGGCGAGCTTCCGGTCTACGTGCTGCGAGCTGCGGTTCGCTAACACACTCGGCCACCGTACCCCAGTATTGTTCTTAATAAAGACTTTTATCAAGCCGATACCGTGTCCCGCATACCATACTGCCGGCGCATTTTTAGCAGGCTCTTATGCGCGCGCTCCGCAGTCACGGTATCACCCGGGCGCGCTTAAAGGGAAGATGGGGCACTTCTACATTTGAGAAAAAACGCATGAATTGCGTTCATTTGGCCTTTAGAATAACAGATATCAAAATTATATTTCAATGCGACGCGCCGGAGAGCCACAAGAGCAATTTCAAAATAGGGCTGAAGCCCCGCCCCCCTAGCCTTGGGCAGCCAAAAGAGCCGTCGATGACGTCACGGACAGCGACTGTCTTTCGCGTTTTTCTCGCGTTTAACAATACTTACGCAGCAAATGGTTTGGGTATTCGGGTTCACAGGGTAAAAATACACTAGAATTCACTTCTAACTCATTTTTTCCAAGAAGCTCCGTAGCTTCCCTTTAAAAGCAAGCTTCAAAAGTTTCGGTAGTGCGGTGTGCGGAACACGGTAACGAGGCTGCGAAAAATGACTTCTCAGGACTTGTTTTGGGTAGTACAAACTTGAGGGACTCAAACGGCCACACATATAGAAGCGTGCCTGCTCTGGGGCGCGGAGCACGATAACGAGGAAAATAGACAAACAAAAATGCTGACGCCATCGAAGCACAGGCCAACGCTATGACGATAAGAGAGTGTGAACAAAGAAACGCCGTATCAGGCGTCCAGAAGAAACATAGAGGGGAGGGAAAAAAAAACAACGTCGGGACGCCAGATGTTCTAACGTCACCACTCAGAGATACGAGACGCGTACCCGAGCTGTAGTGGCATGAGTCCGGAACTTTCGATTGTCTTTAGCCGGTGAATGTAGCCGATTTCGAACGCCCAAAGGTGTTTCTTCCGTTCTTCTGCACTACGCGAAAGGAAAAAAAATTACGGCGAAGGCGCCACAGCAGTGGGAGTTCCAATTAGGTGAGCTTGTACTACCCAAAACGAGGGCGCCACAGTTTGTTCAAAGGTTCAGCGCAGGAGGCCCATTGAAAGCTGAAACGTTTACGCGACGCGGTACCGTCAGTCCTTTTTATCAATTCAGTTCAAGTGAACAAACTTTCGGGCTCAGGTCAACTTTTTGAAATATTGCTTAATTCGAATTTATTCTAAGAATGAACGGTGAGATATGTAAAGAGCTCTACCCTCAAAGAAGGAGGAAAATGAAAGGACGCACTCCTGCATTCCCATACTTTTGAGTGTAGACAATGTTTTTGTTGTCACTAATTTAGACGAACAGAGTGCGTATTTAGTAGTGCTGAGAAGTTAATAACATGGTTTACATTTATACATATTTGTTTTCGTTTTCAAATTTGTTTATTTGCAGACTGATGAAATGAATTTCAAATTGAGTATATATTTACTTCATTCCTTTCTTGCGGTAACATTACAGCTCCCCCCAAGCGTGAAGAAACAAAGGATGGCTTCGAGGTTTCTTTCCAAACGAATCACTTGGGTCATTTTTTACTCACCCTTCTACTACTAGGTAAGTATTCTTACGGAGCTGTAAAGATGTCCAGTTCTTCTGACTCTGAGGGTCAAAAGGAAAAGCCCCACGAGAGATTCTGATCATCATTTCACTGATGTGAATTAGTGGTGACGTTTAGATAACAAAACTTGCTGGGTCAAAAATGTCTGGGTCATACAGAGGGTGGCTTCGATTAAGCTTGCCTCGATAAAAGCAAGCCGAAAAATCAACGTCGGCGGTTAGAAATCTCAAACGTTCATCATGTGTGCTTTGAGGTAGTGCATTTATTTTGATGAACGTTCAAGGCGGAGCTGTTTTCCTGAAAAAAGAATGAGACCAACAGACTTGCCGGAGTCAACGACAGACGTTTTCGCGGACAATCAAGACAGCGATGGGTTTAAAGTCCATCCAGCTGTTCAGATAGTTGTAACTTGTGGTGCAATCTCCCGATAGGTGCCAACAGCAGACTACTTACTCCTTGTTGTGCTGGCGGCACTTATGGGGAGATGTTACGAGGCGGTTTGTCACTTTAACCCTTTACTGTGGTCAGTATATTTTCTTTTTTGCGAAAAGCCGAGCCGTGCTATCAATATCTGAAGTTAAAAAAATGTTTTAAAATAACTATCAAGGAAGTGGATTGAATATTACCGTCTTCTATGGATTAAAAACGTGGAGTTTGAACGCACAAGGTAGCGTGACGTGGGGAAAGATGAGACTCGGGGCAAAATGCGAGTTTGTGTTTAGTGCCGTACATATCTCCTAGATAAGCATTCGGAGTAGTTTCAAACTCCACCGAAAGGTGCCGTGGCCTCCCCAGTTTACGTGTGTAAAAAAAAAGAAAGCTGTCGGCAAGAGTCTTTCATAGAAAAATGAATGCAAAATGACCACCTTAACCCCTCAAAAGAAAAAAAAAAGCGCGAAATTTAGTTAGTGCTTATATTTCAAGACGTGCACTCCGGTTGGCGCTCACTATTCTGCTAAGATAAGCAGTTAATATTATTGGTATGCGTTAATAGTGCCCTGCGGATCAAAATTAGCCATCTCGTGCTGCGTTTTGTTTTCTTTTTTTTTTTTACGAAATAATTATTTACCTAGCGGAATACGCGTGGGCCGAAACGCGACAATATCGCATTCTATAACGCGCATGTCAATAACGCATCAGTCTTCTGAGGCATACTCTTTTTTTTCCCGGTGTCCAGCATGGTCCGAAGGTATAAAGGAAAAACAGCAAGGGCTTCATGGTGCGAAAGTGACATGAAAAAAGCTCTTGAAAGTGTCAAGCAACAGCGCCACTCCTTTCGCACTGCCGTCACATTTTTACACGTACCAAAGAATGCACTTTAAAGGCGAGCAAAACGACTCAGGGAATGCGAAGAGCAAAAGCTCTAACAGGCTTGAGCTGTGCTAGTTGGTTCATAGTTCACTTAAGGCCAACTGAACGAGAAAAAAACATACACATAAAGAAAAGACCAATCGCAAAAGCTGGACTAACAACTGATTTTCTTTTTTTTTTCTCTTCTACTACGAGCCCCACTTGAGGGAACAATTCTCTCTTCTTCTTTGCTTTCTAATTCACCTTAAAATGTTTTTACCCCGAAGAAATGTTTTTTTCTTTCTTGTGCAGCATGATAGAAGGTGCACTAATGCAGCCATCCCCTTTTTCCTCAATGGCAAGTGCCTCTAGGATTTCACGTCCCAGTTTTGTCTTGTTCCTTGCCTCGATGTTCACGTCGTAAAACCGTGCCGAACATTGACACGCACGACAATGGGTTGGCAAGTGTCCTCCTGCAGACAGAGTTTTCACTGATGCAGCGTGCTCCCTCGTCCGACCGTTAATGCATCGGCCGATTTGTCCGATGTAACTTGGGCCGCATGTCAGCGGAATGTGGTACACCACCTCGTTTTCACACAGATCGTATGGATACTTGAGAACTGTGCCCCACCTCTTCTCATTGTTACTTCGCTCCTGGTTAACCCTGTGACACTTGGAATAGGCCTTGTTTGTAGCGGAACACACCACCTGAACGCCTTGCCGTCCAGCATCGTTTTTCAACTTGTGGGTCATACCGCGAACATGGGGCGCTACCACCACCGCATGTCGAGTCTTTTTCTTTTCCTTTGTGCTTTCATTCGTGCATTCTAATCGGCGCCTGATAGTCAGGCACACCTGCTGGCAAATCGCTACCAAAAGCGATTTTGGATACCCAGCTTCCTGGAGTCTCGAGACCTGAGTTTTAAAACTTCGCTCGACTTGATGATGACAGGTCTTTTCTAGGGCGGATATAAGGGCTGTGGTTGCCACCGCTCGCTTTACATTCTTGGAGTGCCGCGAGTCAAAAGGTCTTTGCATGACCTGGCTTGGTATCTCCAGAACACTTGGTTACCTTTGAATTTCAATGCTAGATCCAAGAATCTGATGGAATTATCCACGTGGAGTTCATGGGTGAATTTGAGCACAAAGCAGCTCTATTCAAAGCATCGCATCACTGTGTCTCGGCACCCGTCCATTTCGTCATCTACTTTTGTGTCGCATAGAATTTAAAAAATCGTCGACGTACCTGAAGATGCCTTTCATTTTTGGATCTTTCAATCTTTCTTGAATGGCACTTCCGCAAGCCGCGAGGAAAACATCGCTGAGGTACGGAGCCACGCATGACCCAGTGCCTACTCCACTTCTTTGTACATATGAAGAATTCTCGTGCGACACTACTGTTGCCGCCAGGTACACATGTAGGAGATCCTAGAAACCGTCCAGGTTTATGCCGGCTGTGTTCTGAAAACGTACGACACCCTGCTGTTCGATGGTCGTTCGAAGGCTCTAAAAACGGAAGGCTCTAAAAACGTTTTCTCTGCCGAGAAAGAAAATTCGCGCGTAGAGAACATTTTTGACATGGAAAAATCGCTCTTAGGGCTCAACTACAGAGATGTGAGAAAGCTCGTTTTTCAATCCTGCGAATCAAACACTATTGTCCATGTATTCAACAGAGAGAAAAAAAAATGGCGAGCACTTCGAAAGCAACTCAGTACGCCAGAGAATACGGGATAATCCTGATCCCCCTTCCTCCACATACAACGCAAAAGCTGCAAACCCTGATGCCAGCGGTTTCAAAGCATTCCAAACAGCTCACAACAATGCATGTCAGGAATGAATGGTGAGTCACCCGACAAGACGGATTATAATGACGCACATCGGCGAGCTGGTTAAAAAAGCATTCGATAGGTCAGCATGTATCACCAACATTACCAACAGATTTTGGAAATGTGGCATCTCGTCCTATTCTCGTGAGCCAGTTTATGATCCTGACTTTGATGACCCAGTATCAACAGGTACAGGAGCAGAAGAGACATCAGTGACACAAGGGGAACATTTTCATGGTTCCCGCACTTCACCGAACAGCCCCGGGAATTGTTGAATCTCTGCTGAAGCAGTCATGAGTTTCGAGAATATCAAAAGAGAACAAACAGGTCGGATAGCAGCATTGTTCTAACATCGTCTCCAAGAAAGACAAATAAGACGTTCACGAAAGCAACCAAAGACCGGTGTTCTACAGCGCCACAAAAAACCGCAAAACCGAAGAGAAAGGTCATTAGTGACCTCCGAAGAAGCACGTAGTGTCCGAGCGTTCTGTAGATCGTACGATACACACCTCAAGAGACTGACAGTGTGTGGTATGCAAAAAACTTTGGAGCCATGCAGGCCCGTATTTGATATGGATCCACTGCATGGAATGCAAAATGAGGGCTCATGAAGAGTGTGTTGCAGCTCACGCAGTGTGTTTCAAGTGTTTTAGTTGCAAAAACTAAATACATGTCAGGTTCTTCAAGTGCCTTATTTTACCCCATTGCGTTGTCGCATCTTGCCCCAAAGAGCGCGGCAAAATAAGACAATGTGTCATTTGCAGATATTATAGCTTTGTTTAAAGTTTCACTTTCTCCAGTTAAACCGTATACAGTCAAGACATCTAAAAATATCTCCATGTTTTTTTTAATATTTCAGCAAAAATAAAAATAATATCGAAATTAAAATGTTTTGTCTCATTCTGCCCCACCTTACCTTTAAGCTTAAAATCGCGGATGATCCAGCCTCTCTAATGAGGGACAAAATGCAAGTTATTTTCGTTGAATTGTTGGCAGCAAAAATGTCGAAAAAATATTTTGAGGTTTTTTAACGAGTTATTTATCGTCTCTCGAATTTATAGACTTGGTTCGTAACAATATATTGCGTACGTCACTTTTTTTTAATGCAAAATTCATGCGGCTTTTCTTCTTTTTTTTTTTTTTGTTAACAGTATTTCGTTGGTGCATAGGCAGAGGGTTTCAGCCGCATGGTCGAGATAACACATGTTACAGATTTTGAGGAGCCATAAAGCAATCAAGGAATACGTTTATAACATTTCCGGATTGATTCCTGCTCTTTCTCATTTGTATTCTTTGTGAATCTTTATGTGGCTTCTGGGATTGATTTTTCATGGAATTATTTTTTACGCAGACTTGTTAAAGAAAAGCCAACCCAGCCGAATTGTGGTGGTGGGCTCCGTGGGGCAAAACTTTGCCTACTTGGACTGCGACAACCTTCTTTTTGGAGAGTATTGGTTCCCGCTCCTCAATTACTGCACAACCAAGCAGTGCAACATGCTTTTCACCGTGGAGCTCAGTCGGAGGCTGGAAGGCACGGGTGCGTCTGTTATATTGACGAACTCTTCTGAGTTCTTAATCTCTTTTAAATTTTAATCTTCTAAAAAAATTTAATCTTCTAGGAGATAACAAAAACTGAGAGTTTACGTGAGTCGCATGTCTGAAGTCGATTAAGCACGATATTATTGTACCTGGATCTAGCGGCCTTGTCGCAGGCTACTTCAAGCTGGATATGGGCTATTGAACGTTGTGTTACTTCGACAGGACGTCAGTTTGGTTTTCGCGGTTCATTTTAATTTGGAGACGTAAAGGTCATTAGCTTGTGAGGGTGATTTCACATCTTATTTTTGTTACACTTATCTTGCAAAATCAAAATATTTTGTTGCTCTGATCATTCCAGGGCTGCATAAGTAGTGTATTTGTTCACAATACTCTTGAGCCTTGAATGCTTAATTTTAATGAGAACATTAAAAAAAAAATTAAAAAAATGGTGGTGAGAGACGAGTTATCTCTTTACCATCTGTTTATCAGGCTTGGCGAACATTAGATGAGGCGAATATCGTCATGCTAAGTTGACGAATTTACTGAAAACTTTTAGCTAGCTCTTTAATATTGGCTTTAGGGGTCATGTAATTGCAAGTATTGGCAAGAATTACAATTAAAGGCCAGACTAGAAAATATTTTGTTGCTCTGATCATTCCAGGGCTGCATAAGTAATGTATTTGTTCACAATAGTCTTGAGCCTTGAATGCTTAATTTTAATGAGAACATTTAAAAAAAAATTAAAAAAATGGTGGTGAGAGACGAGTTATCTCTTTACCATCTGTTTATCAGGCTTGGCGAACATTAGATGAGGCGAATATCGTCATGCTAAGTTGACGAATTTACTGAAAACTTTTAGCTAGCTCTTTAATATTGGCTTTAGGGGTCATGTATTTGCAAGTATTGGCAAGACTTACAATTAAAGGCCAGACTAGAAAATTTTTTGTTGCTC
Organism: Ixodes scapularis; assembly: GCF_016920785.2. Lineage (NCBI taxonomy): Eukaryota > Metazoa > Arthropoda > Arachnida > Ixodida > Ixodidae > Ixodes > Ixodes scapularis. Next base: position 140,430 of record NW_024610134.1, on the reverse strand, counting down.
TGATCATTCCAGGGCTGCATAAGTAATGTATTTGTTCACAATACTCTTGAGCCTTGAATGCTTAATTTTAATGAGAACATTTAAAAAAAAAATTTAAAAAAAAATGGTGGTGAGAGACGAGTTATCTCTTTACCATCTGTTTATCAGGCTGGGCGAACATTAGATGAGGCGAATATCGTCATGCTAAGTTGACGAATTTACTGAAAACTTTTAGCTAGCTCTTTAATATTGGCTTTAGGGGTCATGTAATTGCAAGTATTGGCAAGACTTACAATTAAAGGCCAGACTAGAAAATATTTTGTTGCTCTGATCATTCCAGGGCTGCATAAGTAATGTATTTGTTCACAATACTCTTGAGCCTTGAATGCTTAATTTTATTGAGAACATTAAAAAAAAATTTAAAAAATGGTGGTGAGAGACGAGTTATCTCTTTACCATCTGTTTATCAGGCTTGGCGAACATTAGATGAGGCGAATATCGTCATGCTAAGTGGACGAATTTACTGGAAACTTTTAGCTAGCTCTTTAATATTGGCTTTAGGGGCCATGTAATTGCAAGTATTGGCAAGACTTACAATTAAAGGCCAGACTAGAAAATATTTTGTTGCTCTGATCATTCCAGGGCTGCATAAGTAGTGTATTTGTTCACAATACTCTTGAGCCTTGAATGCTTAATTTTAATGAGAACATTTAAAAAAAGAAAATTAAAAAAAATGGTGGTGAGAGACGAGTTATCTCTTTACCATCTGTTTATCAGGCTTGGCGAACATTAGATGAGGCGAATATCGTCATGCTAAGTTGACGAATTTACTGAAAACTTTTAGCTAGCTCTTTAATATTGGCTTTAGGGGTCATGTAATTGCAAGTATTGGCAAGACTTACAATTAAAGGCCAGACTAGAAAATATTTTGTTGCTCTGATCACTCCAGGGCTGCATAAGTAATGTATTTGTTCACAATACTCTTGAGCCTTGAATGCTTAATTTTAATGAGAACATTTAAAAAAAAATTTAAAAAAAATGGTGGTGAGAGACGAGTTATCTCTTTACCATCTGTTTATCAGGCTTGGCGAACATTAGATGAGGCGAATATCGTCATGCTAAGTTGACGAATTTACTGAAAACTTTTAGCTAGCTCTTTAATATTGGCTTTAGGGGTCATGTAATTGCAAGTATTGGCAAGACTTACAATTAAAGGCCAGACTAGAAAATATTTTGTTGCTCTGATCATTCCAGGGCTGCATAAGTAATGTATTTGTTCACAATACTCTTGAGCCTTGAATGCTTAATTTTAATGAGAACATTTAAAAAAAAATTAAAAAGAAATGGTGGTGAGAGACGAGTTATCTCTTTACCATCTGTTTATCAGGCTTGGCGAACATTAGATGAGGCGAATATCGTCATGCTAAGTTGACGAATTTACTGAAAACTTTTAGCTAGCTCTTTAGTATTGGCTTTAGGGGTCATGTAATTGCAAGTATTGGCAAGACTTACAATTAAAGGCCAGACTAGAAAATATTTTGTTGCTCTGATCATTCCAGGGGTGCATAAGTAATGTATTTGTTCACAATACTCTTGAGCCTTGAATGCTTAATTTTAATGAGAACATTAAAAAAATTTTAAAAAATGGCGGTGAGAGACGAGTTATCTCTTTACCATCTGTTTATCAGGCTTGGCGAACATTAGATGAGGCGAATATCGTCATGCTAAGTTGACGAATTTACTGAAAACTTTTAACTAGCTCTTTAATATTGGCTTTAGGGGTCATGTAATTGCAAGTATTGGCAAGGCTTACAATTAAAGGCCAGACTAGTTATGAAAATTGCATAAAGTAGTGTTCTTTTTAGATATTATTTAAGCAATCTTTGCCTTTTTAAGGCCGATCTAAAAATTGCTCGAAAAGAAGAGCGTCAATCCCTGCCCACATTAACGCTTGTAAATGTGACGTAGTCTTTTGGATCCCCTCGTCGCTTGTGCCGTCGGTGCATTCCCCAAGGACGCACTGCCCAGATAGTGTCCACATGAATGACACGACGACGTCAGTGTTCCACGCTTTGTTGTGGACAGTCTTGTGCTCTTTTTGTGCCTTATGTCTAAATTTGGCAAAAAAAAAAAAAAAAATTCGAAACTGAGAAGTTAGCATCTAAATTAGCCATTACATTAATGCACATTTTTTAATTTGTTATGACCTTTCATAAAAATTGCCGTCAATATTGGAATTAGGAGATGCTCCATAAAACCAATAATTAAAAGTTAAAAAGAGTTGAGCTAATTAGTAAACTTACTGCGACAATTAGCCACTGACTAGTCCTAGTTTCAATGTGAAGGATTGGCGGAGGCTAAAGAAAATCATTGGCTAAGAAGCGTTTTCACGAGAGGGAACATCAATGCACTGGTCTGCGATAGCTTCGCTGTTTCACACCCATGACGTCCTCGTTGATCGTGTACACATTTCTAAGTATTCTAATCAAAAATAAATGTGTGACCCGACGCATAATCGTACTTTGGTGACCCAGATTATATAGTATATTTCAATTGATAACTGATCATTTTGGCCCCCAATCACCGATGTCTCCGTTAGCTCTCATTCGTTCAGTGCCCATTGCCACCGCCCAAGTATTTGTTGTATTAATTTCTCTGAGTACCTAAATTCACCGCTGTCTTTGCATGAAGTTTGTGACTTTGAGAGATTTGGAAAATAGGCAGTGAGCTCTGCTGGCGTCTCAAAGAACTCCAGTCGCAATAAACGGTACTAAAATGGAGGCACTAAACATGTGCCTTTTGGGTAAAGCGGCTACACTTTGCACGCTTTTTATGGTCAAAATCAAATTCTTATCTTTACGTTAATATTTGCAATGTGCTATATAAAAGTCATCACCCTTATCTGTAAAAATGGTATATCGTGGGCTAAATTCTTAGGTTTATTAAGCGGAAGAATATAGCTTAAGATATCATGGTCCTTTTGCTTTTTTTAGGCGTCAATGTGACAATCAGAAATAAGCCTATCACGGAAGGAACGAAAAACGTATCGGGGGATTTTCGGAAACGATTGGGTTTGTGATTAGAAATGACAGCGTTTTCAATACGTTTGTATTATATACGCAGGTGTGATAGTGAATTGCTGCCATCCAGGTTTGGTTCGGTCGGACCTGGTTAACCGCAATCAAGATATCCAAACCTGGCTTATGAACCGAGTACTGGACGCTTATGGCAAGGTTTGTATAACTCCTAATCCATAGAAGAGGTAAAAAAAAAAAAATTCCGGCAAAACAAAATGTGATCCCTATCATACTTGAAAGAACCCCGAGGCAAGAGAAAAGGAAGGGGCAAACACAACGAAGCCTGAAATCTCAAGTCTCCAATATTTGTCCCTTCCGTTTTCCTTGTCTCGAGTCTTTTTTTTCCTTCCAAGTATGAACGTTCACTAGCTAGCTTGCGCCACAACTCTTATTTCTGTAATCCCAATACTGCCACCAGATCTTCCCTTGGTTAATTCGTTTCACCAATTCTATCTGCCTAGTGATAGAGCTTGCTTGGAGTGTACATACAGCGTTTTGTAATGTTGTCATATAAGGCTGTTGTTTTTTACCCGTCTTAAAGAAACGATAGAACATTTTTCCTGCTTTCAATAAATATAGCTTGAGGGGACTGAGTGAAGACCAGTTAAGTTTGCTTGGACGGTGTTTTATCTTCAGCTGCCACTAAATTTACATGGTAAATTAAATTGATAATAATAATAATAATAATAATAATAATAGTAATAATAGTAATAGTAATATTAACGTTACTTTTCATTCCATTCATTTTTTATTTCATTTATTTAGATACCTTGAAACACTATATCAAGGGTGGCCAAGCTGCGGCTCCCGAGCCGAATGCGGCTCTTCGCGTGTTAAACTGCGGCTCGCTGCTTTCTCCACTTCGCCCCCCCCACACACACACAGACACACGCACACTTTCCCGCCTCCCTCCCGGTCACTTGAGACTTACCCAAAAAGAGAAATGGAACGCGTTTTAAATCGAAAGACAGGTTGCGGTTCGGTAGTCTTGTGCTACTGCTACCTTACGTAGAGTTGGACTGCTTTTGACTCGGATAGATCGAAAGTAGTTCGAGTTTCGTTTATTGCTCTGAACAAAAGTCCCCCCCCCCCCCCCCCCCCCCGCGGCTCTTGGAAGTTTCGTGGTTTTGTTTGCGGCCCTTAGGCCGGGTCTCCCTGGACACCCCTGCACTGTATGGTAACGGGTCTGTCGAAGCCAGTAAAGGCTTGACGCAAATGGAAGGTAACAGATAGCACAGAAGAACCCCGTAGGGCACACATTTAAAACATGTATCGCACTATACGAGAAACAGAAAATAATCACCTCACAATATCACAGAAAACATATTGGATACAAAATATCACTGAGCAGCACATTATTGAAATTGCAGAATAAATTCGAGCGTAAAAGTGTTCAGTAGATTTTTCAGTTTTCTCCAACTTGTAGCTTCAAAGAAGTGGTCGGGGAGTCTGTCAAACGTGTATGGCACATATAGTAAGAACGGTCTCGCTTACCATACCTCGTAAAACACTGGGAGATTATAAAGCGATCGGAGGTACGTAAATCTCTTCGGGGCAAAAAGGGATGTTTAACTTGGCTACACCAGAAATCAGAAACCACGACACAATGCAATAAGAGTGAATGGAAGCTAGGCAGTTGTAGAGCCTCAAAGATGTCGGCTTTTGATGAAAGATCATAATTATAACACACACTTCTTAAAAAATTTCTTAGAATGCGGTCAATTTTAGTTTGCCATATTTCTGCATAGTTGCCAAGCATTGTGATGCCATACCTTAGTATACTATAAGCAAGAACATTAGCAATTAATTTTCTTTCGGCAAGTAGCATAAATATCCTATTATTCTAATGTAAGCAGCACACCCTGCAAAGCTTGCCAGAAAGAAGGGTTAAATGCATTGACCACGACAAATCTGAATCGAAGAGTATGCCTAAGTACTTAACAGTGTCAACACATTTCAAGGAACTAATTGTACAATCAAGACAGCTGGATCTGTGTAACGCAAATGATGAGTCGAATTCTAAATATTGTTCAGAGGACTCCTGAAGCAAAAAAGTCTGGCTCTGGATGTGTTACTATCATATAATTGTAATAAACCAGCCCATTATTTGTTCAGAGTCATTTTGCAATAACTCCACAGCTTGGCGAAAATTAATGTGACTAGAGACAAGTAAAGTATCATCCGCATAATGAAAAATGTTTGCCACTAGTGAGCCTTGTTGAGATATCGTTAACAAGAAGATTAAATAACAAGGGAGACAAAACCGGTCCCTGGGGCACACCGTCTTTTAGCATCAGCCGAGCACGTTTGAAAATTCCTATAGATACGATTTCGGAGCGGTCAAGAAAGAAAGTTTTAAGCAATGGAATACATGGTCCACGAAAACCGTAATCCCGCTGTTTGAAAAAAAGTCATGTTATGACTGACCGTGTCAAAGGCCTTGGCGACATCAAGAAAAATTGCACATGAACATAAGTTTCGATCAAAAGCACCGTGTAGTAGGTCGGAAAAGTCTTCCAGCAGTGGTTGAGTGCCCTTTCCAGCAACAAAACCATACTGGTTAGGTGACACGATGTTGGAAGTTTCAGTGAAGCTGGACATTACAAGATACAAATGCTTCTCCAAAATCTCCACAATGCAAGGTAAGATAGAAATAAGGCGATTGTACTCAGGTTTGTTAGGCGTTCTTCCTTCACAAGTCCGGTTTTTAGTTCAATTGGAATGACGCCAGAGACCAAGAACTCATTGATCATGGTAAGAAGTACGTGCTGAACATGTCCAAAGTTTCGGCAGAGATCATTAATACAAATTGCATCAACACCAGGAGATTTATTGCGTTCTAAAGAAAACAAATTGGAGCGTAATTCGTCTATCGTGAGAAGGAGAAATGCTGAGTTTGGATACACTAATATTAGCGCTCGAGACAAGCGGTTTGAAATCAGTCTCTCGCAAAGCCCAATGACGGAGCAAAAAGTTTGATAAAGTCTTTCACTACTGATTTCAGATCTGTGCCGAAGTGTTTTTGAAGGGAGTCAAGAAGCGATGCATTTCCTATACGCCTTGTAAAAGAATTAATCAACTTCCATGCTTCGCGTGGATTTGGTCTTGCCTAAAAGAATGTTTGCTGAATGTTGCTTCGTTTGGCAGACCGTATGATCGCATTAGCTTTGTTCCAAGCGCTTCGATACTGTCCTTTCAACAGCAAATTGTTTGGTGAACGACGTGAACGTAGCCACAACGTGTCATTTTCTTTGATTGCAGTCATAATATCAGAATGAAACTATGGCTTATAAGATTGTCGTTTGAAATTAACCTCTTTCTTGGCGTCACAATAAGAGGATTGAAAAACCTTGACCAACACATTGTAAACATCGGAAGGTTTTACGGATATCAAGAGTTCGTTCCAGACAAAGGCAGCGAGCAAACCATCGAATTTTACCGTATCCGTAGTTGAAATACACGAAGAATCACGCTTGGTAATAATAATAATATTAATAATAATAATAACAATAAAAGTGTTTGTTGAAATAAAAATATTATTATTATAATGATGATTTATTTATGTATTTATTATTTCTTGATACCCTTGATATCCTATAGCTGGTAAACAGATGGTGATTTTTTTTCTCCACGCAGTGGCAGTCGCAAGAAAATTCGAGAAATAAAAACACCGTTGGGTCATTCCATGCCAAAGGAGACGGCAATTTTCATCATATTTTGGATATGCTTGAAAAGAATAATATGAATAAAGACAGGTTTGAAAGTAGGGGTGGTTAACTTTGAGGGCTGAATTACGTTTATTTTTGCTGACGTCATGCTCCACAGTGCGGGGAATTGGAGAAAACCTTCTGTATTTCGAAAAATTGCTGAAAAAAAGCTATTCTTACCACGTAATTTTAAGCTTTCATGCAATCGATCACTAACATATTCTACCTTACCTTGAAAGGAAAACACCTTTTGCCGCCATTTTGGGTCCAGAGAGGCACTCCAAACAGAAGCAAATTTTTAAGATTTCTTGATTTTTTTAGTTAACTTAAAATTAAAGTTTGACTAAGAAACTTTTTGAACTTATTTTTCTGAACCTTATGCTCGACTAGGTTGCATTACAATTATAAAAAATTATTCGGACAGTTTTTGAATAATGGTGAATATGTCACTTTCTTCAAAAACGGTCATATAGAGGGTAAGAAAAAGCCATGTGGGCAACGGTGCTCGCATTTTCTGAAATAGCCGAAATTTAACCAACCCCCTCTGTTCAACATATAAAAAAATTAGAAAAGTACTTTTTGATATTTTGGAGAAATCATTTTTTTAAATATGGGGCAGAACAACATCGCCTCCAGGTGTCCACCTCGTCGGCAACGCACGCCGTCGTCTGGTACGGTCGAGCGAAACACTGCACGGGGAACCTAATTTCGTTAACTATGTTTGTATAGCTAACGCTAAGAATCTTGACATTATGACATGTCTCTTTATAGTGACTAGAAAGGAAATCATTTTTTTTGTGGTCTAAACAATATATTTGGGTGCGCTTGCAAGTTGAATAGCGACAACTCGAAATATTGTTTGGGATACTTTTTATCAAAGCCGAAACAAAGCACATTTGTAGTTCATCGACATTTCTTTTTTTCTTATGTACATGAATGTGATATATAGTCCAGAAATACTATATACAGATGTCACTAAGATAAGATATCAATATACCAGAAAGGGCAAGCGAATACTCATATTCAGGGGTTTTCGATAGGAGCACAACACAGAACTTTTTTTCATATAGGGGAGACATATATTTTACAAGTGGTAAACACGCAACATGCTTTTGTTCTGTTATAACCTTCGAATGGCCGTTGGCCTGAATATCCAATCTTAATATTCTACATTTTTTAATGTTTCACTTTCTGTTTTTCAGTTGCACTATGTATTTGCACCCCAATACCTTTTCGTTGAAAAAGGGGAAAATCACCGTTATCGCTCGGCATCGTTGACGATCTCCGGCGTTCTCTATTTCATTTTTTACAAGCAAACGGAGTATGACCAAAAAGTGAAGACGCACCCTGCTAAGCAATTCTCACAAACCGTCTGCATGCACAAACTCGGTTAGCAGACGACGGCTTTGTCTCCCGTCACCTGAGCACATGTAAAGTGGAATTAAAGCCTTCAAATTAGCGTGCCAAAATAATAATATTACGGGGTGGCTAAAATAACACCCACGTCCATCGTGCAGGAAGAGTTTTCCATGCAAATTTAAGACATCGCAGCAGACGGATCACACTGGTGATGTTCCAGACGTGCGCAGTGTTCTAGCCTATGACATGAACTGAAAGCTAATGAAACATTGACATTCTAATTGTGATATAGTATTTCTTGACTATACTTTATATTTATGTACATAAGAAACAAAAACGTCGGTGAGCTGCAAATGTGCTTTGTTTCGGCTTTGATAAAAAGTATCCCAAACAATATTTCGAGTTGTCGCTATTTAACTTGCAAGCGCACCCGGACATATTGTTTAGAGCAAAAAAAAATGCACTCTCTAGTCACTATAAATAGACATGTCATAATGTCAAGATCATCAGCTTTAGCTATACAAATATAATTAACGAAATTAGGTTCCCCATGCAGTGTTTCGCTCGACCGTAGCAGACGACGGCGCGCGTTCTTGACGAGGTGGACGCGTGGAGGCGATGCCGTTCTGCCTCATATTTAAAAAGTAATTTTTCCAAAATAACAAAAAGTACTTTTCCAATTTTTTGATATGTTGAACAGATGGGTCCGTTAAACTTTTGGCTGTTTCAGGAAATGCGAGCACCGTTGCCCACATGTTTTTTTTTAAACCCTCTATAGGGCAGTTTTTCAAAAAAAGCATCATATTCACCATTTCATTAAAAAATGTCCGAATAATTTTTTACTATTGTAATGCAACCTAGTCGAGTATAAGGTTTATAAAAATAAGTAAAAAAACGTTTCTTAGTCAAATTTAAATTTCAAGTTGACTAAAATACATCAAGAAATCTTAAAAATTTGCATCGGTTCGGAGTGCCTGTCTGGACCCAAAATGGCGGCGTAAGGTGTTTTCCTTTCAAGGTAAGATAGAATATATTTATGCTCAATTGCATGCAAACGTAAAATTATGTGGTAAGAATATCTTTTTTTCAGCAATTTTTTTTAAATACAGGAGGTTTTCTCAAATTCCCTGCACTTTGGAGCATGACGTCAGCAAAAATAAACATAATTCAGTCCTCAAACTTAGCCATCCTTACTTTCAAATGTGTCTTTATTCATATTATTTTTTCAAGCATATCCAAAATATGACGAAAATTGCCGTCTCCTTTGGCATGGAATGACCCTGCCCTCTTACCTCGCAGCCAGAAAAGGCGGCCACGTGATCGGGAGAGAGGTAAAGAGAGAATAAAGTTTCTTTTTGCAGGCCTGGTCCGGCGCTCGTTAAGAAGGTTCTGGGGTGTTTATGACTCCTCTTTTGGGAGGTGGGTTATGATGTGTTGGAGGAGAGTATACGGTGACGAGGTGTTTGGGTGGACTGAGCCATTCTTCGTTGGATGAGGGCCGTAGAGAAGGTGATATGCAAGATAAAGTCGTGCGTTTTGAAGATTGGGCATTGGGACATGCCCAGAGTGCATGGTGGTTGTCTGGGTGTCCTCCGCAATGTTTGCAGGTTGGGTGTCCAGCACTTCTAGATACGTAATGGACGAAGTTGTCTGTAAGCAGCGATGGCTCCGCTCTTCTTAGGAGTACTTCTTCCTTCCTTCCAAGCGAGCGTTAAGCAGGGAGCAGAGTTCTGACATTTTCCTTCAGTTTCTTAAGTGTGAATTTCCTTGTAGTTCTGCAGATGGCTCTCTCGGTGCGTGGATTGAACTCAGGCGGCCATATAGCAGGGGGTCCCGGCAAAGGTTTTCGGGTGAGGAGGTGAGCCTCTTCGTTCCCCTGTAGACTACCATGGCCTGGTGTCCATTGTATCGTGACCGTTATGTTGCTTCGCAGATGCAGGTAATCCTGGATATGTTGCCTAATATGTTGCCAACGTGTTGTCCCGGAAAGCCCTCCATGCAGCTTGGCTATCCGTCCGGATGAGGATGTCTTCCGTAGTGTGGTAGAGTAGTGTTAGTGCCTCGCCGATAGCTATTATCTCTGCTTCTTCTGGCGTGGGGATTTCTACGTGTTTGTTCTGTCAGTTGAGGTAGTGACTGGCGACTGATGTGGTGCTCATTTCGTCTTTGTGTGAGGCATCTGTGTAGTATAGTGTGACGTCGGCCGGGATGGAGAGGTGCGGAGTCTATTGATCCTTGCCGCCCTCCTTGTGGCGTATCTTCCGTTGTCCGTGTTCCGAGGGATAGGTAGAACCGTTAGTATCGGAATGTATTCCCACGGTGGAGGGATGTCGGGGATCTCTTCAGGGGGGAGGTGTAAGGTAACCCTGCTGCCTGAGGATCTGTCTTCCTTGCCTCGAGGTTAGTAGGCTGTCATGTTGAGATTGCCTTTGTATGTCGCACCGCTCCTCCAGCGTGTTAAATGTGCCGGTTGCTTCGATACGGTAATTCGCTGAGAATCGTGGGATACCCAGTGCAAGCCTGTGGCCTTTGCAGAGGCTCGTTTCAAGTTTGGATGCTTGAGTCTTGATGAGCCGGATGTGTGGTAGTTGGTATAGAGTCCTAGAGTATACGAGAGCCTCAAGTATACGTCTCGGATGTTCTTCTCGTACGCCTCTGTTCTTGCATGTGATTCTCTTTATCATGTGATGTATTTGTTGTATTTGTACGGTGAGTTTTGTTAGCCAAACGTTCCATTTGCCATTGTCCTTAAGCTAGACGCCCAGGATGCGTATGACGTCTTTGCGTTTTATCTGCGTGTTTGCGGTGTTGAGATATATTTGTGGTTCCTAGTTTCTTCGGCCTTCCTGCCGGTCGCGTTAGTTACAACTATGTATTCAAATTTTTGTTGGGAACAGGTTAGCCCGAGCTCACTAGTGTATTTGTGTACAGCGTCAATACCCCTTTGAATTGTTTCCTGTTGTTCCCCTGGGGATCCATTGTTACGCCATAGTGTAATGTGGTCTGCATACACGGCGTGTTTAAGGTTGGGTATGTTCTGAAGTCAGTTCGGAAGGTCTTTCATGGCTATATTAAAAAGAGTGGGCGACAATATCGCTCCCTGTGGGACTCCTTTCTCAGCTGTGTGTTGCGGAGTAGTATAGTAGTCGACCCTGACCTGAACAAATCTGTCTCGTAAAAAACCTTGGACGTATCTGATTAGTCTATTTCCGACTCCTAGGTCTTTGGCTTTTGGGTTATTGCTTCGTGAGTGACGTTATCAAAGGCCCCTTTGATGTCAAGTCACACGATAGTCCGCATCTGGGTGGTGCTTTCAGGGTCATATATGTCCTCTTTAATGCGGAGCATGACTTCCTGTGTGTTGACGTGGGATCTGAATCCTACCATCGTGCGAGGCAAACATTCGTTCTTGTCGATGTGCCAAAGCAGTCTTTCAAGGACCAACCTTTGCTTATACATGATGTTAATGAGATAGGCCTGAGATTGGAGATTCGGTCGGGCGATTTACCTGGTTTGGGGATTGGTACAATTGTGGCTATTTTCCATTCTTGGGGAATTTTTTAAGTTTCCCAAGCGGCGTTGATGATTTTTAGTAAGTGTTCAAGTTGGTTGTCCGGAAGGTTACGGAGCATTCGGTAGCTTACACCGTCTTCTCCTAGGGCAGAGTTTCGTTTGATGTTAGCGAGGGTTCTGGTGAGCTCGTTCAATGTAAAAGGCGAGCCTATTCCTTCTGCTTTGTCCGTTTCCCTAGGTGTTTGGTCTTCTGTATTGGTAGCGTCTTTAGATGCAATGCTAGGATAGAACTGGTTGATCAGTGCTGGCCCTATTTGTTCTTTAGTGTTTCCGGTTCGGAGCTGTATGATGTATTTTGGTTAGAGAGTGTTTGGGTTTAGCCTGTCCGAGGAGCGTGCGGAGTATGTTCCATATCCTTGCTGCGTGGAAAGGTTGTTTAGATTATCGCAAAGATCGAGCCAGTTGTTCGTCACAATTGTCTGTGTGTAGTCCTGTGCTTGTTCGGTTATTTATTTATTTATTTACATTGTACCTACATCGCCCTGTGGGCAATATTGTAGGGGGGTTTTAGAAAACATTATAACAAGTGGAAAAAGAAAACGTCATTATCATCAATGGACACAATATCTTCCGGGAGGTCGTACCACTCTCTCGCGGTTTTGACAAAAAATGAATTCGCAAAACTGTCAGTCCTGTAAGTGGGAACAGCAACCTTTTTAGAATAATCACAACGGGAAGAAACGTAGGATGGCTCCATAAGATAAGTGGCTTTATCAATTCCTGTTTTGTTGTGAAAGACACGGTGGAAAAATTTTAGGCTTAGTTTTTTTCGTCTACATTCGAGTGTTTCCCATCCCAGCATGGCTTTCATATCTGTAACACTAGCATAAGGGTCATAGTTGTTCAGTACAAAACGCGAGGCCTGATTTTGAATTTTTTCTAGTTTATTGATAGGGAAGCCGTGATAAGGCTCCCACACAATGCACGCGTAATCAAGGATGGTTCTTACGAAAGAAAAATAAAGTGTTTCTTTAACGTTTCGCGACGTGGATCTGAAATTTTGACGGATAGAATAAAACATTTTACTAGCCTTTCCGGTTGTACGTTCTGTATGGTCGTTCCATTTTAGGGAATCCGCAAATAGCACTCCTAGGTATACATACTCAAACACAGTACATAAAACAGTCCCGTTGATTAGGTAGCTATGAGAATCGTGCAGCTTACTTCTCGAGAAACGTCACGTGATTTCAAAATCCCTCTCCTAGGTACTGCGGCTAACTTTAGCCGCGGTTAGTGCTTCGAGCAAACGGACCCTGGTATTCTTCGCTCTCACGATACCTCGCCTCACCTTAAATACAGACGCAGCCGAAGCTTTGAGCTGAGGCCGCCAATCAGGCAGCGTCAGATTGTGTTAACGGCAGGGAGAACCTTCAGTTATTCCGCCTGCAGAGCGAGATTTCTACCTTCGACAACGCTTCACTATCTCGTGCACATCGAGCTCGCGCGCCGTCAAATAACGGCGGAAGGCATGGCGCGCTTGCTTGAGGCCGGGTATTCGGAAGACCATTGCCTCCTATGTACTGACAGAGGCTGGCAGATCGCCACGACAAGCAGCCACCAAAATGGGAAAGAGAGAGCGGCAGACAACGCCACGACAAGCGGCCACAAAATTGGAAAATATAGAGCGGCAGAAAACGGAGGAGAGGAAAAACACGTGAGTGGCGCCCCGCTGCGGCGAGACGCCGGAACACAGTTCTCCCGAGCGAACAAACGTGTTTCGGTCCTCACCGCTGCAAAAGCTGTGCGCTGACGTCCAGGTTCCCCGAGAAATGGCTCTTTGATGCTCTGTGCTACCAGATCCTCCCGCTTCAAATCTGCACTTTTGCTCCGTCGTCGAACTGCCAGGCTTTGTGAGTATAAAGGAGGCTATATGGCAGGACGAGTCGTGCCGTTGTTGTTCTGTCAGATATCATAGAGGGCTTATCACTCCGTCAAAGTTCATATTGTCACGAATGATAAATGATGAGGCGAAGAATAACTAAAGAAACTAAATGTTTAATGAGGCGAACTTATGCCCAAATAACAGAACAGAAAAAGGATAGCGTCGCAGGCGTCGCTGGCGGCGAAACAGGGATCGAACGCTAAGGCGAGACTCAGTCCGGTTCGCCACGCGGCGCCCCTTATGCGTGAGCTTCTGGAATAATCGGCGTAGAATGTTCGACGCGTAAACATTCGGACCTCGAATACGCCCAACATTATTCTCGAATCTACCAGAAAACTAAATTGCAGGAATAACAAAAGATGCGGCGCTCCCAGGAACCGAACCCTGGCTTTTCGCGTGGGAGGCAAGCGCGAAAACCATTAGGCCACGTGCGCGCTGCCTACTTGGTCAGCTGCGAGCGCGGCATTACTCCCCCCTTTAAAAAGTGCATCGCCCCGATGCAGCACAAAACAAAACAAAGCAAACGAAAAGAACGGTAAACTAAAGAGTCATTTGGAATACGTAAGGTCCACTGTCCTATCGAGCGTAGTACGGCTTCATGCGCACGACGTGGACGACTTCTGGTCGTGGAGGGCGGCGTGATGAAGTCCGTGTTCCGTCGGGCATCACCTCGTAGTTCAGATCCCCGAGTCGACGAAGCATTTTGTAGGGTCCAAAGTAGCGCTTCAGGAGTTCCTCGCTGAGACCACGGCGGCGGATCGGTGTCCACACCCACACCCTGTCTCCGGGCTGGAAGTGGACGTCCCGGCGACGAAGGTTGTAGCGGCCAGTGTCGATACGTTGTTGGGCTTGTATCCGGAGTTTGGCGAGCTGACGGACGTCTTCTGCCCGTTGGGCAACCACCTGGGCGTCGTCGCTTCCGTCGACAGCCGGTTCGTGGGGTAACATTGTGTTCAGCATTTTCGTCTCTTTGCGACCATGAACCAGTTGAAAGGGTGTAACCCCGGTGGTTTCTTGCACGGTCGTATTGTAGGCAAAGGTGAGGTACGGCAACACCTCGTCCCATGTCTTGTGCTCCAAGTCGGCGTACATGGAAATCATGTCGGCGATGGTCTTGTTAAGTCTCTCCGTCAGCCCGTTGGTCTGAGGGTGGTACGCCATAGGGCGACGATGGCTGGTGTGGCTGAGACGAAGGACTTCTTGTGTTAGCTGGGCCGTGAACGAGGATCCACGGTCTGAGATCGGGACTTCGGGAGCGCCGTGCCGGAGGACGATCGATTCAATAAAAAACTTGGCAACTTCCACAGCAGTTCCGGAAGGAAGGGCTTTTGTTTCGGCGTACCGCGTGAGATAATCTGTGTCGGCGATGATCCAGCGATTTCCCGGCGTCGACGGCGGAAAAGGCCAAGTAGATCCATTCCCGTCTGCTGGAAGGGTGCCGTGGGCGGAGGAATTGACTGCAACAGTCCAGCCGGCCTCGTTGGAGGTTTCTTTCATCGCTGGCATTCATGGCATGATCGTGGGTATAGGTGGACGGTTTTGGGGAGCTTGGGCCAATAATACTTTTCACGAATACGGGCCAGTGTCCGGCTGTAACCAAGGTTTCTGGACGTCGGTTCGTCGTGGCAGGCTTGGAAGATCTCCTCTCGAAGGTCGGTCGGGATTACCAGCAGCCACGTCGAGTTGTTGGTGCCGAAGATCTCTTTGCAGAGAACTCCTTGCCTAATGGCGAAGGTGGGCAGGTCTCGTGAAGAAACACGTTGTATGGCACTCCCACGACCTTCCAGGTGCTCTATTAGTGCGCGGAGCTCAGGATCGTCTCGTTGACGTCGGGCAATGTCGTCGGTATGCACTGCGCCCAGGAAACACTCGCCGTAATCGTCGTCGATGCTGTCGGAAGGTGTTTCGACGGGAGCTTTGGACAGGTAGACGGCGTCACTCTGCTTGCGCCCTTACTTGTAGACTACGGTCATGTTGAACTCTTGTAGTCGGAGACTCCATCGCGCAAGGCGTCCTGACGGGTCCTTGATGTTCGCAAGCCAGCAGAGCGAATGATGGTGCGTGGCTACGCGGAACGGGCTTCCGTATAAGTACGGACGAAACTTCGTGATCGCCCAGACGACCGCAAGGCATTCTTTTTCAGTCGTGGGGTAATTTCGCTCCGCTTTCGACAATGTCCGACTTGCGTAGGTTATGACTCGCTTGGTGCCTTCTTGTACTTGAACCAGTACCGCGCCAAGTCCTGCCTTACTTGCGTCCGTGTGAATCTGGGTTTCCGCATCCTGGTCAAAATGTCCAAGAACAGGAGGCGCCTGCAGTCGTCGCTTCAGCTCGTCTAATGCCTGCTGCTGCTCCTCGGCCCATTCGAACTTCTCGGCGTCCTTCGTGAGGTTTGTGAGCGGTGCGGAAATCCTTGCGAAATCTCGAACGAAGCGCCGATAGTATTCACATAGCCCAAGGAACCTTCGCACGGCCTTCTTGTCTCTTGGCGCTGGAAATGCTGCGACGGCGCGAGTCTTCTCTGGGTCTGGACAAATGCCTTCGTTACTAACCACGTGACTTAGGAACTTCAGTTCGTCATAGGTGAACCGACACTTTGACGGCTTGAGGGTGAGTCCAGCGGTCCGTATGGCTTGAAGAACAGCTCGGAGTCGTCGCAAGTGCTCGTCGAAGTCGCTGGAAAACAGCACGACGTCATCGAGGTAGACCAGACAGCTCTGCCACTTCAGTCCTGCCAGTACGGTGTCCATGACACGCTGGAAAGTTGCTGGCGCCGTGCATAGTCCGAAGGGCATCACCTTAAACTCGTACAGCCCATCCGGTGTGACGAAGGCTGTCTTCTCTCAGTCCCGTTCGTCGACTTCGAACTGCCAGTAGCCGCTCTTCCGGTCCATCAATGAAAAGTATCGAGAATGGCGCAGCCGGTCTAACGTGTCGTCGATGCGGGGGAGTGGATAGACGTCTTTCTTCGTCACTGCGTTCAGCTGCCGGTAGTCCACGCAGAAACTAAGCGCCCCGTCTTTCTTCTTAACCAGTACGACTGGGGAGACCCAAGGACTGCTTGAGGGTTGAATTATGTCGTCGTTCACCGTCTCTTGATCTTGCTCCTGGATCATCTGCCTTTCTTTGACGGAGACTATGTATGGAGATCGATGCACAGGGCGGGCGTCGTCCTCGGTAGCGATGCGGTGCTTCGCAACGGCGGTTTGGCGCACCTTCGACGACGTCGCAAAGCAGTCGCGGTATTCGGCGAGGAGGTAATCAGCTGACGTCGCTTCGGGCCCGGACGCTTAGGTCCAATGTCGAGCTGCGCTGGCGACGTACTGTCTTGCTGAGGTGGCCAGGATTCGTCAGCAATGGCGGCGATTTCAGCGGAGTTTCGGAGATCCTTGACGTGGCCAACGGCTGCCCCTTTCGTGAGGTGTTGCGCTTCGTTTCGGAAGTTCGTCATGAGGACCACAGTGCGGCCATCCTGAAGTTCGGTTACCCCTCTTGCGACGCCTATCCCTCTTCCTAGAAGCAACTGGAGGCTCCCCTCGAGCAGAACTTCGCCGCAGAAGGCTTCGGTGATCCCGACAGGTACGAAAACACTCGAGCGCGGTGGTAAGTTTACGTGACTTGCGAGGACTCGGACCGCGGATGAAGTCGCTTTGGGTTCCTCCGACGGTGAAACAGGTTTTCGCAGAGTTAGCTGGTTTGCTCTGAGGACGATGACGGCGCCGTACTCGCAGAGGAAGTCCATTCCGAGGATAACGTCCCTCGAACAGTCCTGCAGAACGACGAACTTCACAGGGCACGTCTCACCGTGGATCTCGACGCGAGCAGTGCATCGCCCGACTGGTGTGATGAGGTGCCCACCGGCGGTTCGTATTTGAGGGCCTTCCCACGGCATTGTCACTTTTCACAGGCGGCGAGAGAGCCTTCCACTCAAGACTGAGTAGTCTGCTCCATTGTCCACGAGTGCCGACGCGTCGTGGCCGTCGATAAGGATGTTTAGGTTGTTGGACACCGATGCAGGGACGTCGTTGTGATGCGTAGCGTCGAGAGAATGGGAGCGCTCCGGCGTTCTTGGAGGCTCTTTACTTCGGTCGTCTTCGGCAACGCCACCTCCAGGCGTTGCCGCACCTAGTTTTCCCGGCAACGCAAGGGCGACAGGCTCTCTCGGCGGGGTCGTGGCGCTGGAGACGCTGAACCTCTGGGCGACGGTGAGCGGGGCTCACGCCGGAGCGGCGTTGAAGATGGCGAACGTCGGAGGTACTACTCGATGTCACGAGTTGGTCGTACCTTGGGCGCGGGTCGTTTGGGTGGAAACCGCGAAGCCCCAGTTGTCGGTAGGGGCATCGACGGCAAATGTGGCCGGCTTCACCGCAGTGGTAACACAACGGGCGTCGATCGGCCGTCCTCCACACGTCGGTCTTTCGTGGAGCAGCTTGTTCTGGGCGGACGTACGCCCGATCTTCATGGCGTCGTGAATACTGCGGCGCTAGAGGTTCACGTCGAGGTGGCGCCGTATACGGGTGAGCAGGGGGCGGTGGTCGTCGGGTAGCTGCGGCGTAGCTCAGCTTCGGTGGTTCAGGAGCGGCGCTGGCGAGAACTTCTGGCTGCAGCGCCTGCTCAAGTTCTTCCCGGACAATATCAGCGACTGAGGGCGTAGCCGGGTTGTGGCAGCAGGTAGCAGCTTCCTGATTTCCTCCCGCACGACGTCCCGGATTATCTCGCGGATGTCCGTGGGGTCGCAGCCGGAAGACGAAAAGTCAGCGACGCCGGGAACTCGGTGGTAGTGGGCGGCGCGTGCTTGAAGGGCACGTTCGATGTTGGTGGCCTCTGTGATGAAACCTTCGACGGTGGTAGGCGGGCTCTGAACATGGCCTCCGAAAATGTTTTCCTTCACGCCGCGCATCAAGAGCCGGAGCTTTTTCTCTTCGGGAGCGTTTGGGTCGGCGCGATTCATCATATGGAGAACGTCTTCGACGAAGCTCGTGACGCTTTCGGTCGGCCTTTGGGTTCTCGCTCGCAGGAGTTCTTCGGCACGCTGTCGTCGGTGCTGGTTGGCAAAGGTGCGTCGCAGCTCGGCCTGGAATTCTTCCCACGACGAAATCGACGCTTCGTGGTTCTCGAACCAGGTGCGTGCCGTGCCTTCCAGAGCGAGAAAACATTCTGAAGGCACTGCTCCGGTGTCCATCGGTTATGGCGGGCCACTCGTTCGTAATGTTGTAGCCAGTCCTCAACATCCTCGTGGATCTCCCCGTGGAAAGGCGTCGGAGTCCGGGGTGCGACGGGCAGATATACCACGGCAGAAGCGGCCGGGGTCTCCGACTGGTTTCCCATCGTGGTCCTCCTTGTTTGCTTGGTCTTGGGTGGCAACGGTCCTAGTTCCGGGGGTTGGCCAAGGTTCCGGCGACTTGATTGGGTACCGGCCTGGTCTTCGTTGGGTTCTTGGGGACTTGGATTCGGAGTTGCGCAGCGGGACCCCGGAGGGTACGGCTGCACGGGCATGCGGTACACTCTAAGAAAAATGGGAACGCGACTTAGTCCCCGAAGGGAGTAAGTGCGTTGCCACAACCATTAGTCCCCTCGGGGACTAACGGGAAGGGGAGTAACAGTTGGGCCCCTACCATTAGTCTCTCGCACTAACACCGTTAGGCCCAACTGTTACACCGTTTCAATTGCACCTCGAGGACCAACTGTTAGGCCCTTGCACCTGGTCTCCTTTTACCAACTGTTACACCGTTTCAATTGAACCCCGAGGACTGTCTGTTAGGCCCTTGCACTTGGACTCCAAGGACTAACTGTTACACCGTTTCAAATGAACCCCGAGGTCCAACTGTTAGGCCCTTGCACTTGAACCCCAGGGTCTAAACGTTGCGCCGTCGGATTTAGACCCCTGGGTCTAAAGGTTTATCCTTTGCATTTTTTCCCGAGCCACAAATCTCCAAAACGAAATCGTGCATTCCAAGTTAAACGGAGCTTTACTGCCTCGTAAATACACATC
Source organism: Ixodes scapularis (assembly GCF_016920785.2). Classification (NCBI taxonomy): domain Eukaryota; kingdom Metazoa; phylum Arthropoda; class Arachnida; order Ixodida; family Ixodidae; genus Ixodes; species Ixodes scapularis. Next base: position 120,861 of record NW_024610134.1, on the reverse strand, counting down.
GCATTCAAGGATGACTGAAGTTAAAGTTCCTGAGCGGTAGACTCCACGATAAGGCCAGATTCCGGAGAGTGCACTTGCGTCGATGATGGCTTGAACACTGTGATGGCTGTCCAAACCGGTCGTGGTCCAAGCACCGTTTATTGGGGCAGCTGCAGCTTCTTGCCTGTTTGCGAGGAATTTGGATTATTAGCAACAGGGGCAGCGTGAAATACCCGATCGCTCAGCAAAAGTATGAGATACAACACACACATATTAAAATAAAAAAATAGGCTACAAAAGTGCTACAATGGTTCACATCTAACATGCGATCTGTAGACAGCAGACCAGCGCAATATTATATTTTTAGTAGACCGTTCGCTACGAATTACAGACCCAGCGTGTGCGTGCTCAAACTATGCTTCAAAGGGACGGAACGATCTCCCGCCATCAACGCGAAAGTCTGCACAATCGAATGAATGTCTCCATTAAGGCCGGTTGTCACACGCAGCGAAGCGCTGAAGTAGCGCTGCTCACGTGTCGTCAGCTGCTTTTCGTCTGCCATGAGCAACACTTTTGACGATGCGATAAACAGCTGGTGAAAGCTCCCGTCAGCACGCGTTTAGCGCTAGGTCAGCGCTATGCTTGTAGCTCTCAGCTGCATGTGTAAAGTAGTGTAAAGAGGCTTTTACGGTAAAGCGATCCCTGCCAGGGTCTGCAAAACACAAAAAATAAGCGATCGGTAGAACTGGCGTTTTGTTCGATACGATTGAATATCAGGTCTCTGTGCGGCGTAACAAAATAAGCAACCATGGGGCCAAAAAGAATAGAGCATGGCGCGTGCTTTGGAAGCTACAGAACGCGCTCAAAATAAAACACTTTCTGACGCCGCAGTTAATGAATATACCATAAACAGAAGTACTTTGACATACCTTAATCAAGTTCCCTTGCCTTATGACTTCAGAACAGATCAAGTGCAGTGTTGCAGCACCGCGAATCATAACCGGATTCCGCAATGATCGGAGACGACCAGCTTCTAAGTCCTGACGAAGGCTATACTAAAAGCTGGTTCTTTTCAAACAAAGACCCCTTCCCGTTTTTCCGACGGACCTTCTCTGGGAAATTTCTTTTCCCCAAAGGGAAATATCTTTTCCCCGAAAATATTTTTTCCCCGAAAATCTTTTTCTCCCTGTTGCTACACACGACACAAGTTGACACCAATGCCCGAAGGACGGGAGAAGGTCGAAGGTCACCATTTTCAACACGCCGGTCAAGTGACGTACAAGCAAGCACGCTTTTTTTTGTTGTTTTTTTGTATTTTTTTCTCTCTCTTTCTCTTTTCAGTTTTCTCGGGGGCCTTTTTTTTGTTCTCATTTGTTTTGTTTTAGCAGGGTGTTGCCATGAGTGACGTCCGTTCGCTGTTCGTTCTCCGTTGTTCATCTGGAATGTTATCTGAAACATCGACGACGATGGCATGAAGGCGTCTCGATACTGCCCCCGAATGTGCTGTTTAAGTGGAACGTGCCGTGCATCAAGTGTGTCAGTGCGGATATTGAGTTCGACATTGGACTACCAAGAAAGGTTGGCTACGGGGAGACGCAGAGACGAGGCTCGACCTGTTCTCAGTAACTCAGTTTTACCGAGTGAAGTGGCCATTTATTCTGACTGCGAGACTCCGGTGTTGAAAGCGCGTCTTCTACAAACTCTTAAGTTTCATTTAAGAAAAAAAAGTGCTAGTATTCGGAGGTGTTGCATTTGGATTAATGCTCATTTTTTTGTGCGAAGGCAAATTACGTGAATGGGACTTGTGAAATGTCAAAAGATCATTTTTGACGAGATAGTCAACACTTTCGTTAACTCGCTTTCGAACAACGCGCGAAGCTCTACCATGTAATGTCTAAACCTACGTGGCACATTGAACAAATTCGCCAGTTTCGTCCGAGTTTTGTCAACACTTTCAGCCGTGCTGGGCAGAGTCTCGCCGATCCCCAAGACGAGCGAAGTATCATCCGTCCTCCTGGAGAACATTCCGTTTGCCTTCGGGGACTAAATGCTACAGATGCACCCTGTCTGAGGGGGACTAATGGCTGCTTTTGCTCGAGCACGCTTATCGGTTAGTCCCAGTCGAGCGCTGTTAGTCCCCAGCTTTTTCGCGCGGTACCTAGCTTGAACCAGATGGTCCTTACGGGGAGCAACTGGAAGTTCAGAGGACCAAATGCTGCCATTAGTCCCTTGAGGCCAACTTTTTTCTTAGAGTGTACCCAGCACCTCCACCAGAATGTCACGAATAATAAATGATAAGGCGAAGAATAACTAAAGAAACTGAATGTTTAATGAGGCGAGCTTGTGCCCAAATAACAGAGCAGAAAATGGATAGCGTCGCAGGCGTCGATAGCGGCGAAACAGCAGGATCGAACACGAAGGCGAGACTCACCGCCGAATTCCAGAAACCTCACTCAAACTACACTCAAACTGAAGGGCCCCTCCTTTTCCTCGAGGAAGGCGCGAGGGCCGGCGCTGGCCAATCGCGAGGACGGATCCGCCGTCGCGCGAGGTTTCTGAATTCGGCGGTCAGTCCGGTTCGCCACGCGGCGCCCCTTATGTACGTACATGCGTGAGCTTCTGGAATAATCGGCGTAGAATGTTCGACGCGTAGAACGTTCGGACCTCCAATACGCCCAACATTATTCTCGAATCTAACAGAAAACTAAATTACAGGATTAACAAAAGACGCGGCGTTCCCAGGAACCGAACCCTGACTTTTCGCGTGGGAGGCAGGCGCGATAACAATTAGGCCACGCGCGCGCTGCCTGCTTGGTCAGCTGCGCGCGCGGTAATATAGTCTTATTTTTTACAGAGCCTTCGGGAGGGATCTCAAACGGTAGTTTACCTGGCTGTCTCAGAAGACGTAAGGTCGGTGAATGGTAAGTATTTCGCCGACTGCAAGGAGTGTTCCGCCGTTCCATGGGCCACCAACCGAATGAAGGCGAAGCGACTATGGGAAGAATCGCTGAAAATGACGAACGTCAAAGAGCCTGCGTGACTGCGACAGTTCACGGAAAAGTGCGCCTGTGATCGGGTCTTCCATGCCGCCTCCGACACCTCACGGCATACAAGATTCAGCATTGCTGGGATTTGATATGTTTTCGAACCAGCTCTGTACGGGTTCAGGTAGTTGAAACGGATAAAATTATGCTCGAGCGACCTTCGTTTGTGACATCAAATAAAATTTTCTTGGTTTTAACACAATACACTCCCAGGGGCTCTAAGTGGAACACTAGGAAAGAAAGTTGACGCAATTGCCGACGTGCGCGATTGGCCAGCGTCAATGTCAATGGCCAATCGCGGCGGTCGCCGATCGATTTTGCCCAAGTTTTCGCCGAATGACTAATTTAGAGTACCTCGTCCGAATCTTTTTTTTTTCTGCTGGTGTCGGGATTACACAATATTCATGCATTCTCTGACATGGCGTAGAACGAGAAGTAAGTTAAAAACTTAAATATATTGCTCGGAAATTAAGAGAGCGCAGAGGTACAGAGAGTCTGAAACTGTCGTCTGGTGTTTCCGCTTTAGGTAGAAAATTTAACTAAGGCCGTGCGAATGCTAAGAAGCGGTATTTAGCAAATAAATGAAGCGGAAGTTACTACAAGACCGCACGTTGAAAATATGGTAATTCAGATCGAATTTGCGCGATTTGTGTCGCCTGCTCGTGAGGCATTTATTCATTTACTTTCGGTTAGGGTACGAAGGAGAGACCAGTACAAAAGGCTATCGAGCCTGGCGAGTCACTGGTCCCGTATAAATAAGCAGAAAAAAGGTATTCGGATGAAAGTTGTCAACTCAAAGTGATCGGCATCGTCCCCATAACATAGAAATATATAAATGACAAGAAACAAAACAATACACGGTACACGAGACTCAGTAATGAGTGAATATATGAAAGCAAACGCATAACGCAATCCCCTATCATCATCAAGAGCCAAATATTCATACGTTGTTTTCTTATTTATGGTACAATGGGGTTCACATTTTATTTAAATTTGATAACGCTTTCAGTAGTGCTCTGAATTTTCTTTTTTATTTCCCAAACGATTGCGTTAATTTCTTTGGGATGTGCTATTCATTAAGGTAATTATTTGATACTGTGGACTCTGCTTTCCATAATCAGTTGATGTACGGGGTATCCTTCGTGCAACATGGCGCAACGTATACCAGTGGAGACTGAAAAGTGGTTTCTGGGCACAGAAAATAAAGAATTATTATTATTATTATACGACGATGTTTCTTTTCCGCCGGCAGTAACAAAAACTTTTTTCAAAATGTAATTGCAGTAATTTAATATAATACAGATTTGACGTGGTAATACAACCCACAGAACACGCACGAAGAGATAGGAGATGTAGAACAAAAGGGCACTGACTCCCACCTGATTTATTTTCAAAGAGGAGAAAAACAAAAAGCTTGCAGAGGCCCTAATCTGGACACTTGTCTAAAAAGTCGGCGAGAAATCCGGCGGATAGGATGAACTGACGGAAAGGTCCAGTGCGGCCATTCACGGCCGCCAGATTTCTCGCAGTCTTCTTCGCCAAGCGCCCAGACTTGGGACGCTTGGCGAAGTAAGCCAGCCATCTCATTCCCGCTCTCCCTCCACAAAAAGCCAGTGAACGCTTTCTGAATCTGAACCCCACGTGAAAGCAAAGCGTAGAGGTTATGGGGCCCTTGTTGCAGAAGGTTAAAGGGAATAGCAGCACTAGACGAAAGATACAAAAAAGAAAACGTCCGGTATTGGCCCCTGCCCGCCTAAACTGTCCCGCAATTTGAAACAAGTAGCCAACAGGTATGATGTTCCAACAGTGTTCTCTCTCCCCACAAATGTTAGCTAAGATCGGTCGCACGTTAGGCTCCGTATTGGAAAGTCGTTCACGAACAGCATGCACAAGAAACACAGGAGCAATTTTGTTTCCTGAACGGTTATAAGATTCCCCTAACTATTGGTGGTTGCTATATAGACCTTCCCAAACAAAAAAAAAGCTCCTAGTCGGTTTCATTTTTAGTGTTCATGCGTATGGCGCGTGATTTGTTCGCTTTGCCAAACGGCGAACATGCGCCTGGTAGGCTGAGGATATTGTGCATTGGGCTGGGACATGTATATTGGAATGATGTATAGGACAGACTGAAAAATGCAAAACGACCGGCTTAGAGAACACTTTTATTGGATTTACGCCACCGCAGGGGGGCATCTGCATACAAAATGTCTCTGTTCGTGGGCATCGGTGCCCTTTTTGCTCTCAATAAGGTCGTTTATGCGGAAACTGGAGATTTGTTTGTCATTCAATTAGAAGGCAACAAACAAGGCTTTACAGATTTTACACATGCAATTAAAAAATAGTTCTATGTGAGAAGAGGAATAAGTATTTATAAAATTAAAGAAGTATTGTAGTTAAGACCCAACTCCAAGTTAATTTAAACGAATAAAGAAATCTCGTAAACTCTCTTTCTTTGGAGTTCCTATTTGGACTCAAAACTGCGTCTTTCAATGTTTGTATTTTAGTGTAATATAGGTTTTTTTATTACGTAATTAGTCGCCTACCTAAATTTGTGTGGTGCGCGAAAGTTTTTTAACAATGTTTTTCTTAATACAGAAGCTTTGTGCAAATTCCAGGAATTCAGAGCATGATATCAGCAAAACTATAATTTTTTGTTGTTTTTTTTCTCAGAAAGAAATATTTTCTTTGGAGTTCAGAGGCTTTATCATTAAAATTAATTGTTTCGCACATATCCCACACATGAAAGAATTGCCGTGTCACCTTCGACATGGAGTGGCCCTAACGAGACAACTGGGACAACCAGGCGGGAGTGGGACAGAGCTTAAAGTGAAGTACTGGCTGGAACATCGAGAGGGCTAGATGGCATAAGAATGAGAGTAGTCAGGACACCAGGAACAAAAAATAAAAACTAAGGTTCACATATCAAATAATCAAATAATATTGTGGGGAGGGGTAGCCAATGATTGAAAACAAAGCAGAATGAGATTACTACATCAAGGTAAGAAAAATAAGGGAGTTACAAATTTCCTTACCGGCCAATAAAAGTAACTTCGGTCCTGTACAGACAAGCGATGTATGTAGTAGAACAGAGAAGGGAAGAATGGGCAGTAGACATTTTAGGTGAGCCTCAGAATGGGTTCCGAAGAGATAGAAGATTTGGTGATAACTTATTAATTATCAATCAATGAATAGAGGTGGCACGGATGACTTAAAAACCGTCATGGATAGCATTTCTAGACATTAAAGGGCCTACGCCAATATGAGTCAGTAAAAACTCTGCGTACAGCTGAGAGACTATGATTTAAATACGCATTGTGTTACGCTTTTACAACAGGTATGCACAAATAATAAGGTTATAACATTAAAATCAGAAATAACTGAACTGGCAGAAATAAAAAAGGCTCGAGGTACACCTCAGCACTTCTTATAAGTTCTGAATGCGAAAGAACGAATGTAGTTCTTCGCGCCGCGGCCGCTTCTGGTTCTCTTGGCATGAAGCAGAAACGGCCGAGGCGCCCAGAGCATCAGTGGGCGCCTACACTCTAAAACAAAAACAGTCTGTCTATGCTAGATCGCAAACTCAACGATGAAGTTAACTCAATCGGTCGGTGATTGGCTGCCCTTTTGGTCACGTGATGTGACGTTGCGATTGAGTTTTTCCCTACGGATTCCGATGGAGTTCGAACTATGCTGTTGAAATAATGAAGTTCACGGTGACGTCAAAATGTCGTCACGATTGAGTTTGGCGATGGAGATAACTTTGTAGTAGTCGGGCAGCAAAAGTTTTCAAAGTCAATGAAGACGGCGACGTTCAAGATCGCGGACGGGGCGGACCAAAGCGGACTACCGCTACGTCTTTATGTGTTCGCCGTTAAAGGTTCGTCAGGGACGTAATTGGGGAATACTTCCCGACACTCGCTGGTGCTGACATTTGCCGTGGAAGGTTTGGCGGCGTCGCGAGGGGCCCCATATGGTGACCGCCGAGCAGCAAGTGGTCTCTTTGAGCGTAGCTGGCGGCACATTTTGCTGCGACGAAGACGTCATCGTGCGTCGGTGTGCTGCGAGTCGCATTCTTTGGATGCTACAGAGGCGATAATCGATAACCCGGGGCTGAAGGTGGGTGGGCTTCGCGCTCCAAGTGAAGACGGAAAGACGACGACCATGAAGTTCAGCGATGCGAATACAGCGGTGTTGTCGGTAAGTGCTCAATACACATTTTCTCAATGCGCTTGCACGAGAGCTCTCGGTAGAAAACGGGTGCCTCGTTCACCGTGATGAGTGTCGTGTGAGATAGTCGCACGGATTCAAGCTTACTCGTGATTGCATGTGTATCATCCAAATGTCTCGGGCCTCAACATCTGGAAATTGTTCTGCTGCAGCACGTTGTGTACGTTTTCATTTTACGATTGCAGGTTCAAACTGGTACAGTATCTTGTTCTTTGCTTGTGTTGTCTGAAACGTTTTTGCTGCTTTTCTGCCACACCGGGTAGAGCGCCTCGTCAAGCTGCAAGCCATGCAGCTTGACGTTTGACATTATATGTCCCATCTCCCACCTTTGTATATAAAGGAAAATAAAGAGATTATAAACTCGATTGCCACCTCTTTGCTTTGAAGGCATAATTTTGGGTATTGTGCAAGACAAGTGGAATATCTCCATTTCTTTTTAACTTTTTATTATTACATTTTCAGCCTTTTTGGGGTGCTATACAACTACTATCTCCAAGTAGAGGCTGCATTAGCATATAGAATTTCTATCTAGTCGTGATGTGCTTTTGGACAACTGAAAAGGTTATGAAACATTCATGTCAGATACCGTCTCACTGTTGTGTGCAGGTGACAGCGACAAAACCCTGAAGCCATGCTTGCACACCAATTCCTCGCAACCCCAATGGATGCTCTGCTGTTCTGAGGCCAAGCTTAAAAAAAGCATTGATTAGGATTCTGTCGTAGAGCAGTGAATAGGATGCTGAAAAGCAGGTTCCGGTGGTTGCAAAGGTGCTAGGCATAGCAACATCATTTGACTTTCTGCACAATGCGGGCTTGTATGGCTCTATTTTGGGGCCTCTCCCTTGAGCCCCAAGAGTCCGATCCCGAGGACGGTGTAAGCTTTGACAGCAGAGGACACGCTGTGCACTGCTCAAAATCTAAGCGGTGGCCACCTCTGCAAGTATGTGCTGCCTACCAAGGTCTCCCTGCTCAAACTTGAAGCCTGGCAGCTGTTGAGGCTACTACGAGCTTTGTCTCTCGTCACATCTGCGAAATATACTTGTGTGTATCCGCTTGCAATGTTTTGTCATACTTTGTAACTTGCCAAATCAAGAAGACACGGTAAGTCCCTTTGGCTGCCGAGTGGTTCTTACTAAAAGACAGTTCAAGCGGAGTTTTGGTATGGCACCTAAAAATGGAATGGAAGATGGCGGTCTCCCTTTCCTAGACGTCTGTGCAGTGAGAAAGTCCGGCCACCTGGACTGGTCTGGTCCGTGTGTATGGGAAGCCGACACACACAGGCCGATACCTGGACTTTTCCTCAAGCCACCCTAGGACACATAAGTCTTCCGTGGCTTCGGCACTCGTCAGACGGGCGATCACGGTCTGCACATCAGAGGCGACCCTTCGAAAAGAGATCGAAACGATAAAACAAGACCTGCAGAAGAATGGCTACCCAGCTGGATTTGTAAAAAGCACGATCAAAAAAATTCGACGCACCCCTTCAACCCAAGACGCCCCCCCCCCCCCTCCCTCCACCCGCGTGTGTGTACCCTACATCAACGGCACAAGCGAGGTTCTCGCCCGAGTACTGCGACAGTACGGCATAGCGGTATCACACAAGCCAGTCTCGACCATCGGCGGCCTTCTCCCCCTGCCAAAGGATCGCCCCACGAGGGAGAGGGCACAGGGACTGGTTTATAAAATTCCCTGCGGTGACTGCCCCGCGTCGTACGTTGGGGAAACGAAAAACTATCCAGAGCGCCTGCGGCGCCACCGCTACGACATCGCGAAGAAAAATGTGGAGGGAAGCGCGCTGGCCGAACACGTCGAGAAGACGAACCACTCCATCGACCTTGCCAACAGCTTCATCCTCGGAACGGAGAAAAACTGGCGGAGGCGCCTCCTGTTGGAGTCGTGGCACATTCAATGCACACGTGGCAACATAAACCGGTCGACGGGGACCCTTCCCAGCAGCTACGTTTCGGGGTTAAGAGGGATAATCCGGAAAACACCCGGGGGTGTTCGGGTTCTTGGGCAGGCCGTTCCGCGGGACAAAAACAGTCACCCGTGATCAAGGGACCGAGTTGGTTCCGAAACGTCGGGATTTTTGCTTTTTAATAAAGCTTGGTTAGAGTTTCGAAGTTGAAGATTTAAATAAGGGGATGTTTCTGAAAAAGCTTTTTAACACAATGTTTTTGGCAGGTTAACCTTGTAAAAATGCAAACCGCATAAGTGAAACGTCGAGGCATTAGAATAGAGAATAAAAGAGGGCCTCCTCATGGGTGGCATCTTGTTTCCCATTGACTGCATAAGCATTCTGGCTGTAACAGTATATTGTTCTAAGTATAGAGGAAGAAAAGGTGAAGAATTAACTGTGGTTGCTGGTATCTGGACGATTGAACTTGCACCGCCGTGTCACCGTTAATTGTGAAATTTCTGGTTCCCTGTATATGAAATATACATCGACATCTGAAGTCGAGATACGAGTCCTGGCACATAAACAATTGCACCGAGATTTCCTGACCCAAAATTTGGATTCGATGTATGACAATTTTGTCGGGTATGATTAAGGTAGTGTTGAAAACCTTTTTTCCATGCTATACTGAAATCATGACAGACGCAAAATGGTGCCTGGGGAGCATGTTTTATTGTGTATGGAAATTCTGCACCCCCATGAGGGGCAGCACGAGTGTGGTCAGTGAAGATGACTGCTGGCTATCTGCAGCTGCTTGTCCCTCCACAGCCTGCAAACAAAGTACACGAAAAGGGTGAATGTTTATAAAAAACAAGCATTGTTGAAGACTATGTTACAGAAATTGCTGAGAACAAGAAAATCCCAGGGGTGTGGTGAGCAGTAGTGTATGGCATACGACTGCTTTATCTTCATTTAGAACTCTTATGCAGTGCTGGAAATATCAAGAATGCGAGACCCCTGAAAGGCAATTTGTTTATGCAGGCACCTTCCTAACCAAGGAACTGCTCAGATCAGCAAGCTCATGCTGTGGGTCTTCCAGTACAACACGCAACCTATGAAGCAAGCAGCCTTGAGCAATGTGCACCTAGCATGATCCAATTACTTTGCAGCAGACAGGCCTGCTCTGTCCATCACATGAAAAATGGAAAGCACAAAGTTGGAAATCACTCACTTCGAAACTCTTAGGGAAACTCTTAGGTAAAACGGAAGAGCATTTCAACTTCTTTAGAAGGGATTCCGCAACTCCCTGTATTAAAACCTCGGTTTTAATACAGGGAGTTGCGGAATCCCTTCTAAAGAAGTTGAAATGCTCTTCCGTTGTACCTAAGAGGAAACCAAAGAATTTTGTAGTGCTACCTTATATTCATAAGGTGTCGCACAATCTGAAAAGGATAGCATCAAAGTTCGACGTGGACGTTGTCTTCACTGCCCCGTGCAGATTGTCAAAATTGTGCGCTATGGTGAGCGGGCCGAAAGTGAAGAAGCCTGTTTGTAGCAAGAAACACGTGACAAAGTTTGTACCTTGTGCCACTGAGGTGGTTTACAGGATTCCGCTAACGTGTGGCCGTGTTTACATAGGGCAGACGGGACGTTGCTTAAATGATCGACTTCGAGAGCATGCGGCTTCTCTTGGCAACAATTACGGTTCCCACTTACCGGGGCATTGTAGAACTTGTGGTTGTTCCCCCAAGCTGGACATGCGAAGGTGGAGGGACGAAACAAAGGAAGGAGGGAACGAGAGTTGCTGGAGGCAGCGAAAATACGTGATTGTGACAAAGACGTTTGCATAAGCGTCGCATCGGTGTATATGCAGCAGAAAGAGTACCATTTCATTAACACTATCTAACTTGACAATATTAACGCGGCGTTTTTTCTATTCTTTTCTCGTTCGGATTGTGCGGCGGGGTGATGTAGTCGTTTTGCTGACTTTTGGAACAGGCGGTGGGCGGTATGATGGTGCGGATTTGGCGGTACGCCCTGTCTCTGTTGAACGAGACTAAGCACGTGCATGGTGATAGCAAAGTTGGAAGCTTTCAATAAAGTTTAGTTGCCAGTTAGCGTTTGTCCTGTGTGCTTCTTCGTCTTTTTGTCCTGTCTCTTTTACGCTATTTTTAATTTTTAATATGAATGTCCACTACCAACTTGCCCAGCAGACCAAGCTTTTACAATACTTACTCTCAACTGTGACAGATTGTGATATCTAGCCAAAGGTGGAGGACGTGAATACCTGAGTGCAAAAAATTAAGAGAAGTATACAAAACTGCACGCCGATGATTTTGCCGAGTTCGACAGGCAATGCCCAGCCAGGTGCGTCCTGCTTCCATAGTCCTTTGTAGCAAATATTTTTAGAAGTGGACCTTTTATATAAATAGCAGACACCGGTTTTGGAATTGGTGAGCCAGTTTTGTCTTAGTCTCATTCCCTTGTCAATTTCAGGGCAGTGGGTAGATGTGATGCTGCCGGGAATGTTCGGTGGAAGCAGGTTGCTGTTGGGAAACAGGACCGGAGGCACCGTCTTTTTCCTGACACAGTCTCATTAATTGGATCTGTGTCTTGTCCGACACAAAACTCAAGTAACCATGTGTGGATTGTCTCTGCACCATGTGTACACTTAAGTTTTTGTAAATCTTGCTGAGGTGTCACCTTGCTAGAAACATCAACACGGTTGGACCTACAGTCACCTTGGGAGCTACCGACCAGGCACAATATGGTAGTGACAGCATCTTCTACATAGTTATGCACAGTGCAGGTCATGTTCACATTTTTGTGCAATTGCTGAGATGGGTACAAAAGCTGTCACTTTGGGCCACTGGAGCCAGCGCAGTTCAACATGATCACAGTGTAGCAAAGCTGCAACGCCACAACATCAATGGCCACCAGCATGAGGCTACCGACAACACTCATGCATAATACATGTCCTGACACAGGCGCAAACCACGTATTATGGAGATGAATCCAGACTGTTTTTTTCTACCTAACATTTGGTGGTGGTGGAGCTGCCATCTGTGCTGGGTCCTCACTAGCACCTTTGGCCACAGCAGATGAGTCCTGCATCATCCAATCAAACACAAGTTAACGCACAACAAATTGGCAGCCTTTCTGGTTCCGCGTTAATGTAATGCCCATTGCCTACACTTTAGAATTCAGGTATCGGAGTGCCTCATGCACAGCTCTAGAGAAATTAACTCGTCAGCTTGAGCGCTACGATCACAGCTTTCAAAGAAACATCACGAGGCAGCACACTCGTGCAAAGTCAATAAGACCAAAAACAACACAGTGTCTGTTTACTACAAGTAGCAAGTTTTAGGAGACCGTTAACCGTGTTCTGCGGTGGCCACGGTACGGCTGGTAAGGCTTTAAGCGCGCTGAAAAGCATGCTTCAAAGTTACAGCGCGAGCTCCCACTCCCAGTAGCAATTTCGCTGCGCACGGCAATGGTACGCTAAAACCGCCCATTGAGATGCCATGCACTTACTTACCGACACTGCAGCCAAGATGCCGTGTGGCGATGGACGAGGCGCGTCCGTGCTCGAAATCATGCGCCTTCTTCCGTGTCTTAGCGAGGAACCTTTCTTATATGGGCCAAGATTCTGTCCTACTTCTCGAGTTCAGCGAGGACACTTGGTTCACGTCCCCCACCAGACTGCCGAGTGGTAATCGCGACGTGAAAAAGCCCGACTTGACAGCAAAAATTCCAAAAGTGAGGCAAATCTTCGTACAGACACACGAGCAGTTTACGTGCGACATCCACCGTCGGCCATGACGATTCATCACGATCGCGATGCAGCTCACGCATTGCGATCAGCTAAATTGTTTTACTTACGTAAAAAGACATGATTCATGCGACCTAGACTTGACACCGGTAATAATACTTAGATTGTACCGCATTATACATTTTCAGAAGTTAAAAATGTTGCTTTTACAAGACCCTTCGATGCGGCGTTGCGCATTTCCCTCTAGGGACATATTTTGGGGACAAATCCCGATGAAGTTTCAACTCAATCGCCACTCTCCGTCGACGTCATCAACGCGCCGGGATGAAGTTCCCTACCAGTTGAGTTCGCCGCCGATTGAGATTAGGCTCCTCCCACTGGCGACGTCACGATGAAGTTTCTTCATCGCTTTTTCCAGCATAGACAGACAGATATTGAGGAAAAAGCGATGTTCCTCCGTGTCGCAAACGGAAGGGAGGAAATCGCACCCGTTCCTCCATTTCATCGATGTAGATGCAGCGCCACCTGGTGGCGATTGAAAGAGAGACGAAGGTTCCGCCCCCATGTCTCGCCGCGAACATGTTTCATGGCGGTGACGGCAACTTGAGGGCTTGTTTACCGTCACCTAGAGCAATCCCACTACTGCCCATGCCTGGTGCTAGGAGAGCAAAAGCGGAGCTGCCGGGGCTAGTGGAGGTAGACCAGTTTAACAAAAAAAGCGAGGCGCGTAGCGCGGCGTGCGTCTCGCGAGAATCACGCCGTATGTGCCCGCTTCGAGATCGCGCTTCTTCATGGTGACTGAAACCTCGCAGCTGCGATAAGAACACGTGGTGACTTATCACTGGCATAGCAAGTACGACCACTTTCGTCGCGTTACTTGCTACATGACAAGTAGACATAGTAACCCTGGAGCGAGGGAACAAAAAAAGGTCGGACAGACACGAAACTATGTCTATCTATCGTTAACCAGCTCGCCTACCTATTTGATTTTGCTTTAATAACAAGCAGGGCGCATAAAAAATAAATCGTCGTGATCTTGGAATTTTTTTTTTTTGCTTGATCACGTAGCTGGTAAGATCGCTGCTCTATTCGAGTCGACCCGTCTCTACGTTCCAAACACCGTCACCTCCGCGAGAAACATATACTCTCAAAATAAAGCGTACGTACCATACAGCGAAAGGTAATCCGTGTGCCGTTTTTTCAGTCTGTGTAAAACAGAACAGCACATCCACTCGTTAGGAACGAGCACTGCGTTGCGGCGAGCTACTGCCGTCCAACACACGTCGTAGTCCGTCAACATAGGGAACCCAAGCGGCTTGCGGGAACACGCGTTTTTTTTTTTGTTTTTTTTTCAAAAACCATAGCCCCGCACAGGGATGGGCAGTATTTCAAACACAAGTATTTGAAATATGTATTTGAAATACTTTGTGTATTTTGAATCTGGATTTAATTACAAATTGGGTAATGTATTTGACGTGTGTATTTAAATACTAAAACATGGGTATTTCAAATACAATTGTAATTAACTACAATTTTGTGGGCGAGAATACATCCCTCAAATTCATTGCCACGGCTAATTTTGCTCATCTTAAGACGTATCCAAAGCTGCTCTTTCTTCATCTCAACGCCAACGGCTACAACAAACCAAGAAAATTTCACTGTACCGAGAAGGTGTCCTCTTTAATGTTGCACTTGCCTCTATTACATTAAATAAATGTTATTGCCAAAGTTACAATTCTTATTTTTATGCATGTAATTGTAAGATATAGTCTCCATCCTTTATTCGGCCAGGGGGCTTTTTTTCTTTTTCTCCTCCGGCTTTATTCTAAAGGCACTGTCCGGAGTAGGAAGAAAACTACGTTCTGCACCGAATCCAGTGTCTCTCAATCAAGCACAAGCGTTTAGTGACTTCGTGATTACGGTGCTAGTCCAGGGCAAGAATAGTGACGAAATCGACGTTCACAGGCAGACTGGCTAAATAAGTGCCCGTGACAAGTTGTGATGCTTTCCAGTCTGATTTCCATTCATATTTTTGCCTGGAACATTCTAAATGCGCGGGTCGTCCAGATTTTCGTAACTTGTGAGAGTTGCAACAATAAAAAATTCTCTAGCTAGTGCTGCGCATCTTGGTCGTCTCGGTTCTTAATTGGTCTATACCAAAATCAATATAATCGACAAAAAAAGCTGCTTGAAGCTCTGCACTTTTTTCACCTATTACGTCCAAGCTGATTATGTCTTTTTTTTTTTTTTGTGATTATATTTCTATTACGTTACTAGAGCCTCGAACACTAACTCCCGATTGTGCGATGAAAAATTAAAATGAGATACCCAGAAACCCGTTGCAGGTGCCCTGAAGTCGCTCACACTAATTTTGAGGAATGTATTTGGAAAAGTATTTGAACGAGACCAAATACATTTAGTTGTATTTGTATCTTGTACTTAAATGCTTTTTTGAAGATGTAATTAGATTTGTAGTTAAATACATTTTTGACGAAGTATTTTGTATTTGTATTTCGATACATATTTCGATGTATTTTGCCTATTCCTGGCCCCGAACAAGAAATGACACAAAAATGCAGTGTTGCCAGATGGTCCCACCCAAAAATCGCCAAACAACTGGTAGGTATAGCCTAAATATAACCAAAGCCATAAAAAATATAGCCAAAATAGCCAAAATTAAAAACAATGATTTTAGGCCTTCTGTTTTTACAATTTTCAAGTACGTACAAAACACTTTACATTCTCTATTTCAACCCTCAGATGCGCCACATTTTGTGTACATTAGCTGCGTTCCATTTACTTACACCTCCTGCATTACACAACTGCAAAAAAGTGTAGGGCAGTATACTTCCGGTATCTGTATTTAGATACTACCAGAAGTGCACCGCCCTACGCTTTTCTGCACAGGTGCTGGAGGTGTATATAAATCGAACGCAGATATTATGTCACTTGTAAATTAAAAAAAAAAGAGAGAAAATTTGTAAGGATGAAAATTTTTACAACACAGACCCTTCCTTCGTAGGTTTCCAGAAATAAAAAACAAACAAAGACGGCTTTATTGTGAAGCACATAAGATATGATCATACAGTAAAATACCAGAATACAGAAGCAGAACAGTCAGTACACTGGGAGTTTCGGACCAGAACCCCCAATATCTAAGGTTCTTATTGATAACACATCCGTCTATTTTTCTTTGTGGAAAATGTGAGTGACCCCATTCCAGTGTAGCTATTTCTAATTGTGTTGTCCTTTCTTGGGGTGGGCGACGACTGGAAGGTAGTCATTCGTCCGGGCAGAGTCATATGCGTCCGGGTTGAAGACGCTCTACCGGCCTGTGGTAATAGGGCTATCTGTTCGGTTTGCTTCACTGCCAGGAGGATAGAAGGGTAGTAGAGGACATGCCTCTTTCTCATTTTCCTTCTTAATCTTCTCATTTATCAGGCCAACGTGACCACATCACGTGACCGTAGCTAGCCTTCGATCTGATAAAACCTACCGGACGGAGCGCGCGCAAGCCTGCCAGGAATCCTTCTAGTATCAACCGTCTATCTCACACGTGACATGTCACGCGCACCAATAGCAAGAGATATACGGTCACGTTAGCCACAACATCGTTTAATATTTTTATGACGTGCCCTCTCCTAGTACTTCTAACCTCCTTGTTCATTGCGCTGTGGGGAGACCGCTTGAATTCTGCAAGCATTGCTTCACTAGAGTAGTGAAAAACCCAAAGTTTGTAGAAGTTTGAAGCCTTTCTCTTTCCTCTCTCTCCTCACGAACAGCCAAAAGAGAACCAATTTTTTTTCCGAAACTGGTTAGAAGTTCGAAAATGAACTACTCGAACCTCAAAGTTCGACGTCCCACCTGAGGTTCGACAGAAGTTCGCCGCATTCTTAGAAATAGCCCAAAAATAGCCACATAGCCAACCACAAAATTTCGACGCCAACTAGAAAAACATGTAGCCCAATTTGGCTATATATAGCTCAATCTGGCAACACTGCCAAAATGACGACTCGGCGAAGGAACGAAGCAACGGATCCGGGAAACAAGGTCAACCATTCATTGGGGAAGAGTCCACTTGGAAGAAAGGGTAGTACAGACATTCCATTCTGGTTGCGGGGCGAAGTGGGGGAGGGAGGCCGGATCCGCGGTCTTGAAGGAAGGGACGATTCACCATTACAAACGGTTCACCGCCGCTTTTCTTTTTTTTTTTTAGTTCGTGCGGCATCTTCTGATACTGTATGAACAACAACGCACTCGCAACAAAAAGAAAGAGTAAAAAAAAAAAAAAAACGTCGCACTTTTTTTTTTTTTTATGCGGCCGACTTATTCCATTATTGCGCGGCTCCTCTCGTGTAGCAAAGCGAGCGCGGCTGTAGTACACAGAGAAGCGAACCCGGCGTCAACAACGTGGATCTCAGATCTACTCGTCGCAAACGCGCTGGACGTACTTTTAAAAGAAGCAAGGATGAACATAAACTTACTTGATAATAAATTAATATTGTGTCGAGATAGCGACATGAATAGGAGATGACTAACAATTGCTCTGCAAACTTTTATTTTAGCTTTAAGGCCCGTTCACACGATGCATTCTTTTCGCGCATCTAGTGTCGCGAAATGTAGTTTCGGGAAATGGTTGCGCGTCTGAACGAGTCCGAAAAGGACGCGCGCATCTAAGAGTTGCGCGCACACCTCGCTTCTGGAGCGAGCTTTTGCTGAAACTTTGCCGAGTCCTGTCAGTCACTCTGAGGGCGCCGCCAATGGCCGCTCAGAAACGCTCTAATGTGGCCTTTACGGGGGGAGCGAGCTGTTTGAGAAGCCCACTTCCGGTGTTGTAGCGGAGCCAAATCCGAAAAAAAACCGAAACCACGAACGATCGATACTGCCGGCCCTTCCGGAAGCACGTCAAGCACCACTGAAGGAAAAGTGAGTAGCATATCGGAAAAAAATCCAGCGATGGACGAAGACAATTAGCGGGAGTTGGCGAGATTAGAATAGTGCTCATAGCGTTGTTGTCGCGACAATACCGCTGGATAAGAGACCATCGAGTAAACTAAAACTAAGTTTGCTTTGTTTACAAGCGAACGTGAAACCATGTGCACTCTCTGAAACGGTTAGCACAGTAAACTCGAGGCAGACATGAGCGCCGAGAAATAACAAATTGGGCACGTAGCGTTTCTATAAATACCATGTGCATTAATAGGAGCTTTGGCGATGAATTCGCTGCGTACGGGCTCGGCGCCGGCACATGTCCTTCACGTACAGGTTGCCGCCTCAATCGGCTTAGCGCACACGCGAGATCGCTCCAAGTAGTGCAGTATGTGAGAAAAAAGAATAAAGTCAATTGACTGCATAAAATGCGCAAAGCAGGTCTCCAGATAAATAGCGATCTGATTCGGAGCTCACTAAAAACGGTGCATCGGTGTGTGTTGTTGTTGCACGTGAAGTTGTACGTGTGAACGAGCACATTTCGCGAACCTTGAGTGTCGCGAAACTGTTGCGCGCCTAAACGATGTATCTTGTGTACAGACCGTTAGTGTCCGAAATAGTTGCATTGCGTTAGCTCCCGTAACGCCATATTCTGCACCGGGTTGCCAACGTTCTCTAAAACATGAAAACGCGGCTCCGCTACGGTATATATAGCGGAGGCCATACCCATAAGGGATTGTTTATAGAGTTGCGGAAGTGACTGAACGCTCTACTTAAATTCTCAACACGGGCTTTTTAACTTTCTGACTTGAGAAATGTGATGTCTTCCAACGGTATCACCAAGGACGGGTTCCGGAAGAAATGTCCCCGGAAAAAAGTCCCCGGGAAGATAAAATGTCGCCGGAAAAAAATCCCCGGAAAATATGTCCCCTGAAAAAAGTCCATGAGTGGAGGAAAAAATGTCCCCAAGGGGTTCTCTATCGCTGGGTTTTCCCCGATTCTCAGAGCCTTGGGCGGTCCTGTGATTATCCAGTCACAAATGACCTGACCCACCTAGAGGTAAAAAGGGAGAAGTCGCACAAAGCAACTGAAATAGTCTATTGTAAGGTATTTTGGAAACCAAATTATTGTGTTTCTTTTTTTCCCCCGTTGTGAAATAAACATTTATAACATTTCTACCCAAAACCAAATTACTGTGTTTGGAGAAATTTGAGAGGTACTTGAGTACCGTTTTCAAATACGTAAAAAGCGCGACACTGTTTGCTTGAACAAGCAAGCGCTAGTTTTTTCTGTTTTTTTTTTCGTAGAAACAAAAGGTTGTTATCAAAGTTATTATAGGTACTGAAAGTGCTCATTTGAGGATATAACGCAGGCGGTAAAATTTCGTTCCCACTCATACTCGTTCCAAGTAAAATGTGAAAATGCGTCTATGTCGTGTTCGCGCTAACAATGTCGTGATGTATACCTTGGGGAATCGTATTTTTCCTTATTTGTTGGGGCCATTTTTTCTCTACTTGCCACACGGTGCCTTTTTCCCGACATATCACCGGACCGCCCGAAGGCCATGAGGATCAGGGAAGTCCAGAGATAGATAATTCTTTGGTGACATTGTTTCCTACTTCCCGCCTGGGGCCTTTTTTTCTGGGGACATTTTGTCCGGGGACTCTTTTCCCGGAGACATCTTTTCCGGGGACATTTTTTTCCTACACCCACCAAGGACAGTTTCATTTCAGTTGTCTGCTGCGATACGAAAGTCATTGTTCGTGGGTCCTCATTGCTCCCGGCACTTACGTTTTATTGGAAAAACGCTCCAGGTTAGAAAATTAAAGCGATAATAAATTTCTCCAATACGGGTGACAAAGCATGGCCCATGATATGTTCTATACTGTAGCAATAAGTCTTATTAAAACCAGTATTATTGTTTGTTCGAAAAAATTATTGAAATACATGTGCAACAATTAAAATTAATTATTACCCCACCAAAACTGAAAATAGATTACACTGGCACTCAACACTCCAATCAAGCAATAACTTGGTTTCAACTTCCCGCACCAGTGTACTGCATTTCAACACTGCATTGCCAACATTATTCTTCGAACTTATTAAAAATATATTGATTACATTTCGTTAATTAGCCTAATAATCTACGTTTGCCTTGATCAGGGTGTTGAATTAAAAGATGGGGGCTATTCCAAGAGACAATTCAAATAATGTATCAAGTACGAGTAATATTCGCTTCGTCTCTCCGTGTTTATGCGACAAATGATGGCAGTCACCGGCCAAGCCGGATTCAAAACTAAGACTGCCATATATAGAGAGAGTGCGAACTTCGCGTACGAGCAGCGGGGTGGGGGTTCAGTGTCGTTGCGTTGTTGCTGTTGTGGGGTTTTTGTTTGTGTTTCGTGTATTCTGTGTGTTCAGTAATGTGTGTGTATTTACCATACCAAGGACGGGGGACATTGTAAACACAACTGGAGCTTCACCAACATTTTTGTTTCTGTTTTGTGCGCCCATCCGGTGATAACTGTATAAACTACACGAGGGGAGAAAGTTTCCTCCATTGGACGAAAAATGGTGGCAATTTTTCTCCCTTTCTCCGCCCCACTCTATTTTTTTCACTTGACATAGAAGACATGTATTTCAATCTAGATCCTACCGCTTTGCTTGCCTCAATCTCCGACGCCATCTTTGAGCACGGAGCTGTGGATTTTCAGAATTCCTCCGGTGTCTCCGTTGTTGGACTCGTGGACCTGATTCATCTATATCTCCAGTCCACCTTTGTCGAACATGAGAGAGGGATCTACCGCCAAAAAAAAGGGAGTCTGCATCGGTTCATGTCTTGCCCCTGTTCTCAGCGAATTATTCCTTTTATTCGTTGACAGAGCTATAAAAGCACAACTGGACATCTCCGCGCCTGGCTGCCATGTTTTCATATATGTAGACGATTACCTAATTATTCATGCTGCTGGAACTTCTCCAGATAGCATTACAGCTGTTTTTTCCGCTTGTTCGTCAGGCCTTACATTCACGAAGGAAGAACCCTCGAATAAAGGTCTTCAGTACCTAGATTTGCGGCTTCATGTCAGTGCCACTGGACTCTGCTGGGCCTTTCAATAAAGGTCTGCCAAACCTGTCCTACCGTTTTCTAGTGCCCATTCGAAGTCGGTAAAACACGGTATCATCAAATCGTTGTTTTCTTCATCCTTCACGAAGTCTTGCTGTCATCTTTCAGAAGATAGCTTCAAATTGCAGCACAGGAGGCTCGTCAGGGCAGGGTTTCCCGTCGACCTTCTCCCATCTGTAATGGAAAGGATGATTCGCAGGCCTGATCGCCAGTCACCACCCACAAAAAAGAAAGCCCCATTTGCCGTCATTCCTTACGTACACAATTCAGCCCACCGGATAAGATCGATCGCCTCAAAGTTTGACACGAATGTTGTCTTCTCGTGCCGCATGCGTCTTAAACAACTCTGTCAACAAGTGAACAACAACCGAATTGCGATTGGCTGCACTGTCAAACACGAAAAGAAATTCATTCCATGCAAAGAGAAGAAAGTTTACTCCATCGCCTTGAGCTGCGGCCGTCAATACATAGGACAGATCGGCAGATGCACCAATCACAGACTCCGCGAACATCACAATGAAGTTTCTAAGGCCTCTCCAGATACTTATCATCTCATAGTCATGCATGCCCGTTCTTGTTTGCGTTGTCATCCCCTCCTTTATGACACAAAAATCCTGGGAGGGGGGGGGGGGGAGGGGGCATGACAGCAGATTCGGCAGGGAAATCATAGAATCATTCGCCATGACCACAGCAAAAAACAACGTGTCAAACCCTTCCCTCCTGCTGACGAAACTGAGGTTGAATTTTTAATATCCGAGATAACCCTACCACCCTGACTTGCACTTCGCGTTTCTTATCTTTCCTTCTCTCTCCCTTCTCTTCTCTACTCCTCCTGGGTATAGTCGGTTGCTCGCTGTTGAGAGTTTACTCGTCTGTTGCTAATTGAAAGATGTGGTTGTGTTGTCCCTGTATTAATTGTTTTATTCTTTCTTCATCCATGGCTTAAACCAACACGCTCTTCGCCAAAGCTTCCTCCCTTCTTAGGAGAGGAACGTTTGCTCCCCTTTATGGGGGAGCAACGGTCCTTGCTTTCTAAAGGAACATAGGGGCCACGGGTGTTCCTCCTCGAAGGAAGGAAGTACTACTCCTTTTTTTAGAGTGTAGGCCATTTCTGTTGGCTCCGGCGCGGGCACGCAGCGCCATGGTGTGGCGCTGGTATGGCACCACGCATAACGCCTCCATTGTGTGGCGCCGTTATGTGTGGCTTTCTGCTGGGTTTCAAAGCCGGAATGCCTCTGATCGCGGCTGATGACGTCGGCTCGCTCCAAAGGTCAGACAATTATTTCGCATTAAAAGAGGACTCAGGCAGGGTTGTTATCTAAAAACCTTTGCTTTTTATGATACACCTGAGTATAATGGAACATAATTGAGAAGAGTGCAATTTAGGGTATGATGTGTCGTATATGGAGAAAGGGTTATACCAGGTTATACCAGGAATGTTCTACGCAGACGGCATTGTACTGTTTGCCAATAGCCGGGATAGGGTTCAGGAGCTGATTAAGATCTCTAAGTAGGAAGGAAACTCTCTAGGCCTCAAAAATCAGTAGCGACACGTCAGAAATCATGGTCTGTACGGATGAGAAGTGGAGACGATCTGATAATTAAATACTTTTGAACAGAACACGTTAAGAAGTATAAATACCTAGGAGTATGGCTGAGTTAGATAAAACAATGCTTAGGAGAATAATAAGACAGTAAGCTAAAGAAAGGAAAAAGGGATGCAGCAATTATAAAGCATAGGGCACTGTGGAATTACAACAGATATGACGTTGTTAGGTGAACATGAAAAGGAGTCATGGTGAAGGGGTTCTCTTTTGGCAATATCCCCAGCATTCCTGGACACGGTCTCCTAGCGCCCTTTCTTGGCTATTCTCAGCAAAACGCAGTAAAATAATAATTTCAGATAAGCTACTGCATAAATCCTTAAGTTCCCCGAAATATCTATAGAGGAAACTAATACACTCTTATTTAATACCTACTTAAACCTCAGTATTGTATACATTTTTTCCTAGGCCCGATATATTATTGTTGCCTTGGGTTCAATGGGCCACTGACAAAATTTAAAATTTCTTCTCACTGAAATGAAGAATCGTAAATTTCTCGAGAATTAGAACAGCTGCCGACTCATATCAGCCGCCGTAGTTAAAATTTCGGTATTTTTTAATTAATTTTTTTTATTCCTCGAGACTTTCAAACTCGGCCCGCTTTTTGTCCCTGTAAAGTTAGAACTCCGCCGTGCACCAAGACTCTTGCGGCCAAGCTACCTTTACAGAGGCTTGTGGAAAAAAAAAAAAAAAAGATTTGTACGATGCGTTCGTGAGAGCATATGGACTAAGAATGTGGCGGTTATAATATGACTATACTGGCGACGTGCGTGATCAAAAGCGTCGCTGTGGTGGCCTTCCACGATTAGCCCAATGCTGACTGTAACGTCAGCAAAGGTTTCTTTATCGACAGAGATAAGAGTATGTAAAAATTTCAATTTTGACGGTGTTGGCAGTGTTGGTATCAGAGCGTAATGGTCTCAAGCTTCCACCATGCTAATTATAAACACCGTCGAACTCTTTGTTCGTAAGGCAATGACGTCACGAGAGGAAACCACAGGAGGGCGACACCAAAGCATCTCGCCACTAATAATAGTTAGATGTATACAATCAAAGTTTGTGCCATGGATTTCATATATAAGCAATTGTTATGTAGGGTCAGAAACACTTGCATTGTATACATTTTGCTTCGAATTTGTCTGTGTACGTAAAGCTTTAGCTCGGTTACCCACACAAACTGAACAAAATTCTTTCAGGCGTCTATAACTAGAAATAACTAGAAATATAACTATGACGGCGTGCCGCTGGCCGTTCGATTCTGTGTCTTTTTATCTATCTTATGTTATTTATAGATATATACGTGTATAAATAAAAAAAAAAAACAACACAACGACGATGACGTTGAGAGGAGGACCTACCGGGCGATGGCGGTGCCTCGATCTGAGCCCTGGTTCCTCGGAAGCGGCAGCTTCTACTTTGACTGGGCTACCTCCTTGGAGCCTGATGCTCCGACCCCAGTGGACCCCGGTGAGCAACAGCGCCATCATGTTCCTGGGGCTCCTTCATGCACCGATCGAACGGCGTGCCAGATCCCCATGGCTTGCTGCTAAACCGCCCAACCCACCTCCACGAAATCTGGACTTCTGCGAATCGGACTGCCACGTTCCCCAATACCAACAATCCATGTCGTCGTTATCATTCCTGTATATACTCATCACGTTATCATGTTCACTAGACGCGGCACCACGGGCCTCCGTGGCACTGGCTGATGCCTTTCCGCGGTGCCGCGGCTCTCCAGAGTAAAATAAATAAAGACTAAAAACTTAGGACTAAAGACAAAATGCTTTGCTGACCAACAGCTGGTAGCGCCTTAAAAGAAAAAAACAATACTGTTTTCTCGTTTAGAGGCAAATTCAAAAACTACACCATACTAGTGGCGCACATTACTGAAATAACATACGCAATACAGAAAATAACAAATTGTTTCTTGAACGTAAAACGGCAAATTACACATAGTTGGTGAGATTTTTTGTTTCTAAATTCCAAATTGAGAAACCTAAACTAAGCAAATGTTTGCTGAAACTCGGGGTATATCGCATGCATCGTTTCGAAAAAGTATCAAACGAAAACACCACGCAACACATTTGACGTTGTTTCACACCTCGAGACACTGGCTTGCACTGGCGCACCGACCGCCGGCGTAGCATAGCACGTAGTCGTGAAATGTCTGCGACTGATAATGATGATAGCTTATTTGCGAAAAAAAGAAGACTCGGCACGTACTTCCCCTCCGTCAGGGCTGGATTCGTCGCTTTAGGCGTTGTGTCTAATGCAAATGAGCGGAGTGGGATATATTCCCCCTAGTAAAGTATTTGGCCAGACGCAAACGGTGAAGAGGGTGGAGGGCCGGAGAGTTGCAGAGGAGAGGAGGTTAAGATAGGCCTTCGCGGTCTTCGAATTCTTCGTTTATCTTGCTCTGGGGTACTTACATGTATGTCTTTCTGAGGGTGAACACATCCATTGTTGCCCTGAATAAGCCAGTGCGTAACGCTCTCGCGCACTCGGTGCGTGACTTGGACGGTAAAATGGCGTCTATGTATTAGCGAAAGCTAGAGCCACTCTATATGGCAGCGTAGCTGCAGAGTAGCGACGCGACGCAAAATTATCTAGATGCACGATGTCAGAAGCGCTGATAGTGATCTCCATTTTGGGCCTGGGAGGTTGCCATGGTAACCGTGCTTCTAGCGACTCCGGGCGGCAACCTTTCTAGTCTAGCTGATATCTCCATTCGTTCATTGAAAAGTGGTATAAGACGCTTGGCATCGCAGTACGGCAAGAACCTCTGGAGGAACGGTGCCTGTTTTTTCTGAAAAGTGAGACGATTTGCAGCCCGGGTACTGTCGGGCGACGAGAGCTGCTATGGTATCGTACGTGCACGGACAAGGCGAGTGGTTTTCGCCGCCGCCGTGGCACGAACGTACCGTCCTATTCGCAACCCCATCGCGCCGCTCGCCCTCCCGCAAACGAACGGAGAACCAGAGGAGCGGGGACGGCAGCGGCGGGGGCTGCGGTGCGGAAACGGTGGCAGGGACCGTCGGCCTTGATGCGTGAAGCCGTTTTAACGAAAAAAGCGAGCGCGTTAAAAAAGTAATTCTTGTGCTCCGCATTTGCAACAGCCTTGCACAAAGGACCGAGGGGTCTAATTTCATTACAGACTTTCCGAGTATCGCATACGCAGCGGATTTCTGGTCTTGTGCATGGCCGCTAGCCCAATCTGTGCTCAACGTGATGGAAAATGGTCCCGCTAATAATGAAGATCTCTATTCGCAACTCCAACGCCCTATAGGCGGCGGGGCGGTCGTTCCAAGATGGCGGAAGAGACGGGGATAGATTCTCCAGGATATCCCGTGCGCCTGCTCGCTGACGCTGTTCAGTGCGCTAAAAATGATTTATTTGTCTACAAATGCGAAGCGGTTAGGGAGGGATCATTAACAGGTGACGGAGATGATGCACGTTAGGAAAACGAGCATGCTGTTATTTAAAAGTTGCAGAAACCTCAAAGTGCGAAGCTTTGTGGTGAGCGAGCGCGTCTAAAGGCTCGTTCACACTCTTGGGACCGAGTACGACCGAGAGAGACCAGACCGGCTTTTAAGCCTTTTGCAACTTCTTAGGACCGGATGTGTTGCAGCGGAGCTGGTCCTAAGAGATCGCTAGAGGCTTAAATACCGGTCTGGTCTCTCTCCATCTTACACGGTCGCAAGAGTGTGAACGGGCCTTTAGGCACCAGCCCCGTTACTGTTTGTGACAGAATATTTTTGAGGGTGATGAAGATATGTTTGCGCTTTGCTGGCCATTAGTGCTCTAAAAACAGAGCCGCGAACGGTGACCGTCAAGCTTCCGAAGAGCAGCAATACATAGTATTGGTGTCTTCGCGTCACTGCCTCTCAAATCGCTGCTCACCGTCTCGGTTTTAGTGTATTGCAACACGTAATCAAACTGCTCTATGGTTATTGATAAAACGTTTATTACCGCAGGCTATCGTGCGGTGTAGCAATACAACCGCAAGCTCGCGCTGCGCCTTTGAAGCACAATTTTCAGTGCGCGCCAGAACCGTTGCCGTGCTCATCACTCTAAAAAACATAAGTTGTAGTCCTTACACCCCTTGTCACATATACGACACCCCAAAACTTCAGTTCGCGGTGCAGCCCACAGACGTCAGACTGACGGCCCCAACTTTTACGAGAGGCTTGATGACGGAACAATATGAGATATTAGGCAGCTAAAGTACCCATCAAACAAAACCGAAAAACAAAACAAAAACCACCGCGGTTTTGCAGAAGGGCCAAGAAAACCCTGATTACTTCCTTTTTTTTTTACAGCCATTTACATTTACTTAAGCTATTTTAATAAGTTCCACAACTCGGCTATCAAGCCGTTCGTGAAAGTTGGTAGCGCCAGTTGAACGTCAGTGCGCTGTACGTCCAACTGAAGTTTAGGGGTGTCGTACGCTATGCAAAAACTACCTATTAACATAATCGGCGTGTTTAGGGGTTTTATTTATTGCTTTATAAAAAAATATATTTTAATTTACCGTACATTTGTTGTACCGTGTTATTTGCAACATTGCGGTCCCTCTGGCCAAAACTGCGCGTTCTAAGCTCTCGTCACAAACGGCTGGCTAACACAGACGGGCTTAAAATGCTTCGAGCATTTCTTTATTTGCTTTGTAATTACCCGAAAGCAAGTATGGGTATTCTGTCTTTTTAAAGTGCTTGGAAATAAATGGTCACGTTCCTTGTAACGTCCTTAAAACGCGAACCCATTCCCGATTTGTATTGCTCGACATACCCGTTGCGCGACGAGTTTTCTCCTACTTACGGCAAAGAATAGACTTTCCATAGGCCGTACTATAGAGTTCTTCATTATTAGCGCGAGCGTTTTCCGTCACGTTGAGCACAGAATGAGCTGGCGGCTATGCAAAAGATTAGAAGTCCGGAGCGTATGCGATACACGAAAAGTCCCTAATGAAATGAGACCTCCCGGTCCTTTGTGCAAGGCTGTTGCACAAAGAATTCCTTTTTTAACGCGCTCACTTTTTTCGTTAAAGCGGCTTCACGTATCAAGGCCGACAGTCCCTGCCACCGTTTCCGCGCCGCCGTCGCCGCTGCCGTCCCCGCTCCTCTGGTTCTCCGTTCGTCCGCGGGAGGGCGAGCGGCGCGCTGGAGTTGCGAATAGTATGGTCTACGAAAAGTCTATTCTTTACGGTAAGCAGAAGAAAACTCGTCGCTCAACGGTATAGCGAGCAATACAAATCGGGAATGGGTTCGCGTTTTAAGGCCTTTACAAGGAACATGACTATTTATTCCAAGCAATTTAAAAAGTCAGAATACCCGTACTTGCTTTCAGGTAATTACAAAGCAAATACAGAGGTGCTCGAAGCATTTTAAGCGCGTCTGTGCTAGCCAGCCGTCTGTGACGAGAGCTTAGAACGGGCAGTTTTGGCCAGAGGGACCGCAATGTTGCAAATAACACGGTACAACAAATGTACGGTATATTAAAACATTTATTTTTGATAGAGCAATAAACAAAACCCCTAAACACGCCGATTATGTTAGTAGGCAGTTTTTTCATAGCGTACGACACCCCTAAACTTCAGTTGGACGTGCAGCGCACTGACGTTCGACCGGCGCTACCAACTTTCACGAGCGGCCTTATAGCCGAGTTGTACAACTTATTAAAATAGCTTAAGTAAGTGTAAATGACTGTAAAACAAAGAAAGTAATCCGGGTTTTTTTGGCCCTTCTGCAAAACCCGGGGGTTTTTTTTTAATTTTTTTTCTGTACTCTTTGATGCGTACTTTAGCTGTTTAATATCTTATATTGCGCCGTCATCAAGGCTCTTGTAGAAGTTAAGGCCGTCAATTTGACGTCAGTGGGCTGCACGGCGAACTGAAGTTTGGAGTGTCGTATATATGACAAGGAATGTAAAAACTACAATGTTTTTTGTTTTTTTTTAGACTGATGAGCACGGCAACGCTTCTGGCGCGCTCTGAAAATTGTGCTTCAAAGGCGCAGCGCGAACTTGCAGTCGTAATGCTACACCGCACGGTAGTCTGCGGTAATAAACTTTTCATCAATAACCATAGAGCAGTTTGATTACGTGTTGCAATTCACTAAAACCGAGATGGTGAGCAGCGATTTGAGAGGATGTGACGCGAAGACACCAATAATGTGTATTGCTGCTCTTCCGATGCTTGACGGTCACCGTTCACGGCTCTCTTTTTAGAGCACTAATGGCCAGGCAAAGCGCAGATATATTTTCGTCACCTTCAAAAAATATTCTGCCACAAACAGTAACGTGGCCGGTGCCTAAAACGCGCTCGCTCACCACAAAGTTTCGCACTTTGAGGTTTCTGCAACTTTTAAACATCAGCCTTCTCGTTTTCCTAACGTGCATCAGCATCTCCGTCACCTGTTATACGATCCCTCCATAGCCGCTTCGCATTTGTAGACAAATAAATAATTTTTAGCGCGCTGAACAGCGTCAGCGAGCAGGCGCATTTGATATCCTGGAGAATCTATCCCCGTCTCTTCCGCCATCTTGGAACTACCGCCCCGCCACCTATAGGGCGTTGAAGTTGCGAATACTCCGCGACAACTTTTCTTGGCAATGCAGTGGAAGGTACGTCCCGCGTCCCCTCTCCCATTTTGAGTGTAGGCAGGCTCTCCTCCTCCCCCATTTCTGGGGAGAGGAGGAGAGCCTGCCTACACTCAAAATGGGAGAGGGGACGCGGCAGTGGAAGGTACGTCCCGCGTCCCCTCTCCCATTTTGAGTGTAGGCAGGCTCTCCTCCTCCCCCATTTCTGGGGAGAGGAGGAGAGCCTGCCTACACTCAAAATGGGAGAGGGGACGCGGGACGTACCTTCCACTGCATTACCAAGAAAAGTTGTCGCGGAGTATAGTACTTTCGGACTTCGCTCCGATGGAACGAAATTCGATTACGCCGGCCACGACAGGACGATTGGCTCGGAACATGATTGCTGCTCGACTGCCCCATAGTGAGCGAGTATATGTTTAGCATCATACTTCTTCAAGACCCGATCATCCCTTCAAGATGAGATTTTCTCATCGACTGGTGAGGAGCGACGTCGACGGGGTTCAACCAAGAAGCACGGCATGGTGGTCTCTGAATCGTTGACGCCATCAAAAGAGACGGACGCCGGATATGAGGTGTTCTTGCCGACAGGCCAAATGGTCGTTCGGAAGTTTACCGGCATTCAAAAAGGTCAATATTTTTATCTTGTGTAGCACACATATCCGTGTTAAAGAGGCCACGAAATTATTTTTAAACTTCTTCTTCCTTACCTGTAATCCTCAAATCAAAAGAGAACTGTGAAATCACGCAGTCGTGACATGCTAGGGCACCGGTGCGATGACCACAAGCTTTCACCGTGCTTTTTAAGCACACTGTAGAACTTGGCATTCGCAAGTGATAAGTTTTGTCAGGACACTCATTGGCCAGGAAAGTGAATTCAAATATGCATGGACGAATTGATTTCTGACGAGCGCATACATCCGAGCGACGCAGTTTTCGTGTCCAATGCGTGAGTTGGGATGGGCTCACGTCATTTTGGCCTTCGTAGGCATTGTAAAGAGGATATTTGGAACCAAGCACACTGACATTAAGGAGCACAAAACGGGCCCAGCTACAGAAAGTAAATATTACACTCTTAAGAAATAAATACGTCTGTAACTTGTTAATTACAAAGACGAACACACCTCTGAGTATCTAAGTTTAATAGTATATGTTGATGCATTGTTATATAGCAGGACATTTTATATACGTCTCTTGAGCAAACGCCAGTTTTTCACTTGAAAAACAAACCAAAAAACACTGCGATCAAATGCAAGCTATTGCAACGAAAGCAAGTTATATCAAAATCTTCAGAACTGCCAATTCGTAAAATTGGCGATTAGTAAAAAAGGTTAAAGATACCAGGAGCTTCCTCGCAAAGAAATGCTGTGATTATTCTGTGACCCAGGGCTAAAACAATTTCCCCTAGGCCCTACACGCGCCGTATATCTTTCGTTATGATTCTCGTAAATTAAGAGTTTCAAAGAAAGTTAGAAAAATTCGAAAATTTTATCCTAAAAACTATGTAGAGCGCAAGTTCGTCTGCTTCTTTTTGCAGGGGCTGTGGTGACGTCAGAACGCCGAGATCTGAGTGGCTCCGATTGAAGGATAGTGGGTAGACCTAAAAGCCAGCTGCCTTGAGGCCTACCCACTATTCTTTATTCAGAACCAATCAGAGCTCGGCGTTCTGACGTCACCACAACCCCTACTAAAAGAAGCAGACGAACTTGCGCTGCGCATATCGCAAAATCGTTGATTAGTATGCTTCGGAGTTGTGTGAATATTTATACAGCGTGTAGTTGGTCAGCCATTTCAAAGTTGCGACGAGTTTCTCGCTGTAGATGAGCAATTTAGCCAATGCAGTATAACCGCTAGCCTGGGGTCTATAGGTCTTTAACGTGCACCACGCAGTAGTGATACACAACCGCAGGCCGGTACGATGCTCATCCAGATCGAAACGGACAATGGTGGGGATTGAACCCAGGTTCCATGATGGATTAGTACAAAACATAAACATCGCAGGAGCTTCCTCGCTAAAAGTTTGTGATCATGCGGTTACCTGGGGCAAAAACAAATTCCCCAAGGCCCAACATGCGACGTATAGATTTCGCATCGATTCTCAGACACTCCAGCGTTCAAATAAAGCTAAGAGAATGCGAAATTTGCATGCTAAATGTCTTATCGATCCTCAAACACTTCCGGAAACCGGAGCACCGCTAAGGCGATGTTACTGATGCTGCCGCGCAGGTGCTAATATCCAGAGCGATCTTGCACAGAAAGGGTATAAATTATCATTCTTTCAGATCTTCACGTTATACCTACGTCAGAAAGCACGAAGAAGCCCCAAATCGTCGGCAAGCTGCGGCACATCACGACTCCGTGCACCGCACCCCGCGCACCGAACAAGCTCGCATCCACCAGCTCAGGGCGCTGCCATCTTACCGATGACATCACGGCCCTTGAGAGGTCACGTGACGAGTCGTCACTCGGTTGCTACGGAAACCCAGCTAGCTCAGATCGTTGCTATGGTAACGCGTGTGACCAATCGCGGTGAGAGGCGGCACAGGGAAAAGCGTGGCGCTACTCTGGCAGCTACGCTGCCATATCGAGTGGCTCTAGCCAAAGCTACGCCCTCGAGCTGAGTGACACCGCATTGCGCGCAGTTCAAGATGCATAAAAAAACGATTGCCCGGAAAAATGGCTGAGATGTCATCCCTCAAGCAAAAGCGCGCTTGTGTATGAAGGCACTCCATCTTGCTCTAGGCTGATACGCCCGTGTCGTGAGAATCGGAAACTAAAACAGTGTGTTTCAGAAAGCTGGCCATGTGTGGTAATATGCGTAAAGTTTACAGACCCGGCCGAGGAGCGTGGGCAGAGTGGCGCTGGGGGCATTTGGGAATGCACCAAAGAGAGGAGTGCAGGGAGACATGGGCTGGGCATCATGAGGCTACAGAGGCGATCACTAAGTTGATATTTGAACAAAGGCTAGACACAATTGATACACTGTGTATCAGCATCTATACATGAAAAGTCTGAAAATAAATGGAAAACTGATCACGAAAACTGATATTGAAATACCAACAGTCAAGTGCTGGGGCAGAGCAGGCTAACTCTGCGAAAAAGGAAGAGGTCAAGAAAAAAATGTGGAAGGATATAATGCAGGGGAAATCAGCCTTAACTATGTATAGGGGACAAAAACAGAAAACAAGGAAGGAACATTGATATGATCATTCACGATGGAGCTCATTGTTATCTGAGGCTAGGATAGGAGTATTTGAGGGCTAGGACGTATAGGACAAAATATGAACAAATGGATACGCGGTGTGTTGTGTGACGTACCCGTCTTGAGTTAATCCTCGAAATGGGGCGCTCGGGCCCAACCCAAGATCGGCCAGGTGCGCGCGCGCGGGTGTGTGGGTGTGTGTGCGTGTGTGAGACAGAAGCAGAACGAAGCAAGGAGGGGCTCTTCGGGGGCGGTGAGGAACGCGGATGCACCCCTCTGAAACCGCTGGGCATCTACCCTCTGATGAGTGGAGTGGACCAAACTGATAGGCGACTACCTTCCAATGGGGAAAATGGACAAGCCTGCAGAAGGGAACAAAAAGAAAAGAAAGCCCGGCGACGAGCTCTCTCAGCGTGGAGCGAAAGCTTGCGCTGGGAACCTCCTGGGTTCGATCCCCGCCGCCCCCGCCCGTTTCGATCTGGATGAGTTTCGTACCGGCACGCGTTCGTGTGATCACTACTGCGTGATGCACGTTAAAAATCCCAGGTTAGCGGTTGTACCGCACTGGCTAAATTTCTCATCTACAGCTAAGAGACCGATTACCCGTTGAGGCGCGTCTCCATCAAGGCTGTATAAACATAAAGAGCAAGCCAATTTTTTTTTTTGCGACAAGCTCTCTCTTGGGCGGCGGAGACGAAGGGTAGGAGGCTAGGCCAGGCCGGTAGGAAGCGGAACAAAGGGAATCGGTGAGGCTGCGGGGCGACACCAACGAGGGTGTCGACATTCCTGGACTCGGCGCGACTTCGGCAGCCTCCGAGACATCCAAGTTCCCTTCCACCTTCCCTTCGAGACGTCCAAGTTCCCTTCGAGACGTCCGAGTTCCCTCCGAGACTCCACCCAAGCAGACATCCAAGTCGTGAGTGTTCGCCCTTCGAACTCGTTATCGCGTCGTGGCGTGGAACTTTGCCGGAACATTCCGAATTACTTTGCGAGAGTGTGCAGCTATTGTATGCCGTAATTATTTTCCTTACCTGTATAAAGTTGCAATTTTTGTTATCGACAGTCCTGGGTGCCTCACTCCAGCGACAGGGCCCGTGACGATTTAGTGACCGAAACAAAGATTTTAGGGTCGTCACAGTTGTATGCCAAGGGGCAAACGAGGCAATTCAACATGTGGTATTGAGGTGCACTGGGGTTGCTCCCGCCGTCCCGGAGGGGGCGGCGGATTTAGTCGGAGCTTTGGGGTTTGCAGACGAGAATGAGCGAATGAATGGTATCTGCATTTTAATAATGAAGAGAAGCTTCGAAGACGGGCGGGAACGGTTTAGGGATGATTTAATCACGTACAACTAAGTAACACAGCCGGTGAAAGGCGGGACAGAGAAAAAATGTAACTCCCTTCAGTGTGGCTTCAGGCCAAAGAGTCAGCACTCTCTCAGTGGGCCCCGTGTTGGGGTAGCGCCGACTAGGTTTAACCGGGGGACGTTGTAGCGTTTTTCTGTTGACGTAGATCTTTTTTACTCGGTACCTCACGAGGAGCTGTTTGTTGCTGTACGTGAGAGCATCGAGGAAAATGGTGTTGTCGGCTTCCAAAACGCTTGTGGTGTAGGGTTGGGCGGTTTTATGGAACGTTTGAAATTTTACCTGCAGTCCACCTTCATTCTTTTCGAGGGCAGTTATCATGTGCAAAAAGCAGGTATTTGTATAGGATCTTGCGTCGCCCCTGTCCTTTGTGACATTTTTCTAGCCAAGTTCGACCAAAATGTTCAGATTGGCTTGGAAGGAAAACAAGTGTGTAAGGTTGCCCGGTATGTGGACGACTATTTGGTGCTATGGCAACGTTCTGACAACCTTTTGACGAGCTAGGTTGTTAGGAGTGTGCTAGAAGTGTTTCATGACCACTCAAATGGCTTAAATTTCACTCACGAACCCCCGGACGGGCAGTTTCTCCAATTTCTAGACTTGAGACTGCAGTTCACGGGAAATCATGTGTGTTGGAGTTACCACCCGCGCTCCAAAACGGGAATCCTCGCCTATGATTCGGCAAATTCTAAGTTAGTAAAAAGGAATATTGCTGAGTCTTGTTTCCAAGCGGCACTTCAGAAGTCATGCCACCATGTTATGCGTAACAGCTTCAGCCGGCAGGTTAGTCGACTTAGAGATGCCGGCTATCCAACATCACTTTTGCTTGGAGTTGCCGAGACGCTGCTGAAGAAGATCAAGAACAAGTTTGAAGGTAAAAAAAAAAAAACAAAAAAAAAAAACGAGTCCTCAGGTCGTCCCTTACTTGCACAAAATTTCGCATGACTTGAAAAAGGTGGCAGAAAGATTTGATGTGCCGCTTGTGTTTTCGGCGCCATGTAAGTTTGCCCAATTATGCCCACGGATTGAGGAAAAAAAGAGCGAAGCGCGCTTATGCACCGTCAATCATGCCAAAAGATTTGTAGATTGTGACGTGGGCGTGGTGTACAGAATACCGCTGACATACGGTTGGGTGTATATCGGCCAAACAGGACGGTGCGTAAATGAGAGGATGCGCGAGCATGACCTGGCTTTGCGCTCAACACCTGGAGGACACTTGCCTCTTCATTGCAGAGACTGTCTGAGCCAGCCCAACTTTCAAAATACCACGATCGTGGGGAGGGCTCGTAAAAAAGCTGCGAGGGAAGTGCTTGAAGCGCATGCTATAAAAAAGAAGGGCACTGAAGGCTGCGTCAGCCAGCCGTCAATTTTTCTGCACCAAAAAGATAGTGATTTTATTGACACGTGGTGATGACTGACGCCACTGAGTGATTCAGTGTATTTTTGTCGGAGGTTGTTTGCTTTAGCTGTTTTTAAATAAATGTTCAGTTGAGAGTAAGCGCTCGTCCTGTTCGCCTTCCTTTTTGTCCTCGTCTTTGTTAGCGCTTTTAAATTCTATATCATGAACCAACTCGCCCGCTTCCCCACTTTAGGTTTAACCAGAGGAAAATTGGCGACTCCTTCACCGAGGGAAAGCGGCAGGTCTGATGTTTTTAGTTTTTTGTCCGTTTCGCCAAAGGTCATCCTGCTGATATCTCCCACCGTTTGGTGATAATTACAAACTTTCGGAGGGGAAGCCAATTGACTTAGATCCGGCGAATGGAGGAATCATGCATTTTGTTTTTTATTTCTGAGATTGCTGGCACGAGTGGCCGCCCGTTGTGAAGGGTACAGCCGTTAACATCGATCCGTACGTACATTAAGGAGTTTTTTTTTTCTTTTTTTAAATTATTATTGCGAATACGATACCGCGAATTCCATAATAGTCTACGAATGCGGTAAAAATATCGTGTTGAACGGCATCATTTGCCTCTTCCAGTCTGAAAACTGGCCGTATGTGTGTAGCTACTCTTCAACATTTACAACAATTCTGTGTTTAAACACCAGTAGAGCTTGTTCAGTGGATATTTTTCGTTTAAAACCCGTACTGTGCACTTGATATTATAATGTGCTTAGTAAAACAAAAGACTATCAACACGGGCTTTTGTCACGATCTCAAATATTTTAGAAAAAATCTCAAGATAGAAAGTGGCCTATAATATTGAAGACTTATTTGACTATCTACCTTTTCAATGGCACAAAGTTTAGCTAGAAGAAAAACAATAGGAAACATACGGCTGCCAAACTTATTATTTTTTATATTTGATAGAATGGGGCTAAAACATCTCGCTACTTGCTAAATAGCGAGGGCTCTGAGATCGTTATTCTTCGTTGCTACGTTATTTTTTAATCGATTAGTGTTTTTATTTTATTCGCCGTGGCGCGAAATAATGGTAAACAATTGATCATATTCGGTGTATTCATCGCATCGTAATCTAAGCACTTATGGTACCGTAGGTTTGCCGTTCCATATGAATTGCTGATTTATTGAGTTTCCCATTGACGGCCGTTGTGGCCGTCACTTGAGTTCCATTTATTGAGATCTCTTTCACCGTTCTGTATTCTTTTCTAAGATTTGCTTCACTTTTAAAAGTATCCTATATCTTTTTTTTTTGTAATTAGAGGCAGACATAAATTTAATATGATGATACTTGAACTTGCCACTTTTTAACTGAATTTTACATTTTTTTTTCTCGTTTTTTTTAGACTTCCGAAACCATCTGGCATCTCTCGACCGAAAAAAGTATGAAGCATGTCATTTTTTTATGCCTTTACTGAGTTCGCTGTGACCTAAGGTTTTACAGTCTTTCTTTTGATTTAGCTGTTTTTTTATTGTTTTTTTTTAGGGAAGACGTTATTATTGCAAATTTTAAAGTAGTGAAGAACTTTACTAAATGCATAGTGGGTTCTTTTTTGCGTATACCTGATCCCAATTAATCTCTTCCCCAAGGTGAGTAAAATATTTTTAAAGTTTCATTGTTTATATTCCTATAAAGAGAGTTCAGTTTACCACGGTTTCTTTTTACAAAAAAAAGGGCATGAATAAAACATGGGAAGATAGTCGTTGTTTTCTTTTAAAAATTCTCTAGATATAGTATTGTTTAATTACATTTTTAATGCATATATCTATCGAGGTAGCACTCGCTTCATTAATTATCAAAGGCAGCGTTATCGTGTTGCTACAGACATACTGGTTCTGTATGTCTGTTCTGTTGTGCCCGTTGTCAGCAGTAGTGTTAAAACGACAGAGAAACGATTTTGGAATCGAGTTTCATCCACCGCACGTCTTAAAGAGGGTGAAAGAAAAACACACAAAAATAGATAGCCAAAAATTGTTCTCGTCATAGAATTAAAAAAAAAAAAAACTCTTTTATATCTTCTGTCCTTCGAATGCTCTCTGCTTTTTCACTGCGATGACTCTGCGGGGCCAAAGCACGTCAAAGAAATACGGGTCGCCTATTGGATAAAAGCCTACCTCACCAGCACCGCGATCATAAACATTAAATTGCCTGCGGATATTTTTAAAAGTTCTGTTAAAGAATATTCTCATCCACATTTTGTAGCATAAATAGAAATTGACGGAAATTGTCCAATTTATATTATCGGAGCCATGCGCCAGCTGTCGTTTTATAAACGAAGAAAGAGAAAGATAGACTGCGATAGCGCTGGTCCAATACTATGGAAAATCCTTTGTATGGTCGGCAATAAAAATTGGCCCAATCAGCTATAGCAGCCTCTTTGGCTGTCTAAAGTTTTTCCTGTGGTCTCCCCTATGGCTGTCTATAGCTTTTCCAATGGAAAGCTAATATATTGTATATGGTTTAATCTATGGGACTCTTTAGAAAGGATGCTATAGCCGCCTATAACTTTTTTTTTTTGGTTCCTGTAGTTGTCTAAAGCTTATTGTATGATCTGCCGAAGAAATCTTTACGGCTTACTCAATGGCTCTTTTTAGACAGCGTGCTATAGCAGCCTACGTCCTTTCCTATGGTTTCTTTAGCCACCTATTGCTCTTTGTATGGTACGCTATAGCTCGATCAGTAGTTTGTCCCATGGTTCTCTTTATCCACTGTGATATACTGCCTACAACTTTTCTTACGGTTTCTTTAGCCGCTGTACATCTTAATAGGAAAAAAAAGCGCCGACTTTGTATTTAGATATAAAAGAAGGTTGGACTACTTAAGCTTATTTAAAACGTTCCGGACTTGATAAACCCATCTAAAATATCGAGCAAACCATTAAGCAACAAAAAATGCACTCGCCCAGGTGTTTGCAAATAGGCAGGTAAACAGACACAAGAGATTGTTTTCAAATCTCATAGAAGTTTATTACACGCAGCGTATTCTGTAGACAAGTACAAACTAAGCAATCTGTAATACGTGAAGAGGTAATACAAAACTGTTATACAACTGAGAAGATTGCAAAGCAAACAAGAACCGGGGTAATTCCTGGGTAGCAACTGCTCAACGGGCGGCAGGCAGAAACGTTTCCCCGTAATTCTACCGGAGGCGCCCCTCACTGGCGTTGCAATCAGTTCATTGACATACCGTTTCATCAACACGCGATATTTCATAAATACCCGAATTTCGTTTAATGAGCCGCTGCAAATTTTATTGCTGTTAACGCTTAGAGTCGAGAGTACTTCCTTTGTACTAAAGGACAATAGCGAGCTTCTTTCTTGAAAAGGCAGCTTTAGTTGGAGCGTTTCCTGTGCAGTGTTGCAGAAATCCCTTCTTCTCTTAGGAGATGCGATCCTTTCTACTAAAGGAGCTTAAGCGGTCCATCTGACGTGGGGATAAGTGGAACGGCACATAAGTGAAACGACAATTTCTCGTAGCACCTACGAGCTTGAGAAGAAAAAAAAAATTGAATATAAAGATGAGAAGCGGCGTTCCACGCATAATCCCCAATTCATATTAAAATGTTTTATTTTTCCAGAGACAATTCGTGGAATGTTCGTTTAACTGGAATTTAGGTAGAACCAGCTTACCAAGAACCCGACATTGCTCGTGGTTTAGAAGCAGTAGTACGTGTAAATGGTCAGTCGGTGATATTTATAGCTCGCTTCAATGAACGCTAACCTCACCGCAGCTTCTAGAGTGCGCCTAGCCGAGCACCGGCACCTGTTAGACTTTTTTCCGGGCGAGGGAAGTTCGTCCAGCTGCGAGGACGATAAAACCTGGTTGCCCATAGCAACACTTCGCGTCTTCTCGGAGCATGTGCGAAAAGGAAGCAAAAACGGTGTAACCAACGCATCTGTGTTCGCTTACGCAGATTGCATTATGAAGTCGCCGCGTGCAGTTCCTGTAGCGCAGTGGATAGCGCGTTGGACTTCTAATCCAAAGGTCCCGGGTTCGAATCCCGGCAGGAATGTTGTGGCGTCCCTAAGCGGGAAGCTTTATTTTATAGTGAAAGTGGCTAATTTTAATGTCAGTGGCTGGTACATCTGCACCGAAAGGGGCAGACGGACACATTCGATGAAAACTCCAGGTTAACGAAATGCAGCTGAATTGTATTGAACGAGAGTAAAACAATACTTCGTTTAGTTTTTTTTTTTTTTTTTTGTTTTTGTTGCAGAAGGTGATTTTCTTTATCTAATTTCCTAACTTGACCTAAACCTTAAGTGCGGATTTTTGTTTAAAAAATGTTCACCTTGGACATCAAAGCGCCCGCTGCATAGTCTGCCCCTGACGCCTAGTTTCCACAAAAGATTCTCCACACGCAGCCAATCTTGGCAAATGCCGCCTTCATTAGCTCATTAAGAAGGTTCTGCCACCTCAAAATAAATCCTATACTTAACATATCCTAAATTCCGATATCCGTAGCGTCTGGTCCACACCTGTAGATAGCCCGTACCACATAACATTTCAACTTTTTTTATTTGTAGTTCACGGCCTATGGTACGCTAAATAGAGTTGAGTGATCTGAGAGCTTGTTTGTCGGATGTCCTAGAGTAACACAGACGTGTGCTACATGTTCTGGTATTCTTTTTTAAACGTTGTGTTTCCCCTTGAGTAACCCGTCCATGGTACCTGTCACCTTCTTTTACCTCCAGCAACTCAGTCGCAGGCTCTATATTTATTGGGGATGCCGCCAACTTTTTTCGAACCGAAGTTCGATGATCGAATGAAGCTGTTCGAAGGGTTCGAAGGATTTCGATTTTCAAACGCTCGTTAAACTAAGAAGTTCGACGCTTTTCGAACTTTGCACATTCAGAAATCTAATGTTTCTCGAACCTTCGAACTTATTACGCAAAATAATGTATCCTTTTCGAACTTTCGAACGTTTAACGCTGCAAACATCGGTGCTTGTGGAACTTTCGTCTTTGATGGACTAAAAAATTTGATTATTTCGAACTTTCGAACTTCTTGCACTAAAAAGTTCAAAGCTTCTCGAACTTTCTATGCTAAGAAATTCAATAATTTTTGAACTTTCGAACTTATTTACTTGGAGAAATAGATTATTTTCGAGCTTTCAAATCCTCAAAAGTCAAAAGGTCGATGACCTTCGAACTTTCAGAAAAAAAGTTCGAAATTCATGGAACTTTGAAAGACGGGCGGCCGGTTTCATTTGGATTCAAGCATTTGTATTTATATGCGGTGCCGCATTCCCTGTGGAAGACAATGCCGTGTGTTTCAATGTTCTTGCATACTTAGTTTTAAAGAAATATATTCCCGAAGGAGCGAGGAAGGACGACGGGTTTTTAACGATTGTCGTTTGTGCCATTTTTGAAGCGCGCTATAGCCGAAGCTATTTATGGTAGCGATGTTGAACCTTTTAAGAATGATCTATGCCTAGCCTGTAAGTGCCGTCTTAAGATATGATTGTTTTCATTCAAGTGGAGTTTCGAATAAATGTCTAAACATGAATCTACGGGCAATTATGCCCCAAACTTGGTAATTTTTTCGCCTAAATTGTTTGAGGTATGGCATTTAAATGAACACCACAGAGAGTACATATCACTGCTACCTCCAGAATACAAAACAATGTATATATTGTTTTTTTCCACGTGAAAAAATACATTAAGTCATGGGGGAAGATTTCTAAAATTGTTCAAGTTCAGCACGTCATTAAAAAAAAGCCAGTTGTAATTTCTATTTCTTGTTTCACGTTTCGGGGACTTTCTTGTAATCTTCTTCACCATATGACGTGCCACAGGAAAGGCTACAAGCGCGGGCTCATCGCTCTGGGGCACATCTCGGCGGCACAAGCTCTCGTGACTTAACAGCAGCTACCAACGCTATGAGCTCGCGCTTGTAGCCTTCGCTGCGGTACAACATAAGATGAAACGAAGTATAGCCTGTACACATTTTGGTAGGAGAAACCTGTTTCGAAGTTCTGAGCCTCCGAGTGTGCAAGAATGCAACACTTCCGGCGGGTTCTTGAGAGTTTTTTTTTCTCCAGCTTTTCATCCCTGCATTATATGTTTAATTTTCAGGGGCGAAGCTCCTTATGGGGTATCCACACGAAGGAGAAATCCGCCCCTTTCCTCCGCGGAGCGCGCCTCACGTGAGAGATACGTCATCCCTTTTTGACGCCTCGCTGTCCTCGCGCCGCCGTTCTCCTCCGTGGCGGAGGCGCAGAGGCTTCGTGGTGTCAGCACGAAAGCTCCGCAGGTGCACGCGGCGGAGCCGGGGACGGAGTTTCCCGGGATGTTGACGTCACGACATCCGTCCGCGGAGTTCTCCTTCGTGTGGACACCCCTTTAAGTGGTATCCACACGAAGGAGAACTCCGCGGACGGATGTCGTGACGTCAACGACACGGGAAACTCCGTCCCCGGCTCCGCCGCGTGCACCTGCGGAGCTTTCGTGCTGACAGCACGAAGCCTCCGCGCCTCCGCCACGGAGGAGAACGAGAGAACGGCGCCGCGAGGCGTCAAAAAGGGATGACGTATGTCTCACGTGATGCGCGCTCCGCGGAGGAAAGGAGCGGATTTCTCCTTCGTGTGGATACCCCTTTAAGTGGTATCCACATGAAGGAGAACTCCGCGGACGGATGTCGTGACGTCAACAGCCCGGGAAACTTCGTCCCCGGCTCCGCCGCGTGCACCTGCGGAGCTTTCGTGCTGAGAGCACGAAGCCTCCGTGCCTCCGCCACGGAGGAGAACAAGAGAACGGCGCCGCGAGGCGCCAAAAGGGATGACGTATGTCCCACGTGATGCGCGCTCCGCGGAGGAAAGGAGCGGATTTCTCCTTCGTGTGCATACCCCTTTAAGTGGTATCCACACGAAGGAGAACTCCGCGGACGGATGTCGTGACGTCAACGACACGGGAAACTCCGTCCCCGGCTCCGCCGCGTGCACCTCGGAGCTTTCGTGCTGAGAGCACGAAGCCTCCGCGCCTCCCCCTATTGAAAAATCCACCAGACCGGTTTGGTGTGTCCTAGTGTTTTCTGACGTAAACATCAGACCGGCCTGGTGTGTTGTGGTGCGCACATCAGACCAGCCTAACGTGTTCTGTTGTCC
Organism: Ixodes scapularis; assembly: GCF_016920785.2. Lineage (NCBI taxonomy): Eukaryota > Metazoa > Arthropoda > Arachnida > Ixodida > Ixodidae > Ixodes > Ixodes scapularis. The sequence goes on along the minus strand of NW_024610134.1, from coordinate 78,622 downwards.
CCACCAGAACACGTTAGGCTGGTTTGGTGTGCCCATCACATCATCCTAGTGTGGTCTGATGTGCACATCAAAACACAGTAGGCTGGTCTGATGTGCACAACACAGCACACCAGAATGGCTTGATGTGCACACTACGCCACACCAGACTGGTCTAATGTCCACACCAAGGCACACTAAACTGGCCTGACATGCACACCAGGGTGCCTCTGGTGAGCATACATTACGGATATATGTATGGTGTTGAATGAAAACATGTTTTCTTGTAAAATTAAATAAGATGTACAGAGCTAAAACACCACATTTGATTTTATAAGGTGCTTAATTGAAGGGACAATGCAACGATTCACTTCAAATAATATGTACTTTGCGTAAGCATGTTGGCACAGTGTAACAAACGTTTACCTATATGCAATAGCCTGATGGAAAGAATACAGGTTTGTCTCGTCAACAATCGTCAGCAGCTTGTCATCAATGAAAACTTGAAAATATTTCAGTTGGCATTTGACATCATCAGAGGCCGTAAACATGGGTTCCGCAGGCTCCAGAAAACACCGGTCTTCTCTTCCCCAGTCAAAAACTTGCGGCGGTGACTTTTGCTTCTTTCTTGACGTTGACAGAAGTTGACAGGCGGGCATTCTGCCTTCAGTTTCGTTATCGCTTGGAAGTTCTGTTGTTAGGCCCTTCGTTGGCAAGTTCTCCTCGTCACTGTCACTCACTTCACTATTACTAGGTCCCGCATCAGACACTGTTCCACTTTCTGGAATCAAAACCACACAGGGACGATCGCGACACCGTGTCTGGTAGAAAGATCCCGATGGAATTTCCTTCGGGCAGCAGTAGAATACGAAGCCTAAAAGAAAAGAGCACCACGTCTAATTCTACCAGAAAACAGGGATGTACTAAACCAAGCCAAACAGGAAGCTTTCTCCCGACAATTACAGCCGATTCCTCGTGCACAGGTATGTAAAATTCAGAGTGAACTCCCGCCCCTAAAGTAAACTACTGAAACACTGCCAAATCTAAGCACGGAACGGAACACCACAGAAATCACAGAGCTACTATGCGACTCCTCTCTTAAGACAGTTTCACATGCAACGACTGTGCGAAAAAAAAAAAAAAATCGGTGCGACAGCCGACGCAGCGAGTGCGATCGCAATGTTTGGTTTCACATGCTCCAACAACCGCGCAATTTCTGTCGGAGCGGCTGGCGCTTTGGACACGGACGCGACGCGTTTCACTTTGTCTAAAATACAAAAAAAAACGTCTTAATAAGCATACGTGTTTTAGGAATGCAATAGGTAACCAGAAATTTATAATAGCGAAGCATTAAATCAGAAGCTTTTATGTACCTACATTTATTTTCGCGGATGAAGGCTGGCTAATGAACGGCTGATTGACGAGAAAACGATCGCACCGGCTCTGCGGCAAAATACCAACTTGGTGGAAACCAGTTGCAGAACCGCTGCGACAGTGCGACTGCGATTTTAATCGCACATATACTAGAAATCGCACCGATTTCGGGCGAGAATCAGAGCATGTGAAAGAGCCTTCGCATATCTACTATGTACTTTTTTTTCCCCCGACCTTCATATGTTTCAGGGTAAAATACGTCAGCGCTATGGAATCCAGAACTTGTAAAATTCAAAATTAGCATATCTCAGAGCAAAGTACTGCTTACCTTTGTAACAGCAGGTCGAAGTGCGTAGCACGGCGTGGACGGTACGCATCCTGGGCGCCGCCATGCACATCGCAGCCGACGGAGCGACGGAGTATCTGGAAACCCCTCGCGGCGAAAAGTCAAGACCGCGAAACCGAAACCAGAAAATGTATTTCCTAAGATATGTTAAACATTTTGCATGAGTATTGTTTTGGGTTCCAAAAACACTATTTTTATATTGAATGTGTCCTAAAAACAAACAAACATTTTTTAAAGTACCTAAAAGGGTTAATAAAAATAAAAACGAAAGGAAAACTTTAGTGTTGCTAGAAGTGCTAGGAATCGTCGGTGGCGTCTGTGCACACTGGGCAATTTGCCCCGCCAGCGAGCTGCTGAGCGCGAAGGAAGAAAACGGTCGTGGGAGAAAAGGTAAGGATTAAGGATATTTCTTTGTTTCTTTTTGTGCTTGCGGCATTACCATGTGGGGATTTTGCATTATTAGGTCTGGTGATACACTTGTAGCTTTATTTTCAGTGAACGATTCGAGCCTGAATGTATAGCTTTTACAGAAGAAAAATTTCCGGGCGGCTATCAGTTCGAAAGTCTTTGTTACCCAGCATTGCTAGCCGGCAAGCATATTCTAGAGTTGTCATTTTGACACCAGTTTGAGTTGTCTTCACCACTTGTGGGGTCTCTCTGTAATAATCGCCGCGCGATCGGCATGTGCTTCGCTCGTCTCCCAGGGAGTGACACAATACAACGAGAAGATTGCGAATCGGTTTACTGTACTTCCTAGTTGTCCGTCTTCGAGAGCCGGCACTGCGGCCCGCCGAGTGGGGTTGTCGCCCGTCATTCAGAGCTCGCAGTCGCTGTCCGTGTCCAGGCCTGCGGATCGTCCTCCCCACGCCAGCGCTGCGTAGTCAAGCTGTTCCGGGCTATCACAGCCCGAGTCTCGCTGCTGAACCACTCCGGGATCGTCATGGCCTAGGTCGGTGTGGCCAGGGCTCGCCGTTTCCGCCGGTCCTGATCTGAACCTCGCTGGCGGAACGCTCCAGGAGTCGCCATGAGCCAGAACAGCCAGAATGGCTCCATCGTTCCTGCGTGGCCCCAGCCTGGTGCGGCACGCTCTTCCTGTTTCCTCGCGCTCGCCCCCGGCTAGAAAATGTGAGTAATTAGAAACATACTCTGCATGCTAGAGAACAGTATGCACGTTACAATCGCTGTACCGTGACATGCAAGCCTGGTGTGAAACGGTGACAGGCAACAAAGTGCACACGTGAGAAGGATATTTATGCTTCACTTGCGCTTTTTCTAAAGGAAAACTTACGCATCCTGTTTTCTGCATGCCGTCACATTTGTTACCAGATTCAGCGTTAAATTTTGTTGCCGAAACAAACAAAGCTTTATGTGCTGCGAAAATTTACTATTTGAGAACTCGCAGGTTTGGAAGGTTTTGGTTACGACCGCGCGTGTGCCGAACGGCTATGTGCACATACAACTACGACTGCCGGGACGGGCTTCTCGCTTCTTGAAGGCCTGATCGCCTGATTCTGGACGTCACAGCGAAGCAACAATCGGCCCAATTGTTCCTATTGTATTTCCCTATGTGGTGTCTATAGTCTGTTGCAACTTAAGAACGAAGGGCGAGGGTAAGACGGGCCGGGGAGGAGGAAGCAGGCGGAACGCTAAAGAGAGAAGGTGGTTTTCCCCTCTTCTCCAGCGTTCCGTCTGCTTCCTCCTCCCCGACCCGTCTTACCCTCGCCCTTCGTTCTTAGGTTGCAACGGATTATAGTGACTCGTAGAACAACTTGTATAAAATTGTTATTTTGCTGAGTACCCTGCAAAACAAGTTCGTCAGACCACTTTCCAAGCCTGCACATCTATTTTCGTTCACTTCAACAGCAACAATTACTGTAGAATTTACTTACCTGATGCATCACACTGCAGTGATCCACTTCTGTTGCCGTGTCACTTCCGAAGATCTCGAGGGGAAGCGGTATAGTTTGACGCTTGAGTCGCCTTCGTGACTGTGACAGTCTTTCACGCAGCAGTAGCAACATTTATTTTTTGGGGGAACCCTATCGAACCCCAGCGGGTTCCTGTGGCATCTCACCTACTCCTATAGGAGTAGGCAAGTTGCTACAGAAACCCGCTGGGTTCATGGAGACGTGAAGCCGGGACTTACTTTTAAGAAGAACGGTTCCCAAAAAGGCTGACGCCGATCCAAAATGCCACATTCACACTTGGTTTCTATATGCACCCGCCTGCAGTCCTTGCGATCTGGGCTGTCCTGGCCTACCCAGTCTTTTATTTTGCAGCCGCTAGATGGCGCAATACGTAGTGACAAATTGCATTGCCTGTTAATATTTGGGTCACTTAAAGTGAGGGGAGTGGGTGGAGTGGAATGGGGGGGAGAGATTTGTATTATCGAGATTCTGCTGAGTCGTTGCCCAAGACGCCTCCGACTGTACATTGCAAATCTTAATATGTTTTTCATCTGTATAAAAGCAGATATTAATTTACTGACAGGATGACAGTGCTGGTGGGCCCAAATCTAATTATGTATTTGCAATCTGAACTGCTGATAATGTAGTTGCAGGTAGTGACAATCTCAATTTAGTGGAGCAAGTCAATTGATTGCTCAGGAGAGGCTCTGCCCAGTACTGTTATTCACATGCTTCAGGCCCTTCTACCGTTAAGAAAATAGTGTTTCACCCTCTTTGCACACAGGAGCAGAGGGATCAAAAGTCGCGTTTTTAGGGGCAGGACAACACTGTCATACTACTATAGCCAGACTTTTAACTCAACAAATGGTTGATGGCAGTACAGGAAGACATCATTTCATGACTTCTTTATGCAGCGTAGCACGATACAGTCATTGCTTACCTGAAAGGCGAGTAGTTGCAATAACGAGAGTTGGTAAGGTTGCCAGTATCCCACATGAATAAATACTACCTTAAAGGCGTGATTTCAAAAGGTAGTGTTCATTTATTTAGTGCATAAAGCAGCCTGGCTGCGGCAACATCATAAGCAACAATACCACCTTAATGGTAGTGACCGCAGCCCTTGTGTCACCTTACCAAAAGTACCGCAAGAAAGAGCTGACATTATTTCTACAGGTTTGCATCGTCATAAATCAAGTTAAAGCGATTTGCTAATGGTCTGAAAATCCCAAAACAAGTGAAAGTGATTTACTGGTGGTGTGAAATTACGAAACATTTTGAGGGCATGCATTGCTAAAATCTCACCCTATTAGCAACTGTAGCATACATTTTGTTTGGGCATAGGCATGCTTCCTGCTATTACTACAACAAAGAAATGGGGTTCAATCTTTTGACTACCATCCCTGGTCAAAATGCCCACAGAGCACCCACAGAAAATCTGTGTGGGGTCCTAGAGGTCTCTATGGGGCACCCATGGAGTTGTATGGGTGTCCTAAAATCTCTGTGGGGTCAGGCCTGTGGGCCTATGGGACATGTGGGTTACTGTGTGGGCTCCTTTAGGTAACCCACACAGCCTGTGGGCGCCTCCTTAGGTAACCCACACAGCTTGTGGGGACTTCTTTAGGTACCCCACACAGTCTGTGGGGATAGAACTGTGGCTTTTATGGGACATGTAGGAGATTCTGTGGGTTGCTGTAGGTACCCCGCAGCATGTGGGAATAGAGCCTAGGATCCCATAGGTCAAGTACGACACTGTGCAGGTTGCTGTAGGGATGCCACACACGCTAGGGAAGCACTCTGTGTTGCTACGTGGGACATGTGTGGGGTCTATGGAAAGCCTATGGATATGCAGCCTCAAGATATATCCTACAGAAGTCATGCAAAATGCAACCTTTTTGTAAGTTCTTTTTTTTGACATAGCTTATCCCGGTGCGCAGAACACTACGCCGACGACGTCGACAATGCAGGGTTTTCTTCGAAATGGGGCTTCAAATGCTCGCGCAATAATAAGTAATTATTAATGCGTGAGCATTAATAATTACTTATTAATTATTGAGCATTGAGCTCATGAACATTGCTCCAAAGTTGTTAGTTTCGTGTTCTGTGCTCTGACCTTATCAGTCTTGTGTGTTCAGCAATCTAGTGAAAGGGTATATTGCCAAAATGCAGAGCAATATATGTGTATGTTTATAGGCAGCAAACAAATTAGATGCAGGACAGGACTTATTTGGACTTTTATTAAGTTTATTTTACAGATATCTAATGGACCACGAACAAAAGAGAAGCAGCTAGTACATTGACGAGTATACATGAACAAATGCAATCATTTTGCAACAGAATGGTGATTGGGTATAAAAGAAAAGCATGTTTTAAAATGAATCAATATGCAAAAGAACAATAAGTCATGCTTTGGTGCATATATATATATATGTTAAAGACATTGCATATTTACATGGTGGTGATAAAATATCAATCAAGCTCATATCTTCACCATATTCACAAAATACTACAAGTTTTTGTGCACTGAATGAGTGTTAAGGAGACAAGGAGACATTAAAAGTGTAAATACAAATATGTATGGAAGTGCAACCGCATCAATGGCCAAGTGTGTTAGTGCACCACAGCTCGGACAATCTGGAGAGGAAGCTCGCACTGCAAAACCAATGGATTTCATGCTCTGTCTTTACCTGACATTGAAACTAATTAACAGTCGACTTTCTTTTTATAAATTGGCCAAATTCATTTAAAAAGAAGCCGGGATGAATGCAAATGTTTGCTTATCCTAGCCCTGTACCACGACCACCTATATGGTGGCCTGCATTGTATAAAATAGTCCACATTTTAGTTTGATAGCTTCTGCAAACAATACACATCCATGTATGCTCAGAGTTTGAAGGGGCTGTGCAACAATGTTCGGGCTTCAACCAAATAATAGCGAGACATAGTTTCCATCCCTTCTAGAATTGGCAAACAGAAAACCATTTTTCTGTACATGTGCTTGCTCTTATTTAAAAAGTAAATAAAAAGTAAACATGCTCACGGGTGCGCACCTCTTAATCACACTCAACTTAAGCCAAAAGCCAATTGAGCCAACTTCTTGTGCATCATGAAGCATGCAAGAAAAGATTGAACAAATAATATCAAACTTTTCACCAGGACTACGACGGTGTCATTACTTTTTTGAGCATGTGTGTATTGAGACGAGCGGTAAACAACAGTTCGAGCAATGAATGTTGAATAGACAGAATACAAGGAGGCACAGCACCAAGAGTAGAGATAATGCACCTTTTCTCGACACTGCTGAAATTTGATGGCTGCGCATTGCCCAAAACAGTTACGCCAGAGATTTTGTCCCCAAAGTGGCACCTTTTCTCATCTTTGAAAAATATGTATTTTTCATTAGATCAGTTCCTTTAGTCAAGAAAAAGAAATGTATAGACTGTTTAAAGGGGCACTGACACCTTAAGGGTCGTATTTTTTTTATTTTCCAAAACAATTCAAGTTGTAGTCAAGACACGCAAAAAAAAAATGCATCGGGAAAGAAATTTTCTTAAGCGCGCGCCTTTTTATTTTTGGTGCCCTCCTCTCCCGCTCTTCGCCTCCTCGCTTCTTTTGATTCGTGACCTTAAAAATCATGAAGTTTAGAAGCTTTGTAGGCGAAATTTCTATAACATTTAATAGCGGCAATCGTAAAACATGTTTTTTAATGCAATTGCAAACGCACTACGGCCCTTCTTTTTTAAATACCAAAGATCGGAGTCCGGTGTGATGTCGCCTTCCAGAATTGTATCCTCCCTCGGAAAACATGCTGCCTGGGCAGGCGGCACCGCCCCCTGCGTGAAATAAAACTGTTTTTTCTCGGTCCACCGGCGCCCTCAACTCCCGCCTCCTTTCCTCTTTGCATCGGGTCGCGATGGCAACAGCATAGAGTCATGAAGAAAGTCGACTCTCAGGACTCCGCAATATTTGACGTCAATGCACCGGCGCGGATCGCGCGGGAACTTCGAATTCGGCATTTGGAAATTGCTTTTAAAAAATCTCTACATCACAAATAAAAAAAATACAATTTTGATGTGTCAGTGCCTCTTTAAGTATGGCCTTCTGTAGATCCTGCATTGCTATTCCACGGTTTCCCTTGATGCAAAAGGCAGAATGGGTCCACAAAGGCTCCCAATGCAAGACATTCTTTGCCAGGTACTGGAACAAGTGAACATTGAAGACCATGTTAATGTCTCCACAGAGCATGTTGTATTTTATCATAAACTCAGCTAGCAGAATATGAGCTGTGATAATGTCATATTTTGTGAGTGTGTCATGAACGAGGTAATAAATAGAGTGCACAAGAAGAGCCAGGTGGCCAAGGAAAGGCTTGGGCGAAATCCCGCAGAGTATCGGCGGCGGATAGTACAAAAGCCACGAATGATACTCCTGCGCCTTCCAGAGTTTTCGTTCGCTCACTCCCCGGGGAAACCTGCCCAGCTTGGATATTGGCTTGATGGCTCTCATCCTACAGTCCACCAGCCTCACAGTTGCTGGTTCTCCTAGATAGAACGCCTCCCCACTGTTGCTGTCAAACCACAAGTTCAAAAGTGACCGAGAAACACCGAGGAGGACAGCATGCATATAGTAGTCGGGAACAAAAGACTCAATAACGCTAAAAGACTGCATGTTGAGCAACGGAGAGGGGTCTTTAAAACCTCTACAGATAACACCTCCTGACGCAGCTTCGTACATGTCACGGATCGCCCCCTTTGATTTTCGGTCTTGAACCACCTTGACACTGACTGTATAGCGAATTGCCCTAACAATGAGCGATACGGGATGAAGACACCAACTGCAGCCGAAGTAGGTGTTGAACTGAATCATGTTTTGCAATAAGGGCCAAGCCACAGAGTCCACAGTGCAGCATACTGCAAAGGCCTTACTTACAACCTCCGTGCCAATGCGCTTCCACACAAAGCCCTTGGCACAAAGAACTTTGTACTGCTGCACAAAACTTTTCAGATATAGCACCATGGAAAAGTGGTTTTCTCCAAACCAGACGCTTGAAAGAATGACATTTCTAAGTGTGTAAAAGACAGAAAGTTTGTTTATAATAAGCTGAAGAGGCCAGATGGAGCAATTTTTACTTTTGAAAACCGGACATCCATTTGTAATAATTGTAAAAGAAATGTTCTTGGGGTTGCCCAGAACTAAGAACTTTTTGCATAGGTTCTTGTAGATCTCTCCATCACATATGTCCGAAAACCTATCACTTGGTCTATCAAACCGTGTAGTCAAGAAGCTATGATCTGTAAAACTCTCCAGAACACTCCTGAGCTACAAGGCTAATGAAGCTGTCAAAAAAAAAAGAAAATTCCAGTCACATTTTCTTACATCAAAAGCTTCTTACAGATCTAGCATTTCTGCTTGTTGCTCTCGGATGTTAACGTCAATTCAATAGAGCAAGTTAAACAATAATAAACCAGATCATAGTTCTTGCAGAAGTTTAGTGCCTTTTCAAACATGTGGAGGGAGCTAGGGACTACCTGTCTTCCAAACAAAATATTCACTAGGAACAAGGCATCCTTAATCCCAGTCATTGAGAGCCCAAGGCAGATTACAAACAAGATAATCAAAACAAAAGCTTCTGCTTTCGTCACCGTCAACCCCCCCCCCCCCCCCCTCCAACTTCAAACACACACCTCATTGGATGGCATTCCAATGAAGTGTCATCTTCACTAGAATTTCCTGAAACCAAGTCCTCAGACGATTCGGATGAAGAGGAGTCCTGTGCAAGATAAATGGAATCAATTTACAATGTCAAAATACCATACAATTGCATGGCACCAACCGATAGCCCTTTAACTAGAGACTACTACTAAATAAATGTGCAAGCAAATGAAGAAATTATGCCGCAGCTAACAATGGTACTATTCGCCCCAGGTTCAAATTACAAGATGTTACAAGATATGAACACAGTATCTTTAACTGTTTTCTTTTGTACATGAAGTGTTTTTGTTGGTAGAGTGCAGACCTCCCTATTGGCCTTAAAGCCAACATAAAGATAGCCATGAGTAAGGAATGAGTAAGAGTAGCATTCTATTTAAGTTAACCTCAAATTAATTAGGTCACTATTCTCACCATTTTGCTGTCTTCTGGTTCATCTGGCTGGGTGCTGACCCACTCGGTTTCCTGATACTGAAAATAAAACATCAACGTGAACAGGGTGCATACAGATGTCCCATGTACATCATGTAAACCTCCAATGAATACTTTCTTCAATAATGACAAATCAGAGCAATAGAAATGTTCTAGACATTTTATAGGCTTAGCAAAATCCAACTATTTTACATTTTGTATGTCTGCCTACTGGGTAGACACCCTGTTAATTTTATCAGAAAATTCTGTGGTTCTATAGACCATTCCATTTAGCGCTCTCTGGGCGGCACCATTTTGTTTGACCGCAGCACCCTCTCCACACATCCGGGAAGTTCAGCGGGTTCGGCGGGGTGAAACGAGAGAGAGGGCACGCGCCCGACTCTGCTAGCAGACGACAAACCGGGAGGTTGCCGTTCTCCATCTTTGGGCTGTATCGGCGGGCAGTACGGAACATCGAACTCTTGCTCGTGGCTGCCGTTGTGAAGTGGTTCGCGTTCTTAGAATAGTTGTGGCTACTCCAGAATCAGACTATAGCTCTCTGTTGTTCTATTTCGCTAAATGATCAACTAGCATATCCTTCTTCCGTTACTTAAATAGCAGTTGAGTCAGCCGGCAGTACTACCCTCAACTACTGCGTGTATTGCGGCAGGAGAGCATGTTTTATTTATTAATTCAGACTTCCACTCATGGTCGCTAAAGGCCTACACCAGTACGAACTTTGTATAGTAAAAAAGGTACAGCAACCGGATTTACTTTTCGCCAAAAAGACCAACCAATCTGACACAGTTTTCCTTATTTTTTTGTTTTATTTGCACGCAGGTAACAGCGCAATTGGACCCTGTGAGTCTTTATCTAGCATAGTATTACACAACTGCCATACCAAAATCTGCGCACCTGCGCTTGAAAGTTCCAAAATGACGCGATTTTAAACAGAGTTTGCACGCCAGCCGGACACTAGCTACAGCCCATTTGGCGGAGCAGACGACGTGTAGGGTGAGAGGGGGAGTACATTTTTTCTCTTTTACGCTCTCTGCTATGACCCTAATGGAACGGTCTATAATGAAGGAAGTGAAAACACCAATAAGTTCACAACATTATTTTCAACAGTTACTTTTAACCTTCAGAATAAATTTACGAAGCAAAATGGTTATAATTTAGTGATACTAGAGGGTTGCCACACACTATTTGACTGATTGCAAGTCAGTTACAGCCAATCGCCAGAAGCAGGGCTCTTTAACTTCTAGCATTAAGCTTGGAGCGATGCATGAAAATAAAAAAGCAGCACTTCACAAGTGGCTGCACCTGGCCTCAATGCAAATCCACTAGGAATCGAGGGTTCCACAAGAAACTTTGATGAGAAAAGAGCAAATGAACCCTTCTACAAATTTTGCAGCATCTAGTAGTGGCATTTCAAAATGAAGCGCAGGCTCTCCATCTGCTACCATTACCACATCAACAGTGTATAGACCTTTGGATCCCTGCCACTGTTCCGATGCTACACATAAAATGCTTTTCGATTTCGGCTTGCTGCTCTACAAACACAGAAGCATGGGGTGTGATAACAAAGACACAGTGAGGAAAAAATAAATTTAGGAAAGACAGAGAAGGTCAAAGACAAAAGACACTTTTCCCTCTTCCAGCAGAACTCTCGATAAGGAGAACCGACATGCTGCAACTTCCCCCCGACAACTGGTGTCAAGGAGAAAAACATAAAAGCGACACGAGATTAAACATTTATAGGACGGTGCCGGGTGACCCAAAGAGGTTTAATAAGCAGACTCATTTACTCTTGCAAAAAATGTAGTTGTGGGGAAGGGAGAGGCGAATGCCAGAAATTGCAAAGGTGGCAAACCCAAAAAGAGACACATATTCACGCATACATAATATACAAGCTCTGAGAAGGACTAATGAAGATAGCCTCACTTGCAAATAATAGCTCATAAAAAATAGTCAACTGAAAAATTGTTGCTGTTTTGAGTGACAACGGTTCGAGGCAGCTTTAAAGGGTACTGAAACAAAAATTTAAATTTAGCCATTTCGTCCAGAAAAAGGTTAAATGTGATCACTTATACCTGTCGATGACAATGGCACGTTTGTATTTTGAGTGAATTTGTTTATTTTTCGTTCCAAACAGCACATTTTGGCTGGCGCTCGACGAGCTGCGGTCAGAAAGCGCAATGCATGTTGGGATACGCGGCAATATTTGTGATGCCATAGCCCGGGATAAGGGCAAGCTACCTGGAAAACGTACGGTGACCATCACCAACAGCGGCAACGCGGGACGATCCAAATTATTTGGGCACCGGTGCACTCCTTGCTCCCAGGCAATGAGGCGGCTCACACGGTAGCTCGAGGTCTTACACGCCGAGCCAGTGAGCCTGCCCAACCGGGAACGCGAAGAGACCGCATGTCCACCTATCCAGAAATTACAAATCACTATCGACTGGGGCGGGCCCGGTACCCACCAGCTCAACCTGAACTCACTAAGAAGCAGGCGGTGGCCTGGCGCCTCCTCCAAACCAACATGTACCCGAGCCCAGTGGCCTGTAGCCGGTTCTACCCGGGACAATTTGAAACTATGTGTAAATTCTGAAGGCGGATCTGCCACATATCTTATGGGCATGCTCTCAGACGGCACTGACCATTGATGGCCGCAAAATCCAAGACCGCGAGCACTGGGAGGCCCTACTGCTCACCTCAGACCCACAAGATCAGGTCTCGGCCACCCGGCTAGCCGAAGAAGCCGCCGAGGTCCAGGGGATCTCGGCCGTCTTCTAGGACAGCGGCGGATAAGACGGCTGCACCCATCACCCCACTCACAGTGCTGGGACAATAAAGTTTTATTCTCTCTCTCTTCTGGAGACTGGCATGATAATCACGTTTGGCACACGGGGGCATCAGCGCGTTGCAACTCAGCCGTTTGAAATGTCCGAGGTTTGCGGGAAGCTCTCAAAAACCTTGTTGCAGCGAGAGCTCCATTCGCTCCATTGACCCGTGGCCCAGTCCAGTTGACCAGTTGGAGCGTGTGTGTGTTTGTGTGTATGTGTGTTGTGCATTTCTGCAATCTGAATCCCCCGTTGTGGCGAGTGGTGTTCTCGTGTTTTGTGTTGGTGTGCGATGTGACGTCCATGCGCTCGATCCAGCAAGTCTATGCAAGACAGTGCAAGGATGGCTCTCCGAAGAAGCGATACGCCTAACGAACGTGACAAACGCCGGACTCGCTTGCGCGGGGATCCGAAAAAAGCCTGAAGTTCAGTGACGTGCGTAGCGTAAACTGGAATTATAGACGGCCCCATACATAAGCTAAGTGTGATCTTGCGCTAGTCATGCATATTGGCAGTTGTTCCCGCTAGTGTCATTCTCACCAGCGCGCCTGTATTTGAGTACTTTCTTCCGTGAAGGTAAGCCATAAAAACATAATTGAAGCCCGAACTAGTTAAGGCTTGTTCACACACTTGTAACCGAGTACGACCGAGAGAGACAAGACCGGTTTGTAAGTCTCTTGCGACGTCTTAGGACCGGATGCGCTGCTGCGGAGCTGGTCCTAAGACGTCGTAAGAGGCTTAAAAACCAGTCTTGTCTCTTTCGGTCGTACTCGGTCACAAGTATGTGAACGATGCATAAGGGTCGTCCCTGAAACAGCGAAAACATGGTGTTTGTTGATTGCACTCAGCCGCTCAGCACGACAACCAGCTGCCAATTTTGTATTCTCGTTCAGTGACGTTGGTGTGACGTTTAGTGAAAAATAAAGCTTTTTTGTGCAAATGATCCCCATCCTCTGCTTGTTTTCGAACATATCACGACGCAGCTAACTACACACAACTGCATGAAATGACGGCTTTTTTTTTTCTTTCTTGACAACACGCTAGTTACACAATTTGGCCACATAAATGGCGTACAAAAACACCGTACCATAACGATACCCGATAACGAAGAGACGCATGTTCAAGAGTGTCGGCAAAGTACCAGGTATCGTTATTGGAACAGTTTACTAAAACTTTCCGATGTCAGTGCCACAAATCGCTGAGCTTTTTGTTTGTTTTCTTTCTTAACATTTTTTGTTTTGTTGTTTTTCTGCATTTCTCCTGTGTGGGTGGTATTTCGGGGAATGCCGCGTATCCCGAAAAGAAGCGACCGGGGACTGGCTCATTACCTCCACTCCGCCTTGTGTACGCGTCATACCGAGAACCGAAGGCTTGCTGTGTGTGTATTCTGTTGGACCATGCCGAATGTTACGAAGGAAAGCTTGCCGCGCCCTGGTTTTGTTTACGTTAAAGCCACTTTGTGTGGGCGTCGCACCCTGAACCGAAGGTTTGTTTTGTTTGTGTTAGGTTTATGGTCGGTCGTGCCATGCGGGGATGCCGAAGGGAAACGGTCGGAGGTCCGGCTCGGGAAAGGCCGCTTTCGGTACGCGTTCAATGGAGAGCACCGGGTGACCAAGTCCCCAAACCTCTCAGCGACGCTGTTGAAGCTGCATGGAGTGTAGAAGTAATTTTCTGTTTGTTTGCTTGTTTGCTTTTCTCCTGGAAAAACAAAAAGGAAAAAGGGAAAAACCCCCAGAGTTCTCACTGGAGCCAAGAAGCTCGGTTCTGATTCGTTAATGTGAGTGGCTTCAGAATGCTGCTAGTTCTTATAAATAAAAGTGAACCGGCGGGAAAAAGACGCACGGAATCCCAAGGGCATTCGGAGACGCAGCTCTCCCGTCCTGCGGTCGTGAAGATGACGGGGATTTGAGCCCGCCGTTCGAACGTCATTGTTCTTCCTCAAGTTTTGTTGGTTTCCTGTGTAGTACCGCGTGGTGCTAGAGTTGCAGTGTGAGTGCGTGAGGAAGTGCGCCTGAGAAAATTGTCCGGCGGACTGGACCAAGACCACGGAGGAGGCATCCAACCCACCCCCTGGACCAGCGACAATCCCGCAGATAAGACTTTCATTATCACTTGTATTTTGTTGTACCCGTGCGCTTTGAGTCTGCGGATATGTATTGAGCGGCTCTTTGATTTTCTGTTCGTCTGCTTGCGAGCGTACGTCGTCTACGGTTTCAGAGAGTTTTTTGTTTTGTTTTGTTGTTTGAAGAAAGTAGTAAATATCTTGCGATTTTATCCTCTACCCTGTGGTCGCTTCCCCTGCTCACTTTTACACCAGGCGTGGCCCTAGCGCCTGGTCAACCGGTCGAACATTTTTTTTCTTCTTTTGTGTGCACACGAGCTGTGGCCTTTGTCTTTTTAATATTGTTTCAACTAATTTACATACTGGACCACGCACATTTGTGACAGTCAGGGGGGACGAGGACGTTGCCTCTCAGATGCTTTTGGACAGGAGATTCGGCATTCACCGTGGCCAGCTCTACGCCGACTTTCTCATCCAAGGTTTCGAAATTGGGTTCAGGCCGAAGCCACTTGAAATTGGTATGCCGCACTCCCGCAGAGCGGCACTCCTGGTTTTGTAGTAAGTGATGCAACGACTTCCAACAAAGCTTTCGAAGCATCCACCAGGAGCAATTTTGGAATAATTTAATTTGTTTTAAAATTAATTTTCATGTTTTCTGGACAAAATATTGGTCTTTGCAAGGTGATACCACTGCCTAGCCGACATGTGAACAATAAAATGGGTGCTAGAATTTATTTCCGTACCACTTTAAGGAACAAATCTGAAGAAACACAGCCGTTTACCACTGCTTGTCATCCGGTCAACATGGTATTGGTTAACTTTGTCCACAGTGATTGGTAACTGTACATACAGTGTTTTTGTTGGTAGGATACAGACCTTCCTATTGGCCTTAAAGCCAACATAAAGATAGTCATGAGTAAAGAATGAGTAAGAGTGGCATTCTATTCAAGTTAACCTCAAATTAATTAGGTCACTATTCTCACCATTGTGCTGTCTTCTGGTTCATCTGGCTGGGTGCTGACCCTTTAAGTTTCCTGATACTGAAAATAAAACATCAACGTGAACAGGGTGCATACAGATGTCCCATGTACATAATGTAAACCTCCAATGAATACTTTCTTCAATAATGACAAATCAGAGCACTAGAAATAAATGTTCTAGAAACTTTGTAGGCTGAGAAAATTCCAATCGTTTCAGGTTCTGTATGTCTGCCCAATGGGTAGACACCCTGTTGATTTTATCAGAAAATTCTGTGGGGCTATAATCAAGCAAGTCAAAACATCGATCAGCTCACAACTTTATTTTCAATAGTTACTTTTAACCTTCAAAATAAATTTACTAAGCAATATGGTTACAGAGAACTGACATGCCGCAACTTTTCCCCAACAACTGGTGTGGAGGAGAGAAACCGTGTCAAAAGCAGACGGCGCCAGGTGACCCAAAGAGGTTAATAAGCTAATCATACAATCTTCCAAAAAATGTGGCTGTGGGGAAGGAAGGGGTTATTGCCAGAAATTGCAACAGAGGCAAACGAAAAGAAACACACAGAGTTACGCATACACAATATAGAATTTTTGAGAAGGACTAATGAAGATAGCCTCACTTGCAATAATAGCTCATGCCGAATTGTCAACTTAAGGATTATCGCTGTTTTGAGTGACAACGCAGCTCATAATAATCACATTTGCCCTTTGGGGGCATCAGCACGTTGCAACTCAGCCGTTTGAGATGCCCGAGGCTTGCAGGAAGCTCTTGAGAAACCTCGTTGCTGCGAGAGCTGCAACGAGGTTTCTCGAGGTAGCTTTAAGGAACAAATCTGTAGCTACACAGCCGTTTACCACTGCTTGCCTTCCAGACATCATGGTAGTCATTAACATTGTCCACAGTGATTGGTAACCGGAGATGAATTTCAGTCCGACTAAGACACTTATCGTTTTGAACTTGATAGTGCGATGACCACCATGGATGCTAAAGGCAGCGGTCTCTGCCCCCCCCCCCCCCCCCCCCCCCAACCGGTGTTGCCTGCCGCACTTGTTAAACACAGCATCTCGCGGTTTTGCAGCCACTTCGTAAAGTGTCTAATCGCGTCATGCGATGCTAAAGCCATTTTTTTTGCCTTTGTTTGTAGAGTCAGCAGGGCTAGACTTTTCTGGCCTTGTAAGTAAAAATTACCAGTAGACTTCTGCTATCAGTGATGGTTAAAGGTGTTTTTAACGAGTGAATTCTTAAAAATATGTACCAGCAGATGGTTAGAGGGCCCAGGTTCTTTGGGAAGCAGATGAGGTGTCCTGAAATAAAATGACAAGTATGATTGCTTCAATACAGGAACCTATATCATGAAATTACGAGCTCGTTGGCAAACACTACTTTTGGGGCATTGTTAAGACCTGTCAATTCATCAATATAATCTATGTACCAATTATATGCAAAAGACTAAATTTCGAAGCCATGAAAATTAATGCGACAAACGAAGGGGAAGGCATTAGCATGACACAGCCCCACAAAGTCCCGTGTGAATAATCTGCTGCACGCACTTCAAGATAAAATTACAGATTTAAATCGGTTCAGCTTTGGAAAAAGAGCGAGCAGTAGAGCGCTCCAATGTGGAAAAAAGGTCTAGGCTTTTGCTATTAAGCGAGTCTGCATGGCTTTCAGGGTGCGATAGCTGTTGCCGTCCCAACTCGGCTGAGATGCTTCAAATGCTTAAAGGGCAACTCCGGCCAAAACTCAAAATAAAATAAATTACTGGTATCGCTGTAGCGCCACAAAATACGACCCCAGCCAAAATATTATGTTCGTGGGAAGCCGCATTCTAAACTAATGCCGATAATCAAAATGCGACCCGCCGCGAGCCGCTGCTTCTTAGCGGGCGGGCAGCGGGTTGACGATCGCTAAAGCAACATTGGCCCATGACGTCAGTATCGTTCTCTTTTTTTCCTCCAGTCTGGGCATTGCACGGAGTGCGCTTCTTTGAGCCGCTACCACCGCTACTTTAGCTTGTGATTGGCGCGTTTAGCCGCTGCTTTTATCTGTAGCCCATGTAGCTTCGGTATAGCCTTTTGTTTATTTGCTTGTGAGGACTCCAGGACTCGTTTTAGCGAGCAACTCGGTGCGCCCAAGACTGCTGCAGCTGTTCCTCAAAAGATGTCGAGTGCAACTTGTAGCGCTGTGGGCTGCTCAAACAACCCGCTGCGCAACCCGGAGGTGCTTTTTCGCAAGTTTCCAACGGACCATAGATTGAAGGAGGTGTGGGTGAATGCTGTTCAACGAGTGGACTTTGGACTTCAGCTTTAACGCGCCCGAGGAAAAAAGAATGAAAAAACAGACGTGTACGTCCCAGCACACGTGTGTTCGGGCGCCGCAGCCCGCGCCGGAGAACCTCAAAGCTTTGTGTCTTGAACTGACCCGCAGCGTGAAAGTGAGAGGGACCCCAGTACTGTACGTCACTGGCAGCGCGGCGTAGAGCAACGTCGCTCTATCCACTGAGCCCCGATGACAATTTAGGCCTAGCGACGAGTACGGAAGACCGCACACACGGCCGCCGAGTACGGCACCGAACGAGTTCACTCGTTTTCCAGTCGCTAGCTTTTGGGTATAAAAGCGCCGAGTACGGCACCGTACAAGTTCACGGGTTTCCCAGTCGCTAGCTTTTGGGTGTACACACTAACTCTTGCTACATATGCTGGATAACTACCACGCATACAGGATTAAAATAAAATCAGCTTACCTCCTATCTTTAGACGGCTAGCGCAACAGAGGTAGGTGCCACTTGGCCTGCGTACTCGTTGAACGAGAACGATCCTGACGTCACGTTCACATAGCAGCTGATTTCCAGTGTTGCCGGGGCCTCGAGCGGCTAGTTTCGGTTTTGTTGGCCTCGCCCAAACATAACTTTGAGGCGTCGATATCTCTAAAACTACGCACAATAACGAGAAAAAAATTACACCTTGCGATTCAGGGACGCTGACTGCACTAAAAACAGTCATAATCCCAAAATCGAAAGTATGGACTGGAGTTGCCCTTTGAGGAACAAGAGGCATATAAGCTTTTAAGAGAGTGCAGCCATGAATTACATAGTCTTTGGTTGCATACATTTCATTCGCGGCTTTGTCGAATAACTAGTCTTCAATTCGCGAATTAGCTATAAAACTGAGTGCAGACATGCTCAGGAAACCCAACAGCATAGTGGAGCTAGCATATGGCAGAGGTGCCATACTTCACTTCAATGTCCCACGGAAGAAGCTACGAGCCATTAGAGCTAATCTAGTGCCGAGAGTGTGTCATGTAGCCTTAACATTGGGCACAATGGAGCGAGAGCAACTCGTGTCTCCTGTACGCCCAAACTCTTTCGAGTTTGGCCTTGCAAGTCTTTTACTGTCGACATTCACTGCAAAACGCAGAGCAGATACAAAAACCCACACCTTTTTATTTCTCCTTTATTTTCTATACTGTTCTACATACGCGCGCGCGCGGTCAGAATATTGCAGTTAGGCACACCAAAGTGCTGAGGGTCTAGGCACAATTAATGCAGCCCTTCGCTAGGTAAGGCATTTGGGCGGCGTTTGAACATGTGGTAGCAGCGCAGCCAGACGTCACTTTAACCATTGCGATAAGAAATATTAATTACGGCCAAACACGCGGCGCTTTCAAGCTGTTAACAAACAACTCTTGACTTACGGGTACCTCGGTTTCGTCCGCAGTTTCTTTGCTTTTCTTCGTTTTTCTGCACCAGGCAGTCGCTTTCGGGCGCACAAATGCATTTTCAGGCTTCAGGTATTGCTTACGCTTGGTATCAGACATGTTAACCAGATCTGAATCTGAAATACTATAAGTACTGAAATGGAGGAACGTCACCACACCAGAGCCGGCTCTGCACCACACCAGTCACACCCCAGATGAATCGGCGATAATAAAAAGAGGCTTCGGCTGGCACTGGTTCATTGGTCACACCAGTCCATGCACCGGTCACACCACTGATCTCTATGACAAATGCTGGATCGTGCTTCTCTCCGGTCCAGAGCCGTGAAGCCACTGAATGGCCATCTTGCTCGTAGACGATTTGGGGTTTCGCTAGCGTTGCAGAGGCTGGCGGCAGCGTACTACAAACACAATTTCTACTCGTTTGTCGTCATTCGCCAAAGAAGTTTTTTTCATGACCCTGTGTACCCGTTAAGACTTGCCGTGTGAACACGCGGAAAATTTTACGAAAGCGAAGTGCCGCAGAAAAAAGGCACAACTCGTCGAAAGCAAGTTTCGCCGGTCTCGCGCCGGGATCAAAGCTTTCTTGGCACGCCCAAGTGCTGCGTCTCTGTGCCTTGGCAAGCTTGGATACCGATCAAGAATCAACGCCGTGTGGATGTGTGTTGTGAGTGCAATGTGCGTGAAACCGTATGTAAGGGCACAAATCGTCAAAAGCAAGTGTCGCCAATCTCGCGACCTGATCAAAGCTTCCTTTACACGCCGAAGTGCTGCGTCTCTATACTTTCGCACGCTTGGATACCGATCAAGATTCATTTCGGCGCCGTGTGGATGTCTTGTGCGAGTGCAATGCGCGCAAAGCCATATGTACATACCTCTGGGCAGCGTTTTACTTTTATTCTGACTACTGTATTTGTAACCTGCGGCACTCGCGGTCCAGAAACGAGCTTGATCCAGTGTCCAGTGGCGACGGAAGAGGGAGGGAGGGAAGGGGGCGGCATCAGCGGCGCGTTTTTTTTCTTCTTTGTTTTGTTTACTAAACGCTTATGGCAATCAAATTAGCAGTACAAAATCGTTATTTCTGTTGTAGCTTTTTCCTGCTGCACTGCGCTTTCGTAAAAATGTCCACGTGTTTTCAACGGCAAGTCTCAACCCTTACACAGGGTCCTAAAAATCTTCGGCGAATGACGACGAACGAGTAGAAAACGTGTCTTGAGCACGCTGCCGCCAGCCTCTGTAACGCTAGCAGAACCGCGAATCGTGTACGAGCAAGATGGCCGCCCGGTCACACCGTCAGGCCCGGAGCGGATTGGCGTGTATAGTAATAAAATAGTACTAAAACCACTAGAACCAACGAGGTTGACTAAAACGAATAAAACGTACTCCAGAAACGTTGATGATTGTTCTAGTTCGTATATTAAAGGAATATAACAGAGCAGGGACACTGACAAAGTAAAAGAAGACAGACAGAGAAGGGCACTGACTTACAACGGAACCTGGTTGGTGCTGACAGCGGGTAAATATCACACATGCCCGAACCAAAAGCTAAGGAAAGAAAAACACTGCGCATGTATTATATTTCTGGCATGTGCAGACATGTGTGAGCTAAATATTAAAGCAAATACCTTCCGTCGACTGTGACAAGCCTCGTGTACGCTTAGCCCTCCTTTTTTCACCTTCCTTTTCCCTCTGTCAGCAAAACACCCACCGAAACATGTTTCTGGCTGGGCCACTGGTGAGACTGCGGTACAAGAAACAAAACTTCTGAAAACGAAACCAATTCCATACATCTGTGTATCGATCCGAATCCAAAGCCAATCCGGAAATATAGAAGCTGGAGAAAGAAAACGCCATTTTTCATCAGGCGTGCTTTTCTTTCAACCTGTGTGTGATACCGAAGCAGCCTTTGGTGATCCGCGGTCGACGCAATGGCAAAGTATATTCTTGTCCACTACGATGATAACATTGCGGAGGTGGTACCTATCGGTTTTGTTCGGAATAAGCAACCAGAAGAAGTAAAAAAACACGGCCAGTACAAGATCGCATGGTGCGCGGACATTGATCTGAAGAATCAGGTGCCGCCTGATGGTGTGACCTACTACAAGGCAGTAGTGTTGCAGTTGTTCGGTGAGTTTTGTGTTTCATTTGCTCTTCTTAACGTAGTGGCGCGCCTCATTGTTGTAAATAATCCACGCCGACTTTTTCCGTGCACATTCTCGTGCTTGCCGTACTCGAGTAAGTTGGTAATAAGTGTGATCGATTATTGTTTACTCATGGATATCATAGACGCACCGTAGAATACCGCGCGTCCGCCCATTCCCAAATCTGTAAGATCTGAGAAAATGCGCACAGTAAATTTATATGTAAAATTGATGACCGGAAAAGCGCCCATCCCCCATTTTTTTGCGATTCTCTCCAAAGTTTGAGTGGGCGCTTGCCCGGTATTTTACGTAGCGGCGTCTTTCATTTTCTCGAAGGCGCGCTGGATTTCGCGGGACAACAGCGGATGAGCGTGCATCATAGGCAGTCGCGATTATGCACGTGTGTACCACGATAAGGGGGGCGGGAAGGGTGGGGGGAGGGTAAGGAGAAGGGAAAGGGGAGGACAATACTTTATTATGCCAACGATTTTATAAAAAGTGTTGTCAGTATGTCTACTTGAAATGCTAAATACGAAAAAGTTGAAACATGTATATAACACCACGGAAGTTCTTATGTAATCGTAGGATGGGTGTGCACAGAAGTTCCTTTGTAATGTTGGTTCCGTGTTCCTTAAAATTAAAAGCATGATGGTAATAAGGCAATATTACAATCAATATGTGTAGCAAAATTCGCCGACCTGAATTATGTCGCATGCCCAATAAATAGGATAGTGTTGAATCTGGTTTCTCAGACACATTTGGGGCAATTGAGTCGAACTCGCAGTGTTAGACTTGCCCCAAACGAGTCTAACTGGCTCGCAGTGTCCGCTACTGTTCTTTTTAATTCTTTTTAAGGTTGTTAAACGAAGTATAGCGGTAGACGGAAGCAATAGTGATCAATCCACGACCACTTGGGTCTTGGCCGGCTGCTCTATTAAGATCCCCGGCGTGTCGCTGGTGCGCTTGATAGCATGGCTTCTGCCCCAAACTGCTGAATACTGAAAAGGGCTTTTATTTTTTGAGCTCAAAAAGTTTCGGCATTAAAGATGTTTTGCGGGCACAGGTTGTCGCGACTTACAGTGGTATTGCTTCGCAAAAATGAACTTGACCTCCGCCACCCTACTTGCTGTACGTGAGGTTCCGCATACTTGTTTAGTTGCTTTCCGTCGCGTGCTCAAGGCTTGTGCACTTGAATAAAAGCTGCTTTATAAGATCAAAGCACTGAAATGTAATCCGGCTGCGCGAGCGATTCTGCAATGGGGATACACCTTCTAAACCCATGAGCATACTAGTATGTGCTTGCATACTATTAAACCTTGTGGGTGCACAAATTGCCATCATAGCGTCGTACATGCATGTGGGGACAGGCTTTGCAACATGTCCACACACAGCGAGTGGCTGAGTCAAAGCTGCCTAGTTGGCCGAGCAGACAGGACCCAATCCCGATGGCCTCATTCCACTTCTAGATTGCGTTAGCTCCCCATGTCGTATGTATAGACTTTTCCGGTTGGAATGCACGACATCATGCGTATGCATTACTCATACCGCTATACCTTCGCCCTCCTAAATTCTATATACTGTAAACGGCTTAATTTTCGCGAATCGGGCCAAAGCTGAAAATTTGAAATTATTCGTGGGTTCTTTTTGCGAGGACCTCATTTTCGTAATTTTCGCGAATCGAGTGTATCTTTCGTAGCGTTCACATATTGCCCGAATTGTTTGCGGGACATATTTTTTGCGAATTGAAGGCGATTCGCGAAATTTACGAAAATGAGGTCCTCGCGAAAATTTAGTCGGTTACAGTATTGTATGGATGCTGATCGGTACCCCTGGCACTGGACCTATGTGTAGCCACAGTGGCTCACAAATACAGTCATGGCAAAAAGAAATATAAACAGCAGAGCACGTGACATTCTGAGCCTTCAGATCCTCCTTGTGGAACTTAATGATACTGCTCCGGCAAGATTACAAAGCGTTTTGGCATTATTTCTGCCCATTGCCCTATGTGGTACCGTAATTGCCCCTTTAGTCTGTGGTGCATATTTTGGAGGTCTGCTTTTAATAAACAAATAGACGCCAGGGATTGCAGAAAACGAGAACATGAGTAAATCAGCTATGTCATTTGTAGTGACAGGTGCTCAAGGGCACTATGGTTGATCACTGTATTTGTGATTTTGCTGCCTCTTTGACATTTCAGTCAGTGAAGATTGCCTTCTATCCGAGCTGAGTGTTTGCTCTGACGACGCTTAAGCCACAAAGCTAGTGGGTTATTACAAAAGCTGTGGCTAGCGTTCCGTCCAGACGGAACGATAGTCGCAAATAGAGTTTCGTCTAAAGTGCTAATGTCCAGGCTCCAAAGTAATCTTTCTAGAGCTTTTTCTTAATGAGTGTCAATGAACCGCGCGTCTATCACCGGAGTGCGTGTTAACCCAGAGCCGTATATGTAGAGAGTTTGGCCATTCGTTGCGAAGTATAGGAGACAAATGAAGCGGCGCCATTGGCCGAAAGCGGGCTGGGCGTGTTCCAGGGCGTCTTCAGAAATTCGAATGTGACCAACCAGAAGCCGGAAATGATACCCTGGCGGTGGTCGCGAGAAACAAACCTGATAACTGCATTGAAGTAACTCTCGATGGCTGAAAATATGGTACACGTGATGTTTCAATCACATTCATCTAAAATGATGGTGGAAGAGTGCGACTGGCGGAAAGATCGACATAATCCTTACGTCAAACGCCGAGCGCCGGGAATCGCCGTCAGAGCGGTCACACTCTGTGCGTGCAAAACAGAGTTCAGTGGCGCATTCGTTTCTTACATCTTTCTGCATGATCATGATCAAAACAACACGTGCACCCTATTTTCAACCACAAAGAGTTACTACACTTCACTCTTACGCACTTATTAAAACCATATACGAACATCGACCTTCGATGATCGATCGGCTCAGAACTGTTTCTCGCTACCACCGCTAGGGGATACTTTTCGGTTTCTGGTTGGTCAAGAGAGCATGCCAAGCCCTCTTTCCGAGTCTGCCGCACGCCCTGGCTCTGCCCGCGCCTCCCATTGACCAAACTCTCTACATATACGGCTCTGTGTTAACCTAACCGGCCCACCCATTTACTTTGCGGCGACAGTATGCGGCGGCTCATTACAAAACTGTTAATTGTCCCACCTTTCAATGTCGCTTCATGGCAGCGGCGCCCACGTCACTCAGTTAATACGTTTATAGTTCCGTCTGAACGGAACTTCAGTGGCGACAATCACTCCGTCTGGACGGAACTCTAGACACTTGCTATTGCAAAACGACACCATCCTCCAAACGAAATTCAATTGCATGACCTGGCAAATTCTTTCAATAAAATGTGTCGTTCCTGCGGCTGCACAATAAGATGCTGCACAAAAGTCACTGTGAGATAAAGCAGTGCTGTTGGGGGCCGTAAATTGAGATTAAATTTGTCAACACACAAAAAATGAAATGAACCAGTCACTTGCTTTAAACACTGCCCGCACCCACCACAATCAGGCGCCGTAAGTATTGTTCGGTCACAGCTCCGTTGTTCGTATTTCTTTTGACCGGGACTGTACTTAGTTGCAAGGTGACAGAAAGATTAATTCACAAATATATAGGCTCACATAGTTATTTTTTCTATCTACAGTAACCAATGAGTTAATTGACAGCCTCATCATCATGTGTCTGTACAGCCTCCACAAATTCATGCTGTGCAGCATAATCATCCCAAATCTTCATTATTTCGATGAAAGACTCAAAATTCTGCAAATAAAAGAGGTTTCTGGTATAGCGCTTACAGAGCACATCATTGACACGGCAGGGATATGAAAGCTAAATAAATGATCATGATTGTATCATAACGGTTACACAGAAAGAACAATAACCTAATTCTGAGCAGACACACTTTCGTTGAAACAAAGTCTTGCGGCAACACCCAAGGTCTTGACGATTCTACTTTGTGCTGTATTTTTATCAGTACAGTCTTGCATAACATTTCTGGTTAAGTAGTGTACATTTATTTTTAAACACTTTATAGACACACTCAGGGAAGCCCAGAGCACGAGGAACACCAGGAGCGCTGAGGCTTTTGCTGCCGAAGAAAAAGAAAACAGCAAGGCACTTGGAAAGGTGGGTACTCAAAGGAATGTGATAGTATGTTTATTGATCTTTTTCAGAATTACTCTACTTTGAAACTATTTGGTAGATGTAACATATGCACTGCAGGTTCGAGGTGCCTTGACTGAAACGGTTTGCTTAGGTGAGCTAAGCAGTCAAGATAAACATCCTGACTGCTTAGTTCAACTTCACACTTCCATTCGACTTCTCTACGGCAAGGTGACTGACCGGATATTCCTAACGAAGTGTAATTGTTCACCACCACTTGTATTGTGTCCGAGCAATTCTCAGGAATGTTCAAACCTCTGCTTGCAATCACAGTGTCTGGATGCTTCCTGTGGCACATTACAAAGCAATGATCATAAAAATTTGAAGTGGGCATGGAGAGTATGCACAGACAACAAAAATTGGAGCAAAACAGCAATGGACTGCGGAAAGTAAAAGGTTACTCTTGACATTTCTGGTTGTCTTTAATGATATTACACAGTAAACAACTACAGGAGAAAGCTGTTAGAGGGCACAAAAACGTGCTTAAAAGGGTAACTGCAAAGAAAAAAAAGTTTTCTTAAACAGCCTAGTTGGGACAAGCATGCCACAAAACAAATCTTCCGCGAAAACAAAAAAAAAAAATTTAGCAATATTTGCGCCACAGGACGTAATTTAGTCGGAGTCACAACCTCTCCACATTTGAAACTCACGCTCTTTCGAAGCGCGCAGAGTGGCTTTTAAACGTCACTCCGTGACGTATAATGCCAATTTTATGGCGCGCGACTTAAAACGGACGAAATAGCCGCAAACTAAAATCAGTCTTGCGCAATAAATAGTGCTGTAAAAAGTATTGTTTCGTATCATGCTTGTCCCAAATAGGCTGTTTGAAAGTACTTTTTTTTTCTTTGCCGTCACCCTTAAAAGGGGTAGGGAAACGAAATTCCAGCGCTCATTTTCTAGCTTGAGTGTGTTGCATGTTGCACCCTAACCTCAAAAACACCAGTCCTCCGTTGGAAGCCATAAAAAAAAATATTTTTAAAGCTAAATAAACAATCTTTCAATATGCACCTGTTGGATGCATGCGGAGCCTGTTTGGGAGGTGATCTAGCAACGTTGGGGAACTTGCTACATAGTCGTGACGTAGCAGATTCCTTCGGAGCAGCGCCGCTCTTTGGAATTTCAACATTTTCCTTCAAAGCTTTCCTCCTCAACTCACAAATCTCGCATTAAACCAAACAGGCCAAGAAGACGGAAAGGAGGGACTCCCCTCTTTCTAAGACCCTCGTTTGTGCACCCGGATACAGCCATCCTCCCCCTAGAAGATTAGCCCGTCGCTCAAAACTCGGACAAACGTTGCTTTTCCCAGCCCGTTCACCCATAGCTGACAGTGCTGTGGAAGCTACGTGCTCCTTGGGCCAGCCACACGCTCATCACCCCACGGGTACTTCGAACGGCTCAGTTGTAACGCGTTGACGCTATTGACACCACCACAACGCTGACAACGCCACTAAGGGCTGACAACGCCACTAAGGGCGTACATATAGCTTCTAACCTTTCATGGAAAACATATATTCAGCATATTTCAGCTAACACTAACCGCATGTTAGGTTACATCAAGCGAAATTTTTCATTAGCCCCTGTCTCACTGAAATTAACTCTTTACAAAGTTTTAATTCGTCCCAAGTTAGAATATGCAGCTTCTGTCTGGGATCCCGGACTAGTCACTCTCGTATCTACATTGGAAGCCGTTCAGAACAGATCCGCTCGTTTCATCCTCACAAACTATCACCGCACCGCTAGCGTCACCTCTATGAAAACAACTCTCTCATTACCACCTTTATCCCTACGTCGTAAAATTTCTCGTCTTTCCCTATTCCATAAAATGTATCACCATAATTCTTTCCTGCGCGACAAATTAATTGCTCGGCCTGTCTATGTTTCCTCCCGTCTTGATCATCAACATAAGGTGGGCATTCCTAACTCTATCACAACCACGTTTTATTCATCTTTCGTTCCCCGCACATCCCAGGAGTGGAACCACCTTCCCCGGTCGATCGCCATTATCACGGACTCTGAGCTCTTTAAAAGTACAATAACTAATTACTTTATTACTGAGTGTGTCTAAATATGTATTATGTTATTTGCATTAACCTTCTTGTTGCTCTCCCCCTCTGTAATGCCTTCGGGCCCTGAGGGTATAATAAATGAAATGAATGAAATGAAGGGCGGAGCTCATAACCACGCCAGCCTTGCTACGTCACGAATGCGGGGAATCTTTTCTTTGTTTTTGTTTGCGCCGGATATCCCATGATGCATGGCGCTCTCCGTTCGCTTCTCTTCGAGCGCTTGCTCGAGTGCACCGTTTGGAACGAAAAATATAGCCCGTCGTTCAAAATACTACAAACGTGCGATTATCATTTACGGTTATTATCCGTCATGCTTGACTCATTTCCGAACGAAATTTGAATATTTCAATTTTTGTTTCCATACCACTTTAACAGAAAGAAACCACACCTGGAGGTTGAGGAAATGTTTTTTTTTTAATAAAAATTTATTGTTTAAAATATAGTTTTGTGGTATATTCCTTGATTAAACAAATTAGTATGCAATGGATTAAAGTAAGTAGGCCTAAATTGTTCTGACTAATTCCCCTGTCAGATGGACACGTTAAATGACATTTAAGCAAAATGACATTACAGCTCGGTCAATCGGCGTGTTTAATACGCCACGCTGTGCGTGCACCCGCCACATGCAGAACCAGTATCCCGAGCTGATTCGCCGAGCGGTGAATGGCATTCTATTAAAATGGCATTTACTTTCCCGTCTGACAGAGGTATAAGTCTTTTAGTATAAATGACATCCGGAAAGATATTTGAACATCAAATTGATTGGTGAGGTCAAAACGGCACAAATTGATTCAAGTTTACCTAATAATAAAATGAAGACACATCTATCATTGTCAACGTGCTCATCTAAAAAAAAAATTATAATATATGTCGCTTCCTTTATTACAGGCACAAAAGGCCAATGCAGCCCAAGGCCAAGTCACCAACTGGGACGAGATCCTAAAAGCCCACACCAAGGAGATCAGAAAAAATCCTGTGTTTGCAGGTGCGGAGCTACCTGTGCCAGTTGATACCACAGCCAGCGAGGTATGACATGCAATAACAACACATTTAAAGTGTATTTTTAAGTGTGCTGGCTAATTCACCAAAGTACTTTTTATTTGATGATTCCGGGCATACTATTATATAAGAGTGCCTGATCCCTAAAAAAAGTAAAAGCAGAAGGGTATATAACTGCCAAGCAGGCAATATACCGAAACGATCATGTAACTATTAACAGTGATGTTATAGATTCATTTTTCTGTAGTATTGCCACAGTCCTTAGCTGTGGTATCGACACCAGTTTTAACAAAGCCGGGGGTGTTGGAAAATACTACACTATATCTGAATTTAACTATATCTGAACTGTATAAAAATAATGCATGAGTAACGAGTAGCTCGGTCGCTTGTTTTTACACCAAATTGGTGACATGGGTTCGCTGCACGTTGTTGGGCATGTGCAGGCATGTGCAGGTTGTTGGGCATGTGTTTCCTGCGCGAAATGTTGCCTTTCCTGTGCCCGCTTTGGAGACAGCAGATCGGCGACACCACAAGCAAAGCAAACAATGCTGCCGTTTGCACCTTGCTGGGATGATATGGCGAATGCTTTTGACACTTATTGGCATGCCACAACAGCTTTTCAAGATGTGCGATGTGGGAGAGAAGCAACTGGCATGGAATGGAGGTGTTGCTGTGTGCTGCGCTTAGAAGCTCAAGACACTTTTTTGAATTCGATTGCCCATGCACGACTTCATAGGGACATTGTTGGTAGCCCTCCAAATGCTCCTGTTTGCTTTGCTCAGCATGCAATGTGGGAAGGCAGCCCTAAGGAAAGAGCGGAGAGCATACGGTGCTGAACAGGCCGGCGGCGGAAAAACAGTGCGCTCTGTGCTGCAGAAACTTTTCAGATTCCAGTTATTTTTACATTTATCGCAGAACTTCTCTTTACTGTGTCCACCTCTCAAACGCCTCAATTTCTTCAATTAAAAGTGAGCACAAACACATTGAAGAAGTACACATGGGAATGGGAGATCCCGATCGCCTCGTCATATTTCTTAATGCCTGACTTCGTCATAACTTGCTGCAACATTACCTGGTCTGCAGTCTCGGGTGTGTTCTGCCCCAGTAAACTTGTTGCCACTGGCTTAGCTAATAGTGGTAAGAGAGATTGAAAACCTTTTGAGATATGAAAGGCTATAGAAGTCAAAACTTCCTAATTATATTTTTTTTAGAAATGCTTATAGCTCTACTTTTTGCTATAGTAAATGTGTGCATGTGCAGTGACGTGTTCTAAATAATTGAGTGTTGCCTTTTCTTTTTTTGGATTAAGTGTATCCACCATGTTGAGGAGATTGCAAGACTCCGGGCAAAGTGCAAGCGTTCGAAGGACAAAGCACGAAGGCTGCAAAAAGAGTTGGACGTCGTCCAGGTCCTGAACAGGGATCTACAAAAGGCCTTGATTCGGAAAGAAGGTGCGTGCTCTTATTTTAAAAGCTTTTGGTGTCCTTGTTGAAATGTTTGGGTTTAACTTTTTCCCAAGCAAAGCAGAGAACCAGTTATTGCACTGCTTAGGCATGGTTGCAAACCCCTCCCTTCTTCCTTTTTTATTTGTGGTTATAAAAATCTACAAGAAAGGGTTGTGTTGCTTCCCAGTGGTGTACTTATCTTGTCCGATAGTACACTATTATGGTTCCTTCATAACTGCTCTCTTAAAATTCATTAATTTCTGTGCTGAGACTTTTTTGTGATAGGTGGTAACAGAATGTGGGAGATTTGGCTCTGTCCGCTCCTGGCTTTTTTAAGTTCTAGATGGAATGATGAGTTTTACTTGTTAGAAAAGCGAAAAAATTAAATGGACAAAGCTATAAAACGAATGTCGCCTCTCAACATACATTAACCTGCAGTGTGTCCCAGATAGTTAAGTCTAGGGTTCCTGTTTAGGCTCCTTACGGGAGCCAGAGTTGCGCGTCTGTTTTCCACGTGCCGCCGCGCCGCTATTCACCGAGATCTGATCACGTGAGCAGCCGGATCTAGTGTCGTGCAGGAAAGAAGACATTGCGCGCGCCCCGGCGTACGTTCCCCTGCTTTTGAGCACGCCACGTGCCTCGAACGCGCGGCACCGCTATTTGCCGAATTCAGTCACGTGAGGAGCAGGCTCCACATGCTGTGCAGAAAAACCGGTGCTCCGGGGGTGATTTAAAAGGTTAAAAAGCGCAAACAAAACAAGGACAATAAAGACACAAAGACAACATGACGGGCCCTAAAATCACCAGTCCTGTCGTCTTTGTGTCTTTATTGTCCTTGTTTTGTTTGCACTTTTTAACCTTTTAAATCAATATGAACCCACTCGCCCAAACGCAAGTTTTAATTTGGGGGTGGACGCGCAACTCTGGCTCCCGTAGGGAGCCGATACAGGAGCTTTATTTTAGTCTGCCTAGATCTCTTGCAGTCTCTTCCAGTGTGGCAGAGGACTTTTTATACTAAAGCTATTACAGAATGTTTTTGTATAGTGGCCTGCAAGCCTACAACTGCAGGTGCTTTCGGTGGCAACGACATGACCACGAAGGCCTTAGTCAGCCATGGCAGCTTGTGGATGCAGTTTACTGCAACTTTGTCGCAATTGCGGTGAACACAGTTAATGCAAGTGTCTCAATCATGTTACGTTTGAGCATCCCCAAAGTGTCTTGGTTGCTCACATCAGAAGAGTACCTTGAGCTTGACCAGATGTTTATGTGACATGTGTGCAGTCCCTTCAAGTCATTAAATACAGTTCAAAATTAACTTCTATGTTCTCAATGTTGACTGTTAGGCAAGTTCTGGATGAATCTTCAAGAACATGGTAGCGCGTTTTGACTAGGACAAGAGGGAGGAACAGACAACGCAGTACGCGAACTTCAAGTGCTTAATTCTCAGAGATCGACATCTGTATAAGCTTTGCACCAAAGCGCCACTCAACCAATACCGTACGCCAAAGCTGCTCTCAGGAATTGTATTTCTCTTTCCGCCAAACCATTCGCAGCCAAGCTGACAGAACTATCACCGTGACTTTTGATAAAGCTAGCTTCTATAACCTCTCTTACAATTTTGTTTTTATGTGTGCTTATGATCATGCATTTCGTAAACACAGGTTTACATCCGCAGTCACAATAGTGCATCGATAAACGGCCACCCCAATGGCAACTCACTTTCTGGAAAGGGTCTTAAAGAAGTTACGAGCGGTAGATATCTCAGAACAAGAAGTAACCCAAAAGAAAGAAAGGGTAACAGAAAACTTGCAAAAATGTGCAAACTGACTGACCCTTTCCATAAGGCCCCGGTGGGCTGTTTGAAGAAGCACCAGAAACCGTTCGTTGCATGCGTGGAAGGTGTTTATCAGGTTCCCTTGACATCTGGCAAACAGTACGTAGGCCAGACGGGAAGATGTATTAACAATAAATTAAGGGAGCACAACTAGAAGGTGAGTTGCTATTGGGATGGCCATCTGTCGATGCATTGTTGTGATTGTGGATGTAAACCTGTGTTTACAAAAAGTATGATCATCAGCACACATAAAGATAAAATCGTAAGAGAGATTATAGAGGCGAATTAAATCAAAAGTCACGGCGATAGTTGTATCAGCAGGGCTTCAATTAAAGGGCCCATGAAACGATTTTTGGGTTGGGATAAATCATTTTAGATTGGGATTTTACTAATAGCACATCGTTCAGTGGGCCAAAAGAAAAAGGTAGTAAGTCAAAAGCCTGACTTTCAGTGCGAAAATTTGAAAACACAGCGGACTATTTCGTACCTCCTCCCCTTCGTAACCTCTCTGCCTTTTCACTGTGATACATCCGCGGTCCCGAAAGCGCGTCATCGGGTCCAAACTTACGTCACACGAAACCGGACCTCATTTAGTCCTTTCACCCCTAAGCTGACATTGTGGTGGAAGCTACGCGCTTGCCGGACCAATCAGCCGCCTCCGTTTCATCACCTGACCTCATTCTCTGCAGCCACATTTGCCACGCTCACGTGGCAAAAGTGTGGCTAGCCCAAGGAGCATGTAGCTTCCACAGCACTGTCAGCTTAGGGGTGAACGGGGTAGGGAAAGAAACTTTTATCCGAGCTTTGAGCGACGGGCTAATCTTCTAGGGGGACAATGGCTCTCTCCGAGTGAGAGGGGCCTCGCTTCTTTTCGTCTTCTTGAACTGCTTGGTGGAATGCGCGATTTATGAGTTGAGGAGGAAAGCGAAACAGGAAAAAGTTGGAAAAGCGTTTCATGACCTATTTAATTTGGCGGAAAAAAAAACACAGTTCCTGCGAGCAGGTTCGGCTTACGGCATTAGTTGAGTGGCGCTTTGGCGCAGAGCTTATATAGATGTTGATCTCTGAAAATTCAGCAGTTGAAGTTTGCGCACTGCATTTTCTGTTCCCTCCTCTTGTCCTTGTCAAAAAGCACTACCATGTTCTCGAAGTTCCATATTCCCCCAGGATTGAGTTTTGGTGTAATGCAACAAACAAGAATGTGATGCCTTCTAAATTGTTATGAGGTTTGGAAGTGCCTGGTTAGTCTTACAATGTATATATTGCATATTAGTTGGGAATTTCTACCTAGCGTAGTATCCCAAGTGATAACCCTCCCTAAGGTAAGCTGCGAACATGTTAAGAGAAAATAAGGAATGAGCTAACGGTTGGCGTGTAAAGGTTAGTTCATCTTCAGCGGGGTAGCTGTTAAGTCCAGATATTGCGGTAGTTTTTTATAAACAATATTCCATACTATTTCCTCACCACGAAAACATGAGTGCAGGAGCATGCTATGGTGTTCGACATACTCTCTTTGACAAGCTACAGCATCATAAATGTCATGGCCATGACCCTTACTATACCTATTAAGTTTTTGGCAGATGGTGTCATATATGCTGTGTAGGGACTGGACCAAACTGTGATCAGCCTTGTGTTGTGTGGCACTGCTCTCCCTGTATACACAGGGGCAGGAGTGCAGCCGCATTGCTCAAAGCTGGTGGGTGGTTGATCAAATCGGTATATGCTTGCCACCTCACTCCCCGCTTTTAGTGTAGCACCGCACACATTTTGTGGCAGTGCCGCACACTGTTCATATATTGTCATATATTTTTCACAGAACCAGTGGCAGCAGCACCAGCTCCGGTGGTGCAGAACGTGTGCCAGAGAGGTGCAGCCTTGGATGGAGCAGCTGGTGCCGTGGGACCTCCGTCCGCTGAGGCAGCTGCCGAAGCACCCGCTGAGGCGGATCGAAATCACCTCCTAAACTTTATAGAAGAAGGTGATATGGTAAGTTGATTTGGTAATTGTTGGCTTTATAGGAGATATCTTTGGATAGAAAGCTTTTCTATGCTTGCAGGATGTCTTCATTATGAAAAGACCTTGACAATTTGTCATTGACCATGTAGATCTTGCTAAATGTTGCTCAAATGAGAGTTCTCTTTCAGCCTTATCATCATAAATCATTGTTTTTTTGGTGTTGCATCACTTCACCAGCAGTGGTGCTTATAATGTCCTGAAAAACATATCTAAGGCGACATATGTTTGTAAAAAGATTTAGACTTGCATCTCTAACATTCTGAGTGCATAAGGCAGAAAGACTTAGAGCATCACATTCCCCAATAATTACCTTTGGCCCATACAATAAACCCTTTTCAGAAGTGTGTGCGTGTGCAAGCCCGCCATTTCTTAAAGGGCAACTCCTTTCAAGTCCGAAGATTTCGGGATAATGAGTGATTTCGAATTAAAAAGCCCTAGTAAAAGACACTACTTCATTAGCTTCGCGAAAAATGGGATATATATTTTTAAATCTAATTTTAAACACGAGCGGAAATCGAAACCGAAACTTCGGCCCCGTCCGGCAACATTGGCCTCGGGCTGCCAAGTACATGGCCATCACGTGGTACGAGATGTCACGTGATCCTCGGCCCAACGACGGGCAGGATGGGGGCGGGCGTGCGGCAGGCGCGAGTGTCGTCTGCACCGCACTCTTCGCCACGTTTTGGTGTCTACGGCATTCAACGACGTCTGCACAACTGCGGCATAAGTCTGCGACTCTGCGCACGTTGTGTCTATAGTGTGGACGAAACTCCGAGAAGCAATAATCACAAATGGTGAGATGACGACGGTGGTTGTGACGCGGAAGACGGCGGTAACGGCGGGTGGTTGGTCTGGTCCCAAGAAGCGCGCTGCGCAGGCGCGTACGCCAATCACGTGGACATCGCTGAGCGCCGAGAGGCAACGTTGCTGACGTCATGCGCTACGCTTGATCGGAGAAGTAAAAACAAGCAAAAGGGGGCCATGATGATGACGTTCAGTTCAATGTTGGCTCCGCCCATGTCGGTGCCTTGACTGCGCTGTTGGTTGCGCTTGAATTCGCCCGTTCGAGTCAGCCGATTTTGGCAACTTGGCGAGTTGCAAAGTTTGCTGGACCGTTTAAGAAACATTTAGACAGAACTGCGTCGTAATATTTGACGTGTGGTCTTCCTAAGCGATACTGAAGAGGACTGCATTGTTTTTTCAAAACCAAAATGGAAGCGGAGTTGCCTTTTAAACGCGGATCCTGAGTAAGCATTGGAAACAAGCGCCGCGTCAGTGATTGACGTGGATAGGATGTGAGTGCACCGTCAGCGTTCCACGTGAACTTCGATCCAATCACAGCTGTCGTCTCCAAGAAATTGCGACCGCCAATGTTGTTTGATTAGGTTTTGAAAAGGGTCTACTTTTCCTACGTTCACCAGGTACATGTGAATGAAACTCCAGCAATCTTGGAGTATAAAGTAGCTTCTTTTTTTTAAAGCGGTAGTTTTATAGTCCCAGCCACGCTTGAGGTTGCATAGTAACTCCGTGCACCGGTGAAAAAGTGGCACGCGTTGCACAGGCAACCGAAATCAGTGGGCTCGTCTTCTCATGTTCTCTATCCATCACGCCGACCGAAAAGTTCAGGGGGTGGGGGGGGAGGAGGATCATGAAACACCATCTAAGGAGCTGGGCTTGGAGGCAAAGTGGGCTGGAAAGGGAAGAGTGAAATCACAAAGCATGCAGTCAGCCAGTGAGCGTGCTGTCGGGTTTTTCTGAGCTGGCCAAATAATCTTGCCAGCAGCCGACGCTACAAGAGAGCTTGCCACCCAGTGCCCCTTCTAGTTCGACAGCCGCATAATCAGGAGACAGAACAAAAGAGCTCAATAGCTCGAGCAGCGTAGTACTGTTGTATGGGCGCTTTCGAGGACGTTTGAAAATGATTGTATCGAAAAAGGGGTTAAACTAACAAAAGCTCACTCTAATCAATATGCACGAAGAAGCATTCCATGAAAAGAGGACCTCTCCGCCAAATACATCGGTTTCGCCTCCTCTTTTCATTTTTTTATAGATGCATTTCCACAATGTTGACGTCATGGTGACGAGGAAAGCTTGGGACGACAGCATCCTGAACAAGGACGTAAGGCCAAGCGTCGCCGTCAAGAACCTGGCCGTCGCTGTGTGGGGGTCTAGTGTCCTTGTGCAGAGAACTGTTACTGGAGTGGCGTGGAACGCCAATACCAACAAGGACAGCAGGCCGCCTCTGACGCCAAGGAAAGTGGCATTCCTAAGAGGTGAGTGCAAATTATATGACGTAATCATAACCTAAACAGTTATTTGAAAAATCTTCTCAGTCAAGGCATTATCTTGGCAGCTAGTTGGTATTATACTGGTAGTTTACAATGTTTCGGTGGTCTTTGGATGGACCGCATAAATTTATCCTTCAGTAGACTCTGACGGGATTTAGCACACAAGTATAACATAATGGTGGGAGCTTTTAGTAAAATTATGGGAAGATTAGGCAAACTCGGTAAAACTCAGAAGTTATTTTTTTTAATACTTTTTGTGCAAACACCAGATAATTTGTTTGTGCCACTGGCCTTTATTCTTGCTATATGAAGTAAACAGTGCATAAGACATTTTCATTTCCTTTTTATTTCAATCATTTTCAGTGGCAATACATGCCACAGTGGCCCGGAATATTATCTGATGTCTTTGCAATAAAAAAGGCTCTGCAAAAATTTCTTCATTGGAAACCAATTCTCTTTTTTGTTTTCTTCTTTTTGACTCGGGTGTCTATGTGCTGATACTTAGAAATGCTAAAGCCACTGCTTTCAGGTATACCTTTGTAATAAATCATAGCGTGATATGCCACTTTATCTTATCACTTTGATGTGCCCATGGAACAATGTGAACTCCCGGTAGGTATTGTGAAAAATTACAGTAGCTCTAGGTACTTGTTGTGCAGTGACAAAAAAAGCAGGGTTATAATATGGGATGTCTTAATCACTTACTCTGAACTGAATTCAGCATTAGCATTGTACTTATTTTTTAATAGTTTGATCTTGGCTTGCTAGAGTATTAAATAGGAGAGGGGCACTATATGTCAGGGTCTCAAACCTGCGGCCCGCCTGGCGTTTGCTCGCGGCCCGCGCAGTCGGGCATAAGTGAAAAAGAATGACAGTAAGGGTATAACCAGCACATTTCTCTAGGGATTTTGGTTGTGGAAAACAGTGACGTGGTGACGATATCTTTCATGAGCCCGATACTTGTCAAAAGGAGAAAGCGGACGTAACGAAATGGCGACAATTGCCAAGTGTGCCATTTTAATTCAAACAGAATTTTTTTAAAAAAGGGGCGAGAGTTTTGTGGATGTTGTTTTCACTGTGTATTTGTGGGGCTCGGTGGACATTAGATAAGGGGATAACCGTCACACAATGTTGGCTAGTTAACCAAGATTTGTTAATTAACCTTTTTATTATTGCTTTTATAGAGCATATCACAATTGCAATTTTCAAGCACGTCATTATTGAAGGCTATTCCAAATGAAACTGTTCACGAAAGTGATGTGGCAGGTGATATAAATGAACATTTGTTTAAGCCTTTCGTCTACAAGCTGCGCTCCTTTAAATATTTCGTCATTGCATATTTTTCAGAATGCCTAGTGATGAAGCTGCGGGGTGAAAACCAGCATCCAGATGCCATCGCAGTGATGTCAACAACTGCGAAAATCAACCATATCCTGGGGGAAAAGATAAATGACTTGCGAAAGCAAGAAAAAAGAAGGGCAAAATAGTAAATAAAGATGAAACCAGCCAGGTCTTGGCGATGGTTTGCAGTGAAATACGGTGTCGAGCGTGCATTCCCCCACAGGTCCCCACACAGATTGCCCACAGAGCATGGGGTTATGAAACCCTATGGGTTACCCACACGGCTCCCACAGGACTCTGATCCTACACAGCTCCTATAGGACCTCTGCAGGACCCACACAGCTCCCACACAGCTCCCACAGACCCACACAGACTGTGTGGGGACCCATGGGGACCTATACACCCACACAATCTCTGTGGGGACCCACACACCCAAACAAACTGTGCGGGGACCCATAGGGACCCGAACACCCACAGAATTTCTGTGGGACCCACACGGTTTCATAACCCCATGGGTCTGCGGGTCTTTGGAGCGGGGATAGCTCCTGAGCATAGGGCTAGATTGACGTTGTGAAGGAATATTGTGCTTTATTTATACTGCATTGCACGTAATTGTTTTAATATGTTGTCGGCTATCTTTTACTTTATTACAGCTACAGTATGTCCTAGCGTATAAACAAATCAAGACCTTGAGGTTACTCGTCGCTCTAACCTTTAATTTGCTATCTTAGGTGCTGCAGCGGCTGCTCCACCTGGTGAGGTCGTGGCCTCCTCTTGGCCACCTCTCTTTGCTGTCCAAGATGGTGAGGTACGTATCTGGGCCTACGAGACATTTTGTCTATTGTTTTCACTTCATTGACTTGTTCAGGAGAACAGACTAATGGCAGAAAAAACAAGGACACAAACGGGCAGGCACACAAAAAGGCAAACACAGGTACTGACTTAAAGGTGCACTAAAGATGTTTCTCAGATCGTCTGTTCTTGGTGATAACTCATTTGACAGGCTCTAAGCATCCTAAATATCCAAAAAATTATGCTCGTTCCATTCCTATTTTCCTTCTAAAAGTAGAAATAAAAGAACATACTTAGGTCTTGCCATAGGACGAGCAGGTGAACTATCTTCGAAAAAGTGTACATGCGGATGACAGTGACATCAGTGCTATCTGATAGCCGTGTCCCACAAATTACAGTTTAGCAGTGCCAATAATAGCTATCCAGGGGTTAGTAAGCTAGCCCGCTTCACTAGTATAGACTAGCAAAGAAGACAGGATAGATGGATGGTAATGGCTATACCCTTTGTAATGGGTGGCAGCTTGTGCCACCTAGCCTTACATTTCGTCATCACTTCTTTTTTTTTAAATTGTATAAATTTTGTTCTAACACAACCCCACCTTCCTTTTTAAAGTGATTGCATTGCTTATTTATATAATATTTTTTATCCTTCCTTAGATCTTTTCCACCAATCTTCCAATCTCCTCTTAGTTACTGCAATTCTTTCTCTATTCATTTGTTCATCCATGTCCGGAAAACCCAGTGCCCCCTCCAAATCCGTAGTTATCCCCTCAAGAGGGTGGGACGAAGCCCCGTGCGCCTTAAAATTACATGTTCTATAGTTTCCCTTTCGCGGTTACATACGTCGCACAGAGTGTCCACTTCCCGGAATTTAGCCCTTTACATTCTCGTTCGTAGCACCCCCGTTCTAACTTCAAACAACAAAGAGCTCCCCACTGAATTATCATACAGCTGTTCCTTCTTTATTTTTTTGTTTTTATGCCCTGTATATTGTTAAAGCTGATTTCCCCTGCATTCTCTCTTCCCACAATTTCCTTTCTGTTTCCTTTACTCCCTTTTCTTCTGATATGCCCTGATCGGCTCCATCTCGTTGAATGTACTTAAATATCAGCTTGCGGGTTCGGTTTTTCCACTTAGTGTTTAGACCTTTTATATATAGCTACTTGTACACTTTCGCTGCCCACCATGTTTCCTCAATTTCAGCTAGTCTTATTTCAAATTTAACTTTACTTATCGCCTCTCTACTCGAAAGATGCCCAACCCATGTCCCCCTCTACTCCCTCATTTGTAGTATTCCCATGTCCCCTTCTCTGCTGCAAATCCTGATGAGTTCCCGTATTGTGTCACGACTTTCTGATACTAGTTCAATGTTGTCTGATACAATAACCGTGGCAATATTTGATTTACTTTATGTCCTTCCTTCATGTTAGTCAGATCAAAACCTAGGTTGCACTGTTCTAACCTTTTCCCATCTCACTGAGGTATATCATAAAGAGCAGAAGAGAAATGACCAAACCTGTCTGAGATATCTTTTTATTGATGCTGGTCTTGTAGTTTCGGCTTCCCATGTTATAATCACCCCTATTCTCCGTATAAACCCATTCTAGAAACTTAACCATGGTTCCCTCTAGCCCATATCCCTTCAATTGGTTCCAGAGTTTTTCCTGATTCACCTTGTCATATGCCCCTTTGATGTTTAAAAATACTACCCATAATGGCCTTTGACTTGTCATTGCTTTCTCTATGCACTGAGTGATTATGAATAAAGTTTCATCCAGTCGTCTACCTTTCCTGAAACCATTTTGAAGCTCCCCCAGAATCTGTTTTCTCTTAGCCCATTCTTCCATTCTTCTTTTTACAATTTGCATAGCTAGTCTGTATATTTCTGAAGTTACTGTGATTGGTCGGTATGGTTTGACACTGTCTTTTTCTTCCTTGCCCTTATATAATAATCTCATCCTACTCAATTTCCAGTCCACTGGGTACCTCCCTCCCATAAGTATCTGGTCAATCACCTGCCTTAGTTTCAATTTGCTTGTTTTGCCTAGAACTTCTATTAATCTCATTGGTATGCCGTCTGGACCTGTTTCAGTGCCAGCCAGAACCTTTCCTTCTACTTTTTTCCTATTCCTCTGTGGTCCTTTCCTCTTCCTCACTATGATCCTCCGCGTGTGTTGTGTAGACGCTACCATTCCCTACGACCCGATTTGATTCTAACTCCGAAAATACTGCTTCGATTGTATGTCTAATGTATTCTCCTGCCTCATCCCCTTCTACCTTTGTCCCTTCCTGTGTTGTTAGTGCCTGCTGGTATGCCTCGGTCATTTTTCCCTGTGCACTGATGTGTTCCCAGAATCTTTTTGCCGCATTCCTATCCTTTTGGCTTATCTCTACCATCCACTGGACCCCTGCTCTCCCAATTTTGGCCTGTATTAATGCTAATGTCTCCTGCTTTCTTTCCTGAAATTCCTCCCATTTTGTCGCTACTTCGGCTAGTGTGGCCCCCTTTTTCTTTGCCCATCTGTGTTCTTTAGATGCCGCTTGGCGTCTCGATATTGCTGCCTTAACCTCTTTATCCTACCAGCTTTTGGGCTTGCGTTTTAGTTTTCTTCATCCTTGTTTGATTCAATATTTCTCTAACTCTCTTTTGAAATCATTTAGTCTTCATATGTCCATTCTCTTTCCAATTGTTTGGATACAATGTTCTCGATCTGCTTAGATGCCTCTTGTAACTGTTTAACATTTAAGTTATTCCTACCCTCTTGTTTTTGATTTTGCATTGCTGGTTTTATTGTGCCATATCTGATTTTGATTCTCTTATGGTCGCTCTCCAGACCTTAGATCTACATGCCTCCTAATCTGTCGTATATTTTACGCAACATTAAACAGTAGTCAATAGTCGAGTGCGAGTTCTTTCTTTCCCATGATATTTTTCCATCACATTTCACCTGAGCGTTAACCCATTAACCCATTAACATTAACCCATTAACCTTTGCAGAACGCCTCTAACATCCTCCCTGTTGTATCTGTATGTCCATCCAAGTCTTTCAAATATGCATTCACGTCCCCCAAGAGAATTATTTCCTTGCTAGTGCCAATTTCCCTAACGTCTCCTGATATACATGTCAAGTGTTCTGCATTTTCCTCCCTTGCATCACTCCCTGTTTTTAGATAAACAAAACCCAGGATTGTGTCCAAACGCCCAATATTGCCTTTGACCCACATGTGTTCCCTGCAGCCCTCTTGTTCCCTTTCCCATTCCTGAACCTTAACTAACACCCCTAATCCCCCTCCCTTGTGTTCCTCATTGGCCCGGTTGCATCCCGTCCAGTGATATCCCGGTATGTACGGTGGTTCTTCCATATGCCTGAGATGTGTTTCTGCTAATCCATACACTGCAAAGTTGTCGCTTTCTAATCGCTCCTCAATCTCCTCCCACTTTATTCTGTTCCTGCCCTCCTGCATGTTTATGAACGATGTTTCTTTTTCCTAGTCCTGCAAGGCTTCCTCTCACACTCCCAAACCCTCCCCCCTGTATCTACATTTTGGCCCTCATTTACACCGACGCCCTGAGGGCTCCGCAAAAAATGTATGATGTGACATCCAATCCTATCACCTACCGTGCTCCCAGTGGTTCCACTGTAGTGGATGCCCATTGTAAAAGGGTCGGAGCGAGCTTTGTGCACCGCCCTGTTTACTTTCATTACTCCATACTCAAATCGTCGGCTCAACCCTCTTATCACCCGGTTAGCTTCCACCACCCGCTTCTCTATCTGCAAAGACTGTCCCAGACCTCTGGGACGGTGCATTTTTTCACATGCACAGTCTCAGAGACGTCCCTCAGCTTACGTAACCCCAACTCTATCTGCCTGGCGAGGTTCTGGCTCCGTCCCTTTAACACATCATTTAGTCCTGCGTGTACAAACACTAGGTTCTCTCCTTCCCTGTTTTTCCACACCTCCACATTCGCTTTGGCCATAGCATCTACCATGCACTTTCCTGACTGAGCCATACGGTTACCCTCCCATCCCCTTTCACCCTGTCCAGCAGCCCCTCCTTAACCCTTGTTATGTATGAGTCTCCTACCACCAGCACCCTCTTAACCCCCGACTGCCTGTCTTCACCCCCTCCAGCTCCCTGTGGTTTCTCTGCCTCAAGTTCTGCTGCCTTTCTCAAGCCCTGCTCTACTGCAGTACTATACAGCTGTGCAGGCTCCTTTCCTACACAGTCAATCACCTCGTCATTATTTAACTGGCCCCCTTTGTCTGCCCCCCCCCCTTGCCGTCTTCCCTGCCACCTCACGCTTTTTCTTATTAACTACTCCTGTCAGTTGCTGCACCATCTCCTCATACTTCTTCTTATGCTCTTCCAACTCCGCCTTCCACTCTTCCCCTAAGCTCCCCTACCTGTCGCTCAACCTCGGCTCTCTGTTTTTGTTATTGTCTCAGCTCTCCCGTCACGCTCCTTACCTTACTTTCCCATTCCCTGGTCATCTCCACCACATCCGCTTCGGCCCTGTTATTCATGTCTCCGACCTGCGCCACGAGCTGAACCCGCTTCTCCCGCTCTACCCGTATCTCCCACTTTGACTCCTGAACCGTATCCGCCCATCCCCTTCCTATTCGCCCAAAACCAAGTTCTACCTTCTCGCAGCTCCGACAGGTAAAGTTGCTCTCTTCGGCTTCTGTTACAGTTTTGAGCTCCAACTCCATCATGCAGCACCAACGGCAACACTCCTCAGATTCTACATCGGGTCCCCCTTTTACATTAGCCTGCGCATTTTTCTTCCTTCGCATATTCACCATTGCCTACGGACACACAGCGCGACCCCACGAGAAATATCGCACCAAAACCAAAAAAGCCTGGGTAACGTCTGTCCACAAAACCAACTAGCCCGCCAAAAGTTTCAAACGTGCAGGTGGTTTGGTCTTGTGACCCTACCTAAAAAGCCTGCTGTAACCCAACTATCCTATCGGTACTTTAAAAACTGCTTTCTGCTACCTCATAAAACCACCAGAGTTAGAGCAAAAATGCTTTACAGCAAGGTGGTAAACCTCGAGGATCAACCCCAATGGGGTGTGCCCGCGCAACACCACCAATGAAGCAGATCCAACAAGCAAGCCTATCCTATCGCTACTTTAAAAAGTGCTTTCTAGTACCCATAAACACACTCGCAACTAAACTAAATACACCAAATATTGCTTAGCTTCGCAGGAGCTCTGGAAAACACGTCCTCTTTGTCAGCTGATAAGCAGCTGACTGGTGAGACATATTGATGCCTATTTCGGAACACAGAAAGAGAAGGTAGTGAGCTTTGGTAATAGCACACTCATTCGTGTTTTCTTTTTCATGTCTTGTCATGAAGTGGAGCCAAAGGTTTTTTTGTTTTTTTTCACATTGCTCGTTTGCTTGAGGTTGCAAATATTTGTACAAAACATGGGAGTTCACAGCAGTATACTTCCTTCATACTTGGCGATGTCGAATTTAAAAATTGTCAAATGGTTCATTAAAGTGAAGCTTTCATGAAACAATTTTTTTATATCATTATTAGTATTTGATGTGTACAGCAATAATGGACCTCCTTTCTTAATGCATATTCCAAAGCTGA
Source organism: Ixodes scapularis (assembly GCF_016920785.2). Classification (NCBI taxonomy): domain Eukaryota; kingdom Metazoa; phylum Arthropoda; class Arachnida; order Ixodida; family Ixodidae; genus Ixodes; species Ixodes scapularis. The sequence goes on along the minus strand of NW_024610134.1, from coordinate 34,595 downwards.
AATTAGTTCTCTTAAAGGGGCGCTCGGGAGCTTTCTAAGACGGCCTATTTATGGCCGTAACACATTCTATGTGCTCTAAGCATCCCAAATATTTAAGTTTAAATCATGTGCAGCTTAGTTCACTAATAAAAATGTGATACAAGATAAAATGTGATACAAGATAGTGAATCTCAGACATACAAATGGCGGCACTGAACCCGGCCGAATGTAGGTGAGGAACGAACGGGGCTCATCAGACAATCACAAGCGATAGCTTCACGTCCGGACAAGCAGCCAACCAGCCCTGCTCGTCTGCACAAGAGGCCCTCGCTTGCAATTGACTGACAAGTGTCTTTCGCCGTTCCACCCTATTCGCCTTGATTCGGTTCAGCCACATTCGCTATCTTTGATCCCATTTTTAATAGTGAAATAGGCCACACATGATTGTAAGTTTTGGACTTGTGGGATGTTAGAGCACATAGGTTGAGTTAGGAACATAAATAGGCCATCCTGGAATACTAGAGATTGCCCCTTTAATTTATTTCATTTTTTTTATATATATCTACAGTTCAGCATTTCAGTGAAACAAAGCAGGAACATGATTGCAGAAGAAAGTGGAGAGTCCATTTGTGTTGCCTGTGTTTCTCCACTTTTTGTGCATTTTCTTGACAGTGTTACTCACTGCAGATTCATCTTGGACCTGGCATCAAAATGCGAGAGGCAGCACTTACACACGCCGTGGAAAAGGCTGCCAGTCCTGGCCGCTCTCTCAGAATGATCAGCCGATCGCTGTGGGAGCCTGCGGAGCTCTTCGACAAGGATGTGTCAGGGCAAGCCTGCAGGCGTCTCCTCTAGGAGGGTGTGGTGGGAAAACAGCCCCTACCACACCAGGTGGGTATTTCTGATCAACCTGGAAGGGCACAGCATCTGTTGTGGCTGTTGTGCTTAGCTCTGAACAAAAAAAATAATTTGGTTATGGGGATATTTATACAGCGTGTAGTTGGTCTGCCATTAAAGTTGCGACGAGTCACACGCTGTAGATGAGCAGCGTGTGACTCGTCGCAACTTTAATGGCAGACCTAATGTTTGTATAGTGTGAGTTATGATTTACTATGATTTGAGATTTTTATGAACCTATTGTTGAGTTTGCCTTGTGCAGCACACATATACAGTGAGAGGCACTAAGAGGTCAGACAAGGTGAATGTGGACAGAGCAGGAGAAATGCCACTTGGGGTGCAGCGCTTTCTTTGCTCACTGGGAGCGATGCCACGATGTTCGATCTGCAGTCAAACCTGATATTATCGAACCCGGTTAATTTAAGGGCACATGGTAAGGTAAAACTGAAAAAAAAAATTGATTTTAGTTTTTTTCGCAATTTGAAAAGTTTAGTTCTTTCTGCACATTTTCCATTGTCCCAGTGTTTTTGGAAAGCTATATTTCGGGCTGAAAATCACTTCTTCCAAAAGCAAGTAGCAGGTGACTACGCCTCCTTTTGGGATACACTCCCTGTTTATCGATGAATTCTCCAACAAAACAAAATCATCACAAGACCTAAAAGCTTGTCCAGTAACAGATAATCTAAAAAAATTATTTCGCAACTATTGTATAGCTTTTTTTCAACCAAGACAATCACGAGACGCTGTGCACGTTTTTCCCAGGTGTGTAACGTGTGTACATTCAAGTGTTTGTGTTTTCGTAACGACAAAATGGCCCCATTGAATGCTGTTCCTTTATTCAATGGTGGCAGCATTGCACAAGCCAATGTTTTGAAGTTTTGTGGATGGAACCCTGTTTGGAAAGTCATCAAGTGGCTGAGGGAAGTTGACATCACTCTAATATACTTTACGGACCAAGCGACATGGCAGGTCACAAAAGAGGCCCGGCAAGCAAGGCGATAAGCCTAAAGGCGAAGATATGACTTTAGCAATGCCTTTCAAGCTGGCGGCTATTGAAAAAATGACTGTAAGGCTGATGGTGCCAATAGAAATTCGTTATTCACCAGTTTTTTACTTTAAACTCAATTATCTCAAAACAGTGTTTTTTAGTACATAGGTACCATTTTTTCCTTAACCTGACATTATAGAGGGTTGATTTTTTATTCCTACCACATACATGGGTGTTCAAAAATACTGAACTAAAATTAAAAATGTGCACCTAGCAGTTTTTGAGTTACAAAGTTTTTAATAGATGAAAAAAACTAAAATTTCAGTACTAGAATAAAAAAATATTAAAAAAACTTATTTTAGATTGGTTCAAATAATTCTAGTTCAGTGGATAAAACGCAATATTTCGAACAAAATGATATATGCATGACAGAAATGCTCCTAATAGTCACCGAGAAAACTGTTCCTCAACATGGCCTCAAATGCATGGGAAGTATAGGACTTACGTTGTCCCCTTAAACTATTTGTAAATGGACTGGTAGTTGCAATAAAAATGCATAGCGAAAAATGCAATTACATCGAACGAAAATTGCAGCGTCTCCCCATGGACCGATTTGCCAAGAACGCTGTTTAGCTCTGCAAGCTGGCTTTTCCCCAGCATGAGAATCATCCTTGGGAAAGAGGCAGCTTGCAGAGAATGCTGGCTTTTTTTCTTTTGAGCAGCCGCGTCGGCCGCCCAGGAGTAAAAAAAAAGTCTTGTGGGGAGGGAGGGTGAGCTGTTAAACGAAGAAGCTGCCACTATATAACTGCAGTCGGCGTCCCTCATGATGTACAGATGCCCCTTCGAGCGTGAAGAACTTTTCTAAATGTGGTGTGCTTGTTCGTTGTCAAATTCATTAAAACTTCTATAGAGAATTGCCCGCTATATCAAAGTGGTAGACGGTTTTTTGAGAGTTTGATATAGTCAGGTTTGACTGTATTATGTTGCCCACAGGTAGGCGAAATCAGAACGTGGGAGGGCGGGCCGAGTGATAAATTGACTGATTATCAGGCTCGACACGACATAACCACTTGTTTACTGTTGTAGTTGTGATTTTATTATTTTAAGGTTTTTTTTTATGAATAACTGCTCGTGTATTTCTTTTTATGCACTGCAGGTTTTATCACGCAATACCGACTTGCCGAAGCCATCATCTTAGCCATCCAGATGTGCTGGCAAAAGTGGCATGTAAGAAAAGAGCCATGGACAGCCCAGTCTGCATGAGAATGTTTGCGAGTGGTGCATGTTGGGAAAAAAAATAAAATAGTAAGTTCCATTCTCTTTGTCTTTGTAGTTTTGTTTCATGGCAGAATGAACACCTAAATCTGCAAAAAATTAGCAGTCTTCTTGCACAATTTGCTAGCTGTTGTCATAGCAGTCCTTTCTGCATCTAAATTATATTGTGCATGCATGACCAGGTCACCCCAGAAGACGCTAGGTCGGCCGGATCACATCAGAACACGCCAAGACACTAGAACACGTCAAGACACTAGAACACGTCAAGACACTAGAACACGTCAGGGCACTAGAACACACCAGGACACCAGAACACGCCAGGACCCGTGTCTGAATTTCCGCTCTGATGTAAACGCCAGAAACACACCAGACCCGGGCTGGTGGATTTTTCAATAGGGCCGCCACGGAGGAGAACGAGAGAACGGCGCCGCGAGGCGTCAAAAAGGGATGACGTATGTCTCACGTGATGCGCGCTCCGCGGAGGAAAGGAGCGGATTTCTCCTTCGTGTGGATACCCCTTTAAGTGGTATCCACACGAAGGAGAACTCCGCGGACGGATGTCGTGACGTCAACGACACGGGAAACTCCGTCCCCGGCTCCGCCGCGTGCACCTGCGGAGCTTTCGTGCTGACAGCACGAAGCCTCCGCGCCTCCGCCACGGAGGAGAACGAGAGAACGGCGCCGCGAGGCGTCAAAAAGGGATGACATGTCTCACGTGATGCGCGCTCCGCGGAGGAAAGGAGCGGATTTCTCCTTCGTGTGGATACCCCTTTAAGTGGTATCCACACGAAGGAGAACTCCGCGGACGGATGTCGTGACGTCAACAGCCCGGGAAACTTCGTCCCCGGCTCCGCCGCGTGCACCTGCGGAGCTTTCGTGCTGACAGCACGAAGCCTCCGCGCCTCCGCCACGGAGGAGAACGAGAGAACGGCACCGCGAGGCGTCAAAAAGGGATGACGTATGTCTCACGTGATGCGCGCTCCGCGGAGGAAAGGAGCGGATTTCTCCTTCGTGTGGATACCCCTTTAAGTGGTATCCACAGGAAGGAGAACTCCGCGGACGGATGTCGTGACGTCAACGGCACGGGAAACTTCGTCCCCGGCTCCGCCGCGTGCACCTGCGGAGCTTTCGTGCTGACAGCACGAAGCCTCCGCGCCTCCGCCACGGAGGAGAACGAGAGAACGGCGCCGCGAGGCGTCAAAAAGGGATGACGTATGTCCCACGTGATGCGCGCTCCGCGGAGGAAAGGAGCGGATTTCTCCTTCGTGTGGATACCCCTTTAAGTGGTATCCACACGAAGGAGAACTCCGCGGACGGATGTCGTGACGTCAACAGCCCGGGAAACTTCGTCCCCGGCTCCGCCGCGTGCACCTGCGGAGCTTTCGTGCTGACAGCACGAAGCCTCCGCGCCTCCGCCACGGAGGAGAACGAGAGAACGGCGCCGCGAGGCGTCAAAAAGGGATGACGTATGTCCCACGTGATGCGCGCTCCGCGGAAGAAAGGAGCGGATTTCTCCTTCGTGTGGATACCCCTTTAAGTGGTATCCACACGAAGGAGAACTCCGCGGACGGATGTCGTGACGTCAACGACACGGGAAACTCCGTCCCCGGCTCCGCCGCGTGCACCTGCGGAGCTTTCGTGCTGACAGCACGAAGCCTCCGCGCCTCCGCCACGAAGGAGAACGAGAGAACGGCGCCGCGAGGCGTCAAAAAGGGATGACGTATCTCTCACGTGATGCGCGCTCCGCGGAGGAAAGGAGCGGATTTCTCCTTCGTGTGGATACCCCTTTAAGTGGTATCCACACGAAGGAGAACTCCGCGGACGGATGTCGTGACGTCAACGACACGGGAAACTCCGTCCCCGGCTCCGCCGCGTGCACCTGCGGAGCTTTCGTGCTGACAGCACGAAGCCTCTGCGCCTCCGCCACGGAGGAGAACGAGAGAACGGCGCCGCGAGGCGTCAAAAAGGGATGACGTATGTCTCACGTGATGCGCGCTCCGCGGAGGAAAAAAGCGAATTTCTCCTTCGTGTGGATCAGTGTTGCGGAGTTGCCACTCCGGAGTCGGAATGATTCCGGAATCATTCCGCATTTTCACGACCCCGGAATGGAATGGGAATGGAATGGCGGCAACGTTGAAGGGAATGGAATGGGAATGGAATTAGGTGCCTTTTGCCCGGAATGGAATGGGAATGGAATGAGCACGGTTCTTCTTTTTTTTTTTTTTTTTAGTGCTTACGGTCAGCTACATTGAGCCAATCAGTGAGTCAGTTGCTAAGAAATAAAATGAGCGGGAAACTGCTAGCCCGCGAGGAGCCCTAACAGACTTATACGCCAAAAAAATGCAATACAAAAAACAAGCGCCAAAACAAAGAGCAAAGGAAGAAAGGGGGTAGCGTGGGGCCTTTCACGGACGCGCAGGCGTCGGGCTTCGATGGCATTACACGAGAGCGAAACAAGAAACCAAGCACCAAGCAAAGGAAAAGGGAGCAGCAAAGAAATAAACTGCTATGCACGACTCCTTATCGTACTTCTTGTCATGCTTTTTTTGTTGTTGTTGCGACGGTTTGTAGAATGCACGCGCGCGCACCGACTGAGTTCTGGGAGCGGAAGCGACTCATAACTCGCAGAGCTCTGATAACTCGTTGACTTGGGCGCCATCGAAAGATGATCAGGTATTGTTTTCTTACAGTTCGAGGCGCGTTGCTTAGCAGGCAGCCAACCCTGTTGCCTTCCACGTTCATTCGTGCGCAATCCTTTGAAGTGCGAAATTTGGGTTTGCTTTGGGCATTAAAACAAAGCGAAATTCACTTCCTCTTCTCCTCTTGCGCTTTGCTCCGAGGCTTGTTTTTTTGTACTGCATTTGAATTGTATGTCCGCCTATTACTTGTTCTCTGTTCCGATGCTTGTTTTCTGTGTTTTATGTTTTAGCGGGTTGGAGTCACAAGCAAGCTAGCAGATTCCCGCTCATTTCCCTTGACTTTAGTCTCTGCGTACTTCGTTTTACCTTGCGATGGACCGCTGCGAACGCTACGAGTCACCCTAGGCAATCCAGTACCGTGAGCGGGACTGCAGGGTCACGCAGCACTCAGAAAGCACTGGATTGGTTTCGATGGCTCTCGTGCTGTCTGTTGAGGTCCATCGTAAGGTGAAGTAGACTATCGTCACCACTCTTGGTGTGACCGAACTGACTAGACCTGCAGAAAGACCGTCCTGCGCCAGACGAGGTGCGACCCTTGCTGTGAGGGCAACTGAGAAGGAGAGCTGGGTGCTAGCTGCCACTGAGGTTTTGGTTTCCGCGCGTCTCAGCTGTCCGGTCTGCATTCGTGCTCCTTGTCCTGGACCCTATTTGAGGCGGTGAGAAGTCAGTTGGACGGTGTTTATGAGGAAACACGGGGAATGCCAATTCGAACGGTGCGGTATTACCCCGTTAATTGTATCTTGATGTGAAGAGCTTTGTCAACGCTGACTTCCCGACCCGTCGCCACTACGCGAACGACCGACACCGTGGTAGAAGAATGAATCGGTTGGCACCGTCTGCTGCCTGAACCCGCCACTCGATCTGCGCGAAGAGGAACATCACAATTCGGACGAGAAGACAAGATAAATGCAGATTGAGTCATGGCATCGTAGAAGACATTTTTCTACATTAGTCGCGAAGAAAATAAACAAGCTGCACGCTGAAAGTTATGCAATGAAACTATACACGCTGCAGTCGGCGTATATCATCGAACTTTATTCGCCATGTGAAGAGGAAACACGAGAATCAGTATGCGAAGGCTGGAAAAGGGCAGGCGAGCCAGCCAGAAATTGAATTGAATATGATAAGAAATATCGAGATTCGTAAAGCAAGCGTGAGCTTATGCGTTTTAAAACAGGTTTCGTGACATGGTCTATACGGTCCCTCGTGCTGCGCGCAGAGGTTGCATTTTGTCAGAGGATGTGTTCTGCCGCTGTGCATGGAGTCGCTTCCAGTAGTGTACTAGCCGTGTTGCTGTATTTGAAGAATACAGTAATATAGCTTATTCCTGCGCCACGCACAAACTGGATATTTTTATGGTCTTATCAAACAAACACGCTGGCCGCGTATGTCTTAAAAATCAAATGCAAAAAAAAGTTTAGAAAAAAAGAAAATGAGTGGATTTAAGTTTTGCTGTTTGTTGCGAGCGACGTGGTCGCGAGACCGATGTCTTAAACAAGCATTGACATATCAAGGGGCGTTCTCGATGTTTGCAGTACATTGTAAATAAACACTTTCTGCCACCAGCGGTCCGCTTAGTAAAAATCAGTGCTTTTTTGAGAAATTTAGCTTTTGTTTTTCTTTTTTTTTTGCAATTTTTTCTGCATTTGATAATGTCAGCTTTATGCTGCTTATGCCGGCAACAAAATGTAGCTGTCAAGTGCCAATTTGTACGTTTAGGAATTAAGGGAATGGAATGGAACGATTTAGCCATTCCAGGAGTGGGAATGACCTCAATGTCTCCATTCCTAAGAATTGAAAGGAATTGAATTATTGAAAACTCTAATTCCCCGGAATGGAATTGGAATGGAATGGGGGTGCCCATTCCGCAACACTGGTGTGGATACCCCTTTAGTTGCTAGCCATGTCCGTATGTCCGTCCGCCGTCGGGTGCACGGGCTCCTGCTCGTGAGCTCACGCGCTAACGTGCTCACGAGCACGTGAGCACGTGCTCCCGTGCTCGTGTAGGGCAAAAAAAAAAACCCGCATCTCTACGTGGTGAATGATGCTGATTGGGGCGAAGCTGTGGTGGTGCTTGTCTGCGTAGACGGTGAGCCGCAGCTTGCCGAGCCTTTCGTTCGTTTTCATCCATGTCACAAAAAGAATGTGAGGTATGGAACGTGGTTATATGCGCATTTGAGCATATGACCGCAGCGTGACATGGATGAAAACGAACGAAAGGCCCGGCATGCTGCTGCTCAGCGTCTACGCAGACAAGCAGCACCAGAGTTACGGGTTTCAGTCGAGCCAGTTGGTGCATGTTACTTGGACTGGGGCCAGCTGAACTGTCCCTGTTTCTCAAGCTTCATCTCTCCTCTAAGTCCAGCTGGCCCCAGTCCAAGCACCACCAGAGCTTCGCCCCAATCAACATCATTCACCACGTGGAGATGCGGTTTTAATATTTTTTAACCAATGGCGCAGTTATTTAGGTCGAAAAGACATAACTTTGAACTTCCGAACCACAAAGCATGTGACGAGTACTGCCTTCAGACAACAAGTTTCCGACAATGACCATCTACGCGACCCTTTATACAGTGAAGAGCGACAGTAGCCTACACATATGCCTAAATAATTTCAGATTAAAATATGCTCAACCGCGCCCTCTTTCCACGCATTGTTTTCTTTAACAGTCCGAAATACCTGGGTGGGGGGGGGGGGGGGGAGCGGGCTGGAATTCCCCCGCCCCCCCTCCCCCCCGTTTTTCCTCTTCCGACGCCACTGCGATAGTAGAACGCTCCTCGACCTCGAGTTGTGTCGGCTTCTGTGCTTTTTGCTCGGCGCTTCCTCCGTCCCGGAAAATAAACCCTCAGGACAATTACAAACTAAACTTTCTATATGCCAGCGTCGCTCGGGCGGCGTTCGATCGGGTTACTATCAGCTGCAAGGAGTGGGGAGGTAGTTTGCCTGATCGCTTCAAGGTTTTCTTGAGCCTCAACCTCCTGCCCACATCTGGCGGTTTCGAACCGGATGAGTATCGTAACACAGTGCGTTCGTGTGATCACTACAGTGTGATGCACGTTAAAGAACCCCCCCCCCCCCCCGAGCTGGCGGTCACAATTACTAATCTATGGTCACACGTAACTCTGCACTGGCAAATATTACAGCACATCCGGGACACTCGTCGTCTCATTTAATTACCTGACCCAACTTCGGGCAGTCTAAATATCACACCCGAGCTTTTCTAGACCTGATTTCGTGAAAACCAGTGAGGCGTGAAAACATTATTTCAAACTGAAACTCTGAAAACATGAAAACCGGACTTCGAACTTGGACTTGAAAGAAATTCGAAATCTTCGAAGTGTTTTTCGAATTTAGCCCTAAAAGAGAATCGAAACCTTCGAACTTTTCAAACCTTATGTAGAAAGAAATTCGAAATCTTAGAATTTTTTCAAGCTTCCGATTAAAAATAATTCGAAATGTTTGAATTTTTAGATTTTTAGATTCAAAGAAATTTAAAAATTTCGATTCTCTCGACTTTCAAGTTAGGAAAGTTCGAAATCTTCGAATTTCTCAAACCTCAAGGAAAAAGTATTCGAAATATTCGAGCCTGAACTTTTTAGAACCCGTGAAAACTTCTAAATTTTCGAATTCAACACTCCAAAGTGTACGAAATTTCCGAAGTTTTCGAATTTGAACTTTGGTACGATCGAAAATATCGAAATCTTTCGAATACAAACCTCAGTTCGCTTTGAAAATATCGAATTTTTTTCTTGAATTCGAACCTAGGGTGGTTTGCGACATCCCTAACTTTTATGACTTCAGTTTGTTTCGAGGAGTTCTAGTGGATTACCGGGCAGAGCAAATAGCAATAATTGTACTGCTAAGCTATTTTAGTAGAGGAGTCGCCTACAAATCTGTTTGAACAGTTAGTTTAATTACCCCTTTGGAAATAAGGGTTTGAATACATTTGAGCTACAGATGGCAGCGAAATCGCGTGGTTTTTCTTTGTTCTTCCTTTTCTTGTGCTTCATTTTTGCCAAAAGTTCGAAATACTGAAGTACCAAACCTCATATGATGAGCTGTGTTTGTGCCTAAGTTTCATTCGCAAGCGAAGGAAAAATTGATTCAATCAAGTCGTAGTTATGTAACACTAAATCTTTCTTAATGTTAATAGTCCAATCTTTGCCGGAACACAAAAATGTTATTTTAATACCGAAAATGAACACTTGCAACAAAACTAGTTTTTGTTCCTCTATAAACTGATGAAAAAATAAAAAAGCAGCAATACAAATGCGTGCGTTTTCCAGACACTTTAAAATATATCGATACAAAACAGGGCTGAACGCAAGTAGCTTTCAGTACACAAGTTGTTGCTCCAAGTTCAAAACTCTTAATCTACGGTCCCTCGTCGTAGATTAAGGACGCTAGGGCGCCTCGTCGGTGCCGTAGTGGCCAGAAAGACGTTCTAGGCAAACGCGGGCACAAATATAAAAAAAACATTTTCTAGATCTCATTAGCTGAATGTAAGGGCACAAACGAACTAGTGGGTATTAAAGGGGCCCTGCAATCATATTTAAGCGTCTACCTTTTTTTGCGGTTTCCACGTCTCTTGCGGTTGGGGCAAGCCAGCGAGCACGGATAGAGTAACTAGATATCAGTGCGTCATATTTTAACCGGACGACGCGGAAACCTCCTCCACCGACGAGGGCGACCCGCGGTACCGAAAGCGCGCAAAATGTGACGTCTTTGGTCCTGGGCTTGCCACTGGTCAAAGCCGCTAAGAGCTTTTTTTTAGTCGAGATACAAAATATAAGTGCCGCGAACCGTTTCAATTATGTATTAAAGTAGTTTTTGTTCACTATTTTAGATAAGAAAAGAAACAAATGCAGTTTAGAAAGTACGGAAACGAGAAATGACCCGTCGACATACCCGTCACCAAGCGGCGGAAAAAAAACGGCGCATACTAGAAAAGGCTAGTGGGATGAGGCTACGACAAACGAGGAGCGCAGAAATGTCCCGGATGTACGCGGCGGCGCTCTGGTCGTATACCGGCTTAAGAATCCGACCGGTTCCGAGCGTTCCCAAGGCCTTCGGCGCGGGCCCTGCTGGCGATTTGGCCATTTGGCGGTGCGTCAGCGCGAAGGGGCTTCCGTTCTGGACTGATCTTTACCCCATGTTTGCTGTCCTTTGTGGCCAATGAAATGTTATGCCGAATTACTGTTTAGTCGCGCTGCAAATGAAATACGAGCAGCTCTGGCCGCCCCCTTCATACAGCCTATCCAACACGTGCTTTAGTGGCGCCCTCTCGAGCCGTCGACACGGAGTGCGGTAGCCGTGTGCGCTCGATGAGCTCACTACTCCTCCTCTAGTTCAAGGTCACTCAAGCCAGGACCTACGACGTCATGAAGGAGGTTATTTTTTTCTTGTTTTTTTTAATTATAATTTGCCTATAACTTTTAAAATAAAGCGAAATTTGAGAAAAGAAAAGTTAGATTAGGTTACTACGCTCAGTACGCTCAGGTTCAGTGCAAATTAAAAACCAGTCAAAAATCATTGCAGAGCCCCTTTAAGCATGACAAAATCCCCGAGACAACGGGTAAAAACGACATGTACAGTGGTCTCAAATTTTATATCTTCTTTTTGATGTTTCGTTTGTACCAGCAGTCTTTTGTTTTCCTTCATATTGTAGATTGACTGAATTTGCTTACTGATTCTGAGATAAAATTAATATGCGACACCTTTCTGATATTATACAGTGTGCTTAATTTTAATTTGAATCTGTTTAAAATATAAAGGTATGAGTTAGACGAGCGCCGTCCTCACCATGTATATATCAGGCTCTGCAGACATTCTATAAGGGTATCATACTTAGGGTAAGAGTAATTATTAACTTAAAATATGTGCTTTACCTTGGTAATTATTGATTTTATGGGTTATGTGGATATTGCAGAATGGAGTGCAATAACTTTTGGAGGCTAGACCATTTGAACTGCTGTCGAGACCGGTTATAACGAAGTTGGTTATAACGAAAAAGCGGTTACAGCGAAGCAATACGGCTTCCCATTCCCTTTTGCACTTCGTTATAACCAAATTCGGTTATAACTAAAAGCGAATATAGCGAAGCGATCACAACGTCCCATTCCCTTTTGCACTTCGTTATAACCGAAGTCGGTTATAACGAATTCGCGGATATAGCGAAGTTATTTCCGATTCCCGTTGACTTCGCTATAACCGGTCCCGACAGTATTTTGCAAAAAAAGTAGTGGCTTTTTAGAAATTAATCGAGCAATTTTCGTGTTCTTTTTCTCGTCCAATTTATAAATTAGACGCGAAAAGAGCGCTGCAAGTTAACACCTTCTAGAGAAAAAAGCCCATGTGCTGAAGATTTCTGCGTCACTAAAGAAAGCCCCTGCAGGCCGCAGATTGGACATGACTACGGCGTAAGGGTACGGCTAACAATCGTGTTCTCACTGGTTGGACTAGAGTTCCAGTGAACGCTGACCTGACGCCTTAGTCGTGTTCAATCTCTAGCCCACTGTGGCCTTCTCTAACGACGCAGGACAACACTTAGGCCTTGTTCTCTAGGAGGTCTTGTGCAAGCCCTGTCCACAATGAGAATAGTGGCGTACTCGTTTCAGTAACGTCGTCCCTTGTGTCATCGGCGCACGCACCAAGGACACGCTGCCGATATTGGACGATATGACTGAAACGACTGCGTCATTCTTCCAAGCGCGATTATTGCCGGGTCGCCCGGTGCGCCTTTTGGACGCAATTTTTAAATTGGGCGAAAAAACGCGAATGTTGGTCGATTAATATCTAAATAAAGGCATTACTTTTCGCAGTTTTATTTTAATTAGCATGAAAACAAATAATGCTTGCCGTCAATGCTGCAATTGTAACATGACCATTAAACAAATAATTATAAACCTAATAAACAGATTTTAGTTAATTAGTCAAATTTTCATGACGATTATCTGCTCGTCTAATATCCGCCAAGTCCGAGATGTAGGTGGTGAAGACGGCTTTCGTCTAACTCTCCGCCCTTATAAAAAAAAAGAAGAAAGTAACAAATATCTTTGGCATAAGATTAACTCCACTGTATATTAAAATACATATAATCGAATTTTAAAATACCGTTTCTTCCCCCTTTTTTTTGTCAACAAACTGAGTGGCACCACCTATTGGGTAGCCCCGGCACCCTTCTGGTTCACGTATATTTCTTATTTTTTTACTCATCATTCTTTTCATCATAACAGTGAATTACGTCTGAGAGTTCTATAAGTCAATTTCCAAAAGATAGCGCGTGTGTTTGATTTGGAAAATACTGCGTAACCCTCCGCCTAGCTCACAGCCGGAAGTGATTGGGGCTATTTGCACACTGGCGCCACCATGTTTTAACTCACGCGAGGAAGAGCGAATACAGCCACAACCATCTTTATACTGACAATGTCTGCTCGATTTCAGGCTTCCCCACGCTTTCACTCCGTTGCGCCTGATTCCCATAATCACCGCCAGGTGCGCCACCCCCCCCCCCCCCCCCACATTATAAAGACGATGTGTGTTTTTCTGTAACTTTATACAGCCTCAAGTTAGTCTGCCTCAACTTGCGACTTGTCTCTCAGGCGTAGATGAGCAATTTAGCCAGTACAGTAGAACCGCTAGCCTCGGGTCTTTAACGTGCACCACGCAGTAGTGATACACAACTGCACGCTTACACGATGCTTATCCAGACTAAAACGAGCGGGGGTGGGGACTGCTCTTACCGCAACGTAAATAAGTCCAATACTGTTGTAACACATATTTCATAATTTCATAGCAGGTGGGCAGCAGTTTTTCGAAGGTAAATAAATGTACTGGATGACCCAGCACAAATTATAGCCCAATAGCCGATGTCGTAAACTTTCACAATGTCGGAACAGCGAATATGAACGTTTTTATTGCTGAGGCCAAGGACCAGGGTAGTGAAGAACGTCAAGAGGAATTTCAACGGCCAGAGTGTTCAAAGCGAATATATGACTGACCATAGAATGATATGTTCTGATATATCATTGTAGACTATACGCCAAGAAGATGTTTAATATTTAATAAAAGAACACCCAGACATTTACACTATGTTTACGGAAATATAACGTCAAAATCTCAGCTTCCTATGCAGACCTCGGGAGGTGGCGAGCTTATGTAGAAGTTCTCATTTGAGATGGTTATAATTATAAGGTATACTTTTTTTTTTGGGAACTTAGTAAGTAAAGAATTAGAGAAACACATCTAAAATGGCTATTATGCTAGCCAGTGGTAGGGCGAGACACCAGAAAAGAGCTTGCTTCGGCGTTGTTTTTTTCATTCAAGAGCAAGGTCAGGGTATCAGGCTCCCTGCAGTTTGGAGAAAAAATAAGAGTACATGAATGCTTGATCAAGCTCCGGCCCCTACTGACACCATTTTCTTTCCTGCTCCTTAAACTAAATGCAACGAGGTAGAGGGGCTTAGGGCAATAAACTGGCAGGTGAAAGTGACCCCCACCCGGCCGCCGCCATGTTGCCCATTTTGGACCACTAGGTCGGTTACAGGTCAAGAACGAAGTGGAAGCTCTCCCACCCCTTTTCACTTCAGCGGAGAGAATGGTGGAGAGGAGGTCGCCTCCCCTCTAGCGTTCGCACAACTAAAGTGGAAAAAAGTGGGAGGAGCTTCTACTTCGGTCTTGACATGTCACCGACTATAGTCACCTGATCTTATAGTTTTAAGTCTAGATTTTAACCAAGTACCGCGCAAAAATCATCTCTAATTGATCTTTAATAACAGTACCGACGAGGTAAGTTATGTTTTGTTTGTTTTAAGTCCAAGATGGTGCCGTTACGACAAAAACTCGGCCGGCTTCAAAGTGATTCCGCTAGATGCAGTCAGCCGAGGTGCCATATTTTGAGATTTATTGGAGCTACACAGTAATCTCTGGGGCTAACAATATCGAAAAAAACGTTTATTATGCTTTTACAGCGATCACAATACAAATCTCGGCACAGTTCTGCGTAAAAAAGCCTCAGGAGTTAGTAAGGCCACGTGTCTCGTGGTCTAAATTGTACAGCATGGCGGCAGCCAGGGCGAGGGGGGGGGGGGGGGGGGGAGGGGCACTTTTGCCTAGTGGACGGGATACCGGCTTATCGCTCTAAGAGCCTTTATCTCGTTGATCGTTGACTAAATGGTTGCTTTAAAATGAAGTGCTTCCTCAATACTCCGGATAAAATTGGTAAACAAAATGCGTGGCGTGTTTTGAGCTGCACTCTGTTACCGTGACATCTATATTAAGTGTTGCGCATCCAATTGGCTATTCATAAGTACCTGCAGGCGTGCAGTGTTACCACGGTGCCTGGAACGCGCCTCCGATGGGTGTTTGCAGTGTCCTATTCCGCCCATGCATCAAAAGTGGTCTCGAAGTGGCAACAAAAGACCTCACAGAAGCCGGAGTGTCATGCTGTCGGATGTCGCGATCTTGGCGGTCGGCCGTGGACGTTTGGAAGAAAAAAAACACGAAAGGGTGGAAGCGTTGCTGTCGTCGCGGCGTCCCAACTCCCGCCTTCTGAAAGGGGTCATAAAACGATATCGGAGTGGAATGTTCATGACTCTACAGAGGTGTACTGGTCCTAGTCATGCTCAAGTATACTCGCACGGAGCGCCACTGATTCAGAAGCTCCTCGGTCGTGAGGAATTTGAGAAGAAGAAACTATTTCTTCCAGTCTTGTCTTCGCAAAGCTTGACGGCGTAATTGTGGGATCGAATCCATCCGCCTGATGACAGCCGAGCGCAGCTCTTCGATTGGACACGACAACTTCGGGAGCACTCGACTTCGGCTCGTAACAATCAACACCTCGGAGGACACTCGGGTAGTGGCTCGCCTCCAACCACTGCGGTGATGGGAATCGCCGAACTCTAACAATGCCTGGAGCTCAGAGCACGTTTTCTACCTTACCGACCCCAGCACGTTGCTATGATTTACGTTGCGGCATAGGATAGGCACCAGGACAAGTGACCCCTTGTTTTGGCTCCGAGTTGAAGGGATGAACGATGTTCAAATTTCGCTAATTTATTTGCCGAGTGTCATTGCTTAGAAAGAAAAACCAAGGCATGTTTATTCGAGTATTAACGTTAGGGAGTGATTATGAGTACAATTTGGCAAAAGTAGACAATTCGTTTCATGGTCCCTTGAAGCTTCCGTGGACTGTGAGGCTGGAGAGATGCCTGCAGCACAACAGGCGTCTGCCACATCCACCGCTGCTGCTGTGACACCGCCAGGATCGCGGCCGGCCACAGCATGACGATTCTATCACGCCATCAGACGGAAATCGAGGGACCACATGTTTGGGACGCGGTAAACAGAGCAGTCGAAGACACGTTCCAGGTGCCTTAGTGTTACGCGACGTCGTGGTGTTAATACCACGTTCTTTGGTTGCACTCTCGTGTGGCCAGCATTTAGGAAATTTATTCTCTAACTTAAGTGGGGAAGTTGTATTCTGCATGTACTTTCATTGTTAATTGCCTCTTTTACACTTCTCCTTAACACTGTTTTATTGAACCTAGTCCTACACGCCCACTTTCATAGCTTGCTTTTATTTTATTTTATTAATTTCATTAAAAATTTATTTTTTATGTGTTCTACGCGCAACCCCGTCCCTTACCTGAGGTAATATAGAAACGAGCAAGTATTTTGCGACATCAGAGCTCATTTACGCTTTGACTCGTGGAAACAATCGGGCACTCAATCCACATACATTTTTATGGCTCTCGAGGGCCCGATGTGCTTTTTGACAGATTCCCGCTCACCGGCAACGCACGCAGTGAGAAAGCAGGCGCCGGCACAGAGTGCCTGGATGGACATCTTGGCTAAGTGTCCCTTGCGGCCAGGATAGAGCGATCCGAGAGAGCCCAACATGATGCCGACAGAGCCCAGGTGGGAGAATCCGCACAACGCGTAGGTGGCGATTGTCACCGACCTCTCCTGCACACGATAAGCACGGAGAAATCCAGGAGCGTAAATACCAACTATGGCATGAGAAACGAATGACGTGTGTCCACGAGGGACCTTAGTGTTCACTACAGTAACTACATGGCGGAGTTGAGTATCGCATTTTTGTTACTTTCGTCGACAATTCTGATTGGCGGAGAAAAGGTCACCTGGGCCAAATTCCACTACGTGCGGTAGAGCGGCCTTGAAGACCGGCGGCTTTGGGGCGGGACATATGCTTCGCTCTGCGTTCGTGAAATGCAGATTGGGAAGGGGGGCAGGTTCCTGTGGTCCTTTTCCCCGATGGCTGTGCTAACGAGGGTACCTTTTTTCCGTTCCCCCGCTCGTATGCAGATCACTGCTGACAGTCGAGGAGGTTTCGCCGCTCGTTTTCACGCTTTCGAGAGGGGGACCGCTCCCGCGGATGCGATAGAGATCGGACATGTCGCGAGCAGACTTGGACATAGTTCAACTATTCTGCTCAAACTACTGTAGTTTAACTACTCTTCCGAGTAACTTGGTAACTTTCAATTACAACTTTATTTGGGTAATTCGTAGCTCAATTTAACTACGTTTTTCATGTAACTTCTACTCAAGTTACTAACTAGTTTCGAAATGTAATCCCATCGTTTTTGCATCACAAAAGTTTGAGCGCAGAAATAAATAAGACGCTTGCAGATTAAGTGGTATTCATAAACAAGGGGCCCCCTCACATTCCGTTCCCACGCACTTATACTCGGCAGCCGCAGAAACTGCATCACAGGCGTCCTCGGGTCAAGGTGGCGACGAGCAGCCAAAACATAACACCGGCGCGCACGAACGCAGAGATGCTTAACAAGCTTTGGTCGATTATTGACCTAATCCGGTATTGCACGCAGGCGCCGCGCCTCCAGGTGCAACCGTGAAAGACAAGGACACTCCGAGGGTTGTTGTTGTTTTCATGGTGTCTGCCTTTAGAGAGTTCTGACTCAAGTGGTAGCTTCCACGGTAGGCGCCACTAGAATGACCTCGCAGCTGGGTGCCTGTTCCCATGATCGCCTCGTCGTCAGCGCACACTCCCTTGCAAAGCCGGACTCCCCCGCGCACAAACGCAGACGCCGATAATCCGTTCATGGGAGCTCATTCCTGCTTCGAGCTGCAACTGTACAAGCGCCGATGCTTGTTCACGTAATCTTTCGCGTCCGTCCGACCTTCCACGCCAGGGAGATCTCCTCTTTGTTGAAAACGTTTTACTTGTCAGGCGCGTCAGGCGCGTAGGGTACCGTAGTGGCCGGGGAGGATTTCGAGTCACTTTTGGGAGATCATTTTGTTGGAACCAACATCAACGGCAAAAAACAATTTCTTTTTTTTTTCAGTCGCGTAGCTATAACCACGGCCACTCGATCCCCCTGTTGGTGCGTCCTGCCGATGTCTTTCCGAAAACAAAAGAGCGCCCGTGAGAGGAGAACTCCCATTTTCCGTGGGGGCGCTGCACATCGGTGAGCGGTCTTGTGAGCTGAAAGAGAAGGCGCCCAACTCGCTCTTGCTCCGCTACCCAGATAAAATATCTGCCTGTCATTGCCTTCGCCGATACCGAGGCGCTGCCGCGGTTGCAGAAGGCAGCAAAACTCGCTTTCCCCCCACCTATGCACCGCAATGCTCGGCGAAAATATCGCAGTGTCACTCTGCGCTCCCGTATGTGGTTTGTGTTGCCATTTTGGAAGCTGCCGGAAATGTAAATGCGCGTTCTAGTTCTGAGTGCCAGACGGCGATGAAAAGTGCCCACTCCACTCGTGAAACAGGAAATCCTGCAGTTGACGAAGTACAATCAAGTCTCTTCCAAACTTGGGTTCGCACCGCTGATCACTTACATGGCTGGCTACTTCGCCTTCGTTTGCGAACAAAAGGTGACCATTTTTACTTGTAGAAATTGTCGTAATTTCAAAGTAATTAGCTGAAACATTCAGCCTAGCAAAACAATAAGAATTTCTCGGTGAAAGCAAGGAAGGCTAATGTGTAGAATCCGCTAAACTTTGCAGGTAACGTGTCCTGAATGCAAGCGCAACTTAAGGGAAATGCATCACATGACGGAGCATATCAGTCCATGTTTAGCCCTGACTAAGGAGGATTCAGCTATCCACGACTTGAAGCTGTCTGGCTGTGCAAGCTTGTCTGCACCTTTGTCGAGAGGGCTCTACAGTGGACAGAGATTCGTGGTTGTGGAAAGATTTGCAAGGTCCTCCCGAGCGCTGTGCTTCCACACCTTATGTACTGCCCGCTGATGCGATGTGTTAACTGCCGAGACTCCTACCACAGCGAAGAGCTCTGCGAGCTCTTTATCAAAAAACTCCTCAGACCTTTTTTTGGCAAACTGGGCTGGTGACCTAAACAGCCCACTAGAGAATATATTTAGGCTTTCGCGGAAGCCTCTTTCCCGAAAGGTACTCCGTTTGTGAACTATATGACTCCCTTTGTCTTTTTTTTTTTTTTGAACAATAAAGTTTACATTGCTGAAGTTATGCACGCGGATTCCGATTTTATATTTTCCTTTACAAATGAATAAATGGCACAGCTCGCGCGTGCTCGAGCGTCAGTTAAAACCGGAAATCATACGGCCTAGCTATATCCAACTATAACTCCTATATTACAGTGGTAATAGAAACGGGGCAACAGTTACAGGAACAAGAAAACGACAATTTGCTCATACTGCCAGCAGAATGCAGCTTTAACGCGCAGCCTGTGGCTGAGCGAGCTTTTCGCAGAGAGAATCATGTGCTTTTATTCTACACAGGTTGGTCAGATCATTAATGCAATCTGGTACTCGTTTCAATTGAGACTTGCGGCTTCACGAAAAAAAAATCTAAATAGCCACACCGGGCCGGGCCGGGCGTACTGCTCCTCTCTCACTATATTTCGTCTTGCCTTAGCATGGACTAACTCCGAACGCCGTGCTAGCGCGAGCGGCTAGCCTTTACTGCCTTGACTTGAGCACTCGCTGCGCGAGTGCTCATGCAGCTGCCGAGGCTTCCTTCCAAGCAACTATCTCGCGCTTTTAGCACGCGCGGCTGACAAGTACATACTAATGTGAAACGAAGTATAGAGTTCCTCAATATGCTCCCCCGAAAGGAACTCTATCTTTCACTAAAGCCCCTCGATGTGTTTGCGTTTGTCTTGCAAGTAGCGTCAAATGCGCGAGTGCACGAGGCCCGTGTCTCGAGCGGCCCTCGGAAGCAAATGGCGGCGCAGCACTGAAATGAGCGGGCCTTGGAAGTGAATGGCGGCGGAGCACCCGCTCATGGCACGTGTCTCGCGCGCTTCCACAACAATGGTTGGCGGCACTTGTAAAAAACGCTTTTATCAAGGGGCTTTATCTCTCACTAGAGTGCCTTCATACATACACGCGCCTTTGCTTGAGTGGTGACACCTCAGCCATTTTCACGCCCAAACGTTTTTTCATGCATTTTGAAGTGCGCGCAATACGGTGTTACTCAGCTCGAGCGCGCAGCTTTGGCTAATGCATACACGCCATTTTAGCGCCCAAGTCACGCACCAAGTGCGGGAGAGCGTCACGCGCTGGCACATCCAGTGCAACAATGGATGTATTCACCCTGAGACAGACAGACATGTAAGCACCCTATCTCTCACTAGAGTGCCTTCATACACATGCGCGCTTTTGCTTGAGTGGTGACATCTCAGCCATTTTTCCGCCCAATGGTTTTTTATGCATTTTGAAGTGCGCGCAATCCGGTGTCACTCAGCTCGAGCGCGTAGCTTTGGCTGATGCATAGACGCCATCTTACCGCCCAAGTCACGCACCGAGTGCGCGAGAGCGTCACGCGCTGGCACATTCCGGACAACAATGGATGTCTTCACCCTGAGACAGACAGACATCTAGTCACCCTATCTCTCACCGATAACGAGCGCCACGGCTGGCGCTGCGGGGTAAAGTAGAACTAACGCTCTCACGGGCGGAGTGAGGCATACGGCAGGCCGCTCCCAAGGGGAGTCCTAATCTAGTGGCCGTGCTATAACACTGCAACGAGACGCGCAGTCGTCCGGATGATCTCATCGTCGTGGCGCGAGACTTGATGCACTCGCACTCGCTCGGCGAAATCGCCGAACGTCATGAGAACCAAGAGGGGCCAGTCATAACAATCTCAGCTTGCCGAAGAAGACAAAAAAGAGGAGATTTTGTTATAAAAGACCCTCTAGCCGATGCAAGGCTCACATGTTTTGTCATGAACATCAAAGATACCGACACTCGCTTACCCGACCCTGCACAGCCTGCTTCTGAAATTGAACGCTGCCTTTGCATCCAGCGCCATGGTGGAACGTCTTTTTAGCTTGACTGAGGACGTCATTAGAAGGAAAAGAAGAAAACTCTCCGTTAACAACTTTGAAAGACAATTGCTTCTGCGAGCGGATAAACTAGTTTGGAAGTCATAAGACTTCCAAAATAGTTTATTTTGTGTAGGTAGTGTTTTGGACCGTTACTGTTTTTGATTTACGTTAACGACATTGTACAAAATATTCAGTCGACAATAAAACTTTTTGCTGATGATTCCGTTATTTACAGGGAAATAAATTCGACGAGAGACATCGAGATCCTGCAGAGCGATCTAGATAAGGTTGAATACTGGTGTAACCAATGGAACATGAGCCTAAATATTGGAAATAGTAACCTCGTTAATTTTGCTAGAAACGTCTCTAAATTTTTTACAAGTTATACTATCAAAAACCTGACAATCGGCAATGTCTCTGAGTGTAAATATCTTAGCGTTTATTTTCACCAATCACTTAAATAGGATAAACATATTGACTACACAATTAATAAGGCCAGTAAAATGTTGTTTTTTATCCGTAGAAATTTCAAACACGCGTCCCGAGACGTAAAAGAAACTCTTTACTTTTTGCACGTAAGGTCAATGCTTGATTATGCGTGCGTTATATGAGATCCATATCAGCAGTATCTGATCGATAGATTAGAGAAACCTCAAAATCAAGCAGCGCGATTCGTCAGTAACAACTACGATCCATACGCTAGTATGACAGAGGTTAAAACCATGCTGGGATGGGAGCCCTTGAGCATTCGAAGGCAAAAATTAAGATTGAAGTTTTTCCATCGCATTTATTATAATAATACTGGTATTAATAAGAATGAGTATCTTTTGGTGCCAACGTATGTTTCAGCTAGGTGTGATAACTCTAGAAAAGTTTTTGAATATTCCTATAAAACAAACAGCTTCTGTCATTCTTTTCTTGTAAAGACAATTAGAGAGTGGAACTTGCTGCCTGATGATGTGGTGAGCACCTTGGACAACAGTGTATTTTTTTCTCGCCTGTATATCTAATCTGTGCGGACAAGGGATCACTTTGTGTTTTTATGTATGTGTGTTATTTCCCGCCCCTCCTACAATAATGCCCTCGAGGCGATGTAGGTACTCTGTAAATAATAAATAAATAAATGACTGCATTTATTTTAGGCTCGCAGGTTTTTCACTGATCAAAACTGCTGTTCATTTTGCTGCCACAAAAATGTAAAAAGTAACTTCGAAAGTAACTTCACAGTAACTCGCTACTTTTTACAGTAGTTAGTAGTTTACTCCATTACTATTACAAATGGGTAATTTCTACTCTACTCCAACTACGTTTGGCGTCGATACTCAGTAACTTAACTACCTTCTTTGAGTAATTTGTACATGTCTGGTCGCGAGTGTCTTCGTTTGCCCGCTCTGGACTGCACTCTCGAAACGGTGTCGACAGGGTCAGCCTTTCATCTGACCCTGTCAGCGCGGGTGTTTTGGGACGGTGTGTCTTTTGGTGATCCAATAAACACCGTTGGACCCAGTCCTATTGTGGTACGTGCTCTTTCTTTTTAGAGAAGGGATCAGTTGTACGGCTGACGGTCGGACCCGCCCGTAGCGGTGTTCTCCAGTGAAAGCTGCGAGGTGTGGGAGTAGGCTTGGCGTCTCCCGATTAGAGGCCGCCGCTGAACCCTTCGGTTACCATCACCCGCGACCT
Source organism: Ixodes scapularis (assembly GCF_016920785.2). NCBI lineage: Eukaryota > Metazoa > Arthropoda > Arachnida > Ixodida > Ixodidae > Ixodes > Ixodes scapularis. The sequence goes on along the minus strand of NW_024610134.1, from coordinate 11,787 downwards.
TCCCACATAAAATGGCGCCCAACGTGGGCCACGAATTTCCTTTGTGATGGTCATGGCTCCTGGCCTCCGTCCCTTTGTTCGGCCTGTTGGCCCACAATCCTTGCCTTTGATCGCCCTGTACCACGAGTGTCCAGATCTCGCCCTTATGGTTGAGCAATTAATGCCGAGTCAGCAATCCGTAGTGCAACTCCTTTGAGCGAGCACAGTGTGAATCGTACGTGTGTTCCTGTTTTGAATTGGCGTGCGTCAAGCAACATTGGTTGTTGCGGGAGACTTTGTTCTCCATGCTTGAGGCGAACCATTCACCTTTGTGTATTTGGGTTCGTAGCGCGCCACCAACAACTTTTCATGAAGGGAAAATGTATATAGATGTTTTGATGACGTTTTTTTCAGAACCGGGTGGACTTTTATGACCGGCGGGGAGCGAGGTTTCGCAAAAAAGAGTAGCGAAGGATTAGCAGTGCATTCTGGGAATGTAAATATTCGCGTTTTCTTTGACTCGGAGTAGTCGCGGACACTCATTTAGAATCGGACGGTACGCCTGCTAATTACGTCGATGAGTAGCTGGTACTGTTACTGACGGGCTCCTGGAGCCGGGCCGCGTAACCGTCGGCGTCGAGAAGCAGTTTGCACACTGTTGACGCGCGCGCTGTATTCACTGCTGGTATTGCAGTGGGCGTGGAGGGTTTTCTTCGGGAAAGATTTGTATCTGCTGAATGCTAACGTACTCCTGCAGCCTGTTGTTGTTTTCCAGGAGCGCAACTAGTTTTGCGTTCATGGTGGTGGCGCTACGCGGTCTGAGGCGCACTGTGATAGTACCTGGGTGAATGAGTGACTGTAAGACGTTCGCAGGTTATGTTGCTCTGAAACCCGGGCGTTATGTAGTCAGAGCGCCCTATGGCGTTATTTGTGTAGACTCGCGTGATCCAGGAGGAAGAGTGACTCTAAGACTCTCAGCAGTTACGTTGCTCTGAAGCCTGGCCTTGCCTCAAAAGAAGGGTCCACACCGTTGTGAGCCCTTTATCAAGCCGTATCGAGCGCAAGACATGTTTTTTTAGCCTTGGTAAGCTAGCTAGCTCAAATATTTGGCGAAGCTAGCAGGTTTGAGCGTGTGAGCTACGGCCCCCTTTGCCGTCCTCCCTGGGGAGCAAGATGGCGGCTATTTGGCGCGGGAACTTGCGTCTTCCCCGCTCGCAGACGTGCATGCATGGCGGTTTGTTTCTATCCGCCCCTTCAAAGTCCTCGTATCCATTTACCTCCACTTCAGAAGACGGGCCAGCTGCAGACTGTTTTCTCTTTTGTCCACTTATAGTCAAGGGTTTCTTTCGGTAACTATAAAACCAATAGGCAGCTTCTGTGTTAGCTGCCTGCGCAAAGGATTGAGAACTCTGCGTTTTTCCTAGAAGCTCTCTCCCCGGTGTCCACATTAAGCTAACTCGATTAGTTTTGCTTGGCATGTGGACGCGTTTCGAACGGAGGGGCCACCTTTTATGGCTTCTTCTTTCGGTGTCGAAGCGGGTTACTCTGGCATGTATCCTGTGGCCGCTCGTTGGGTCCATTTCCCAACTGAGCGCCCTCCTGTCACCGTTGACAAACTAGCCACCTTTTTTTGTGGTTTTTGTTTGTCGTTTGCTCCTGCCCGTTTCTGCCGCCTTTGCGGCCGGGCCGGCGAGCGTCAGTTGCGCGCGGCCCCTCGTCTGGAGGTTGCGGCGCCCTTTCTTCCCTTTGGGGAGGGCTGCGGCCGGCTCTGGGCCTGTTGTCTGCGGGCATTACGACTTCGCAGGTCTGCTCCGAGGTCGTCCACCTCCCCTCACCAACCCACTGCGGCCGAGATAGCGCAGAACCCCCTGGGTGACGTGTCTAAGACATCCTCAGCTGGTCTTCGCGGGTGGGCGGCGGTCGTTGGCCTTTTTGGAGCTGCCGCCTTCATGACCGCCTCACCGTCTCACCGCCTTTCACTGCAGCCAGCTCGCACCGTGACACCTGGGTCCAGCTGCATCAGCACGGTACCTGTGATGCTCTGCGGACCTGTGGCGTGACTGTCAAGTGCTTGGGATTTGAACTTTCCGGGTCTTCGGTCCTGTGGGCCAGCTGCTGGCGGCGGACACTGTGAAGACGCGCGCTGGGTGTCGCGTGTATTTGCTGGGGCTGCGCATAGAGATATTTCATTTTATGAGAGCAGGAAACTATTCTGGCGGGCTAGTTGGTTATACGTTATAAATTACAAATTACAAATCGAATTACATGTGACTCGTTTGAAAGCTCCAGTTCTGACTGACATCGCCGAAAAGTTATTGACAAAGAACAAAAGAAGAAAAAAAAATCAAAGAGAACAGACGCCGTCCGGCTGTGGTGCCTTACATGCACAAGATTTCCCACAACATGAAAGGGATAGCATCCACGTTTGATGTCCAAGTCGTAATATCGGCACCGGATAAATTAAAACGAATGTGCACAAAATTCAACAATTTCAAGCAACAATATCATGAATGCGACATAAACCACAAGCACCGGTATGTCAACTGAAAGAGCGGAGTGGTGTATAAAATTCCTTTCACATGCGGGAATGTGTCTATAGGACAGACTGGACGCTGCATAAATAGACGGCAGAGAAAACATGCTCTGACCCTGAAGTCAACACCTTCTGGACATTTAGCAATGCATGTGCGAGATTGCTCCTGCACACCTTTGCTTTCAGACACAAAAGTGATCAGACGTTTCAAAGGCAAGAGGAACAGGGTAATCTTTGAAGCACAGACCATACAAGCCAATGAAGAAAAATGCGTCTCCGCACCTTCTCTGGCGTTGACCGAGAAAGAGGTTGAGTACTCGAACCACTATACATGACAATCTTCGGCATTACGTTTGCACGAGAGCGCGTGAGGTGGGGGCACCGGGAGGGCCTTCGCGCTCGCGCTGGTATAGCTTTGGCTGTGGTGCCTGTTGGATGTAAAAAGGAAAATAGGCTGTACGAGGCACTATCGGCGCCTTATGAACGCGATCACTTATGCATTTTTTATTCAATTTTATTATTCAATTTTTCATTATTATGTTGTCACTCACGGTATAGAGGTTATTTTCTAACCCTTGAAAATATTATCGTATGTAGTTTAAATTCACAAGCTTTGTTTAATTTTAATATCTTCGTTTTGGTCTACTGTGATTTAGTCTTTTTAGTATTACAACCTTCTTAGAGCACCCCGGCTAGAAATAGGCTTATTTCTTCCTTTTTCAACATTATATATAAAAACATCAGTTGTGAGCTAGCGCCTGTCCTGTCCACTTCTTCGTCTGTCCTTGTTTATTAATTGTGAGAGCAACTGGGCCTTTCTTTATTTTTTATTGAGACCCATCTACCATTTTAAGGAGGGGGGCACATGTGGGGATTCTTGTGGTCCCCATCCCCGATGGCTGTGACAACGGCCGTGGGTCGGAACGCTCGGCCGCCTTCGCCGTGAGCTCCGACTTGTTCGTGAAGCGGGGGGTTTCCTGTCTTGGAGGGCTCTCCTTTTCACTCTCCCCCGGGGGGGGGGGGGGGGGGGGGGCGGGGCCTTTTTCCGTTGTCCCACTCGGATGCGGATCACTGCTGACAGGCGAGGAGGCTTCGCCTCTCGTTTCTCTCGCTTTCGAGAAAGGGACTCGTCCGGTGATCGCGAAAGAGATAGGAAGCGTGTCGGCGACTTCTCCGACGCTTCCCCCATATCTTGGCTCTCCGGAACCCCGCGTCTGGCAGGTAAGGAACTATTCTTACCATGCCGGCGCGGGGGCATTTTGGATGGGGACATTGCAGTTCTTTTAGAACTGCAATGTCCCCATCCAAAGTTCTCTTGGACTCTGTCCTTACTCTGGTACGTGTGTCTCCTCTTCAGCTATACTCGAGAGAGTAAGACAAGGTAGTCGATCCTTCGCACCGAGAGAGGTAATTTATCAAACCGACCCGCGGTAATGTAGCCCTAAACGTCGTATATATTCCCGCGGAGAAGTGGGGACCGCGCTACTAGGTTTGACGTCTCTTTTGAGATCGCCGCCACTTTTGAGATAATCATTTAATTACTCTATCATTGCCTATGCTGGTAGCTAGCAAATCCCACAAGATCTTACACAAAATTCCGACGAGCAGGAAGCTTCTTGAACTTTCAGACGTTGTGTGTGTGCCGTGTGTATTTCCGTTCTTTTTATAACACAATCACTGTTTCAAAGCGGCCGTTACAAGCGGCAAAATAACAAATAACGCAGCGCGCGCGCGCTCGCGCGCACTTTCGAGGTACTTTTGCGACGCACGACGGCGCACGCGCAGTGAACCACCTACTCGTGTCGTCCTTCTCGTCGCGTCTCCTGGAAAAGCAGCGCTCGCTCCCCCGCAATATTTAGTCAGCGGCGTAGACTTTCCATTTTAGGGGGGGGGGGGGGGGGGGGGGGGAGTGCTGCCCGTTATTTTTTCGGCAGAACTGGAGATTGCAGCTATCGAAAGCACGCTGGGATTCCATTTCCCATGTATTTTGTCAATAAAGGCAACGTAGGCGATATTTTGTTTGAGGTCACTAATATGGAAGCCCATTACATGGCAGGTGAACATCGTCACGGTAAGGATCATGGCCCGGCCCCGGTGGGGGGGGGGGGGCGAACCCTGATGCCCCCCCCCCCCCCCTTTTGACGTCTACGCCTGTGCTCAGAGTAAAAAAAAAAATCCGAGGACACCTAAACACTTTTTATAAGTCGTGAGTGCGAAAGCATTAATGTTGTTCTTCGGCTCTCTGAGTTCCTCTGCGATGTATTGACGTGGACGGCATCGTTCCGCTACTGCGGAGGCTGCGGCCGCCGACGATATAGCTCCCCCCCCCCCCCCCCTTCCTTTCTTTTTCAGGCAATGCCTCATTCAAGGGTTCATTTCCAAGATCCCGTGCGCAAGACACGGAGCATATTAGCACGGGGTATAGACGTTTGCAAGCAGCCCACCTTCGAGACCTAGTCTGGCCTCCATGGATGGAAAACGCTTTGTTTGGACGCCAGTTTGAAAACCGTGGGTACTGCTCTGCAATGTTTAACTATCAAGCGATCAAGACACGTCAGCAGCAAGGTGGCTGTGCCCAGGGGTCATACTTGCAAACGCCAGTACAAATTATTTCAAAATAGTTACGAGCGGATCTCGGCTCACGTTCAGCTTGCCCTTGAGGGGGGCTAGTTTTAGAAAGGCGATGAACTCGTTGGCGAACGTTTTGATGCCGATCAGCTCGCCCACTACGCCGCAGTCCTCCCACTGCACGCCCATCAGGAACGCCAGCGGAGTGAACATCACCGTGAGCAGCCACTGTAAACGATCGCGAAGGACCTCTGAGAAAGGGGGTCTAAAAATAATCTGTACCCAGGCCACACGGCAGGAAAACGCCTGACATTGTCAAGTGTGGCAATCCTAGGGGCCGAACTTTAACTTAACATGGGTTTATTCCAAGGCGTTAGTTAAGTCCAAAGTGCTCTTCTTTTTGCCTTGCTATTACTTTTCTCTGACTTGCCGTATAGTTGTAGAAGTCCCAGTCATGAGTCAAAGATACCACTTGTTAACCAAACAACTAACGTTGTCAAACACGTGCCTGACTCTGGCAAGTGTCTGGCAAATTAGGTTCAGAGTGACCAGGCGAAAACCTACCAGCCAGAGGTCAAGTCTAATTTTGGCTTCTACTCGAGAACCGATGCCCAAAGAAGTAAGATGACAACCGAACGACCGAGGAGAGCCTAACTTCTGCACGTGTTTGGCAATTTAGGCGCAAAGTTGACAGAGGGAAACCTAACAGTCTGAAATGAAGCCTAATTCTGGCATTTCCTCTGAAACTGAGGCTTAAAGGAGCCAGACGACAATTGAACTACAAGGCAGCGGAGGCTAACCCTGGAACGTGTTTGGTAGTTTAAAGGAAAAATAGCGTAAACTGCCTGACAAACACTGAATTTCGGCCAAAAGAAGTATGCTACCTGCGTGCTGTTCGCCAGCAACACAATTTAAGTATCTCAAGTTTAACTTTTACAATATTAGTGCAGTGCATTATATCAAATATTGATAGATTTTTGGTTTCGCCTTGGGATATATTCAGATCAGTGGATAGCTCTTCTTTATTTGTTTTTTTCAATGCTCTTGAGTTATGTTGTAAAAACTTTACATGTTGAACAATTTGTCTTAAAAACAGGCACCAGTGAGTCAACTGAGTGAATAATTCACATAATTAGAGGTCTACATTCAAGTAACCCATCGATATATATGCATAGTCACATTTTCGTAATGCTAAGTAGAATTATTTATAAGTATAAATACTGAAGACCTCTTGATTTTGTCCCTTGTTAGCGTGATTTACGATAGCATAAAATATTCAAAACTTGTTGACAAGTGTTTTTATTTTTTTTTGTTTTTTTGAAAAAGTGCTTTTAAGATCCATGTACCTAGAGGCACAAAAAGATTGCATTGTTAATTTTTCCGTCACACGTGAAGTAATTCTATATTCGTCGCTTGGCTCTGACCTAGCAGACAAGTACACTGTTGTAAAATGTTCAACTATCAGGGGCGTGATCAACCAGGGACTTCCATCGCCGTGTTGCCCTGAGATACCCTTTTCATCATCGTTTGTTTCAAAGCACTCTTTGAAAGCTGCGGGTGTTAATATAATGGACGAGATATCATTTTCATATTTTGAATCTGATCATGTTGATCTGGCAGATTATTTCCCCATTCCTTTATTAGGCGCTGCTGCCTTAAGGTGCCTGCTTCATAAAGTTCTAGCGCCCATAAGACCCCATTGAACACGTACCTGCATCCGCAGCCGAAACAGAAGCTTCACTTCAATATCACTTTAAACTCATATCAACAAAATGCCTAAAGATTGAAGTGTTTTCGATCTTTACACACCTCCGAGGTGATGAAATCCATGTTGATGACTGGTCCAGCCCAGCTCAGTAAACTGTTCAGGAAAGCCATGAAGGCGAGAAAGCTGACGAGGTTGGCCACAATGTTCCCGATTATGAGAAGCCCAACAACTGCTGCGTTGGAAGGAGCCTCCAGGACGTTTTTCTCATCACTGAAAACAGGTAACCATATGGGCTCATATATTTTTATACAGGCGTACCAAATTCTTCTTGCAGAAACTCTCCTTTGAAGTTCATAATTAAAATTTTAATTACTAAAAAAATATTGTCACGGTGATAAATGAAATGATTTAATGTACAAGAGGGATGGGAAGCATTTGAAAAGTGGCAGTTATCAGGATGTCTTCACTTCTACCTCCTCACTTCCTGATCTGTCCGGAGCCACCGAACTTCTTCTTCCTTCATGACATTACCCCCCTCCGGGTGAAAGCGGCGTCTCGCCGTTTGGTGGTAGTAGGTATGGTTTTAGTCTTGTTATATGGACGGTGTCGGCTGAAGATTGGCGTGAGTTTTGTGGTGGTTGTACGGGCTGAACAAGGTAGGTGAGGTCACTTCTTCGGGCGAGGACGCGGTATGGCCCGGAGTAGCGTGGAAGTAATTTTTGTGCCAGGCCCACATGTCTCTTAGGTGTCCATACCAGGACAAGGTCGCCCGGGGAATAGTAGGCAGACCTGTGGGATTCGTTGTATCGAACAGATTGGTGTTGTTGTGAGTCCAGAGTTCGAAGGCGTGCAAGTTGACGCGCTTCTTCGGCTCGACATATGGCTTGTGTGGTGTGGTCGGTGAGTTCGGCATTAGTTGGAACTGGAAGAAGAGTGTCAATGATCAAATTTGGTTCCCGAGAGAAGAGTAGATAATATGGTGAAAATCCTGTTGTGTCATGGCGGGACGAATTATAGGCGAATGTGATGAAAGGAAGAACGGAATCCCAGTTACGATGGTCTGCGGAAATATACATAGCGAGCATATCTGCCAATGTCCTATTAATGCGTTCGACAAGTCCGTTAGTTTGTGGATGGTATGCCGTAGTTTTCTTGTGAACGACAGAACAGAGGTTCAATATTTCGGCAACAATTCGGGACACAAAGGGGCGGCCACGGTCAGATAGAAGTTGTCGAGGGGCACCGTATTTCAGAATTACTTCCTCTAAAATAAATTGCGCTACATCCACGGCTGTACTGCTGTACAATGGCTTGGTGATTGCATAGCGGGTAGCGTAGTCAATGGCAACCGCTATCCAGCGATTGTCCAGCGAGGAAGTTGGGAACGGACCAAGAAGGTCAATTCCTACTCGGTCAAACGGGGAAGCTGGGGGAGTGAGTGGGTGTAGAAGGCCAGCGGGTCGTAAGGGTGGAGTTTTGCGGCGCTGGCAGGAGTCACAGGATGAGATGTAACGTTTGACGGTCCTGTACATGTCGGGCCAGTAAAATCGCTGCTTTACGCGTGCGTAAGTTCGAAGGACACCCATATGACCGGCGGATGGTGCGTCGTGGAGTTCATCGAGAACCGTACTTTGTAGGTGTTTTGGAATTACCAAAAGTAAAGATGGACCTTCTTGTCGAAAGTTGTGTCTATAAAGTATATGGTTCTGGATCGTGTAATATCTGGATGATGGCGAGTTGGCATCGGTGGTCACTGCTTCTATGATTTTTTTCAGAAAGAGGTCACGGCGTTGTTCGTCTGCGATGTTAGGCCAATGAGAGACGTGAAGAATAGGAATATCCGAGTTGTCAGCGGTTTGGTCAACAGGGCCTACGGGATGACGAGATAGGCAGTCAGCATCGCGATGAAGTTTTCCGGACTTGTAGATGACTTTGAAATCATATTCCTGGAGACGTAAGGCCCAGCGTCCAAGGCGGCCGATGGGATCTCTCAAGGAGGAGAGCCAGCAGAGGGCATGATGATCAGTGATCACAGAGAACTGCCTGCCAAATAAGTATGGGCGAAATTTTGCGATCGACCATATGACCGCAAGGCACTCACGCTCGGTTATTGTGTAATTTTGCTCTGCTGGGGAAAGAGTACGGCTGGCGTAAGCTATTATGCACTCCTGTCCCGACTGCTGCTGGGCTAGTATAGCTCCGATGCCATGACCACTGGCATCCGTGCGCAGTTCAGTTGGAGCAGAGTCATCGAAGTGCCCCAAAATGGGACTGGTGGTTAAAGCGTCCTTTAAACGAGTAAAAGCGACGTCCTGTTCTGTTTTCCATAGGAAGGGCTGGTTCTTCTTGAGGAGTTGCGTCAAAGGTTTAGCAATGTGGGCGAATTGGTAGATGAAGCGTCGAAAGTATGAGCACAGTCCAAGGAAGCTTCGGACATCCTTTGGAGACTGTGGTGTGGGAAATTCCTGGACTGCCTTTGTCTTATCTGGATCTGGTTGGATGCCGTGCATGTTGACTAGGTGACCCAAAATTTTGAGTTCGGAGGCAGCGAAATGACATTTTGACGAATTTAGCTGAAGATTTGCTTGCTTGAAAATGTTCAAGACGTGATCTAGGCGCTCGAGGTGAGATGAGAAGGAGTCAGAAAAAATGATCACATCGTCCAAGTAACATAGACAAGTTGTCCACCTTAGGGGTTTTAGAAGTCGGTCTATCATTCTTTCAAAAGTGGCCGGGGCGTTGCACAACCCAAAGGGCATGACTTTAAACTCGTAAAGCCCGTCTGGCGTGATGAAAGCCGTTTTTTCTCTGTCTGAGTCGTCCACGCTGATTTGCCAGTATCCGGACCGAAGGTCGATAGTGGAGAAGTAGTTTGCACCATGTAGGGAGTCCAAGGTATCATCAATTCGAGGTAATAGATACACATCTCTTTTTGTGATCTTGTTTAGCTGACGATAGTCTACACAGAAACGCCAGGACCCGTCTTTCTTTTTAACTAAAACGACTGGGGATGACCAAGGACTTGAGGATGGTTGTACAATGTCTTGTGCAATCATTTTATCGACCTCTGTTTGGATTATTCGCCGTTCACTCCGGGAAACGCGGTAAGGGCTCCGATGTAGAGGTGGATGTGTTCCGGTGTTAATCTGGTGTTTAATCGCCGTCGTTCGTCCTAGAGGGCGACTTCCCAAATCGAAAACGTCGCGGTATCTGAGCAAAAGGTTTTGTATCTGATGTTTCCGTGTGGTATCCAGTCCAGAGTCAATCATAGCCGTTATTTTGTTAAGGTCGGAGATTGGTGGCGAACCTGGGCGATCATGTTGCTGATCCACTGCATTAACAGATAGTGTTCCGGAGAACAACGGCGATGTGATGGCAAGAGAAGTTCCACTTGCAAGAAGTTGTGGGTTCTGGGAAATGTTAACGACCCAGAGGGAAGTGGAACCATTGAGGACGGAAACGATGGAGTGGGCCACACTGAGTTGCTTGGTGAATAATACGTCCATACTTGGAGACACTATATAATCTCCGTCCACAAGAGGGCTATTTGATGACACCTTAACGGGAACCGCTAGAAGAGGTGGAATTCGGCATGTTTCGACTGAACATAGCTTTAAAACTACCGGCTGGGGCTCGCCTGGGGATGATACGTCGAGTTCAATATTTTCTGTGGCGCAGTCAATGAGAGCGGCGTGGGCGGAGAGAAAATCCCATCCGAGAATCAAAGCGTGGGGACAAGTTTGAATGACGGTGAAAAGGACGAACGTTTTCTTGTCTTCTAGGGCAATACGTGCACCGCACATGCCAAGAGAAGATATGAGATGACCATCTGCGCCGCGTAGAGATGTAGAGTCTGGCGGCGTTAAGACTTTATGAAGTCTTTGTCGTAGATCCTCTCTCATTATAGAAATAGCAGCACCGGTGTCGATGAGAGCATATATGGCAATTCCGTCGATAGATACACGAAGCTGATTATGAACTGTTAAGGAGTGTTTGTTGAGAGGGTTTCGGGTCAATGACATCGATGCAGCCTTACCTCGAAAAGCTGCATTGGTTAGTTTTCCGATGCTGCGTGGTCACGGGTCGGCGACATGTAGCGGCGGTGCGCGGGGGACAATGACTGGCGGCGGAGTGGGGACGGAGAACGGCAGTTGCGGGAGGCCATAGTGTATTGGTTGTCGTCTGAACGTGTTGAACCTGGACGGCCACGGAATCGGCCGTCAAAGGAGGGACGATAACCATTCGACTCGGACGATCGGAGGCCGTTGCTCGACCGGTTTCGACAGTAGCGTTGGATATGACCCACGCCGCTGCAATGGAAGCATATAGGTCGATTATCAGGTGTCCTCCAGGCTGCGGGGTCACGTCGGTACGAGAAGTTGCCAGGGGGAGGGGAGTTAGGAGTCTGGTGGACAAGAGGGAAGCGGCGCCCGGTTGTGTATGTCGGTGCGTGAAACTTATTCATTTCTTCTCTTACAATAGCTTGCACAGTTGATATGGGCACGGCGGGTTCCGGTTCAGCAGGTGCATGTAGAGAACTGGAAGGCGACATTGCTTCAAGTTCACGTCGGACAATTTTTGCTATATGATGACTCTGAGAAGTTGGGTCCTCACATGATGATGTTGGTGCTGTGTTCGGGAGGCGGATGAAATTCGCTGTGATGCGACGTTTTTTCGCCTCTTCGAATCGACGGCACTCCTTGATAACTGCATCTGCTGTTGCGCAATCCTTGAAAACTAAAAGTTGAAATGCATCATCTGCAATGCCTTTCAAGATGTGAGGCACTCTTTCAGAGTCAGGCATGTTGGGGTCAGCTTTTTGGCAGAGCGAAAGGATGTCTTGGATGTACGCTATGTATGATTCTGTGGGTGTCTGCACGCGCGAAGCAAGCTTCCGCTTAGCCGAGAGCTTTCGTCCGATCGGGTCGCCAAAAAGGTGTTGGAGTTGTTCTTTGCACGTGTCCCACGAGGTGATGCCTTCTTCATGCGTTAAAAACCA